>NW_024870851.1:8027500-8627500 GCF_019054845.1 Dipodomys spectabilis | reverse complement strand
TTTATTGTAAAGGTGATATACAGAGGGGTTAGAGTTACATAAGTCAGGACATGAATAAAATTCTTGTCAAACATTGTTACCCCCTTCCTCCTCTTCTCCCACTTTCCCTACCTCACCACCTTGCTTTTATGTTTTATTTTATAGTTTCCTTCCCATAAGCATTTGATAATTTTATGTATTATTTATTATCATTTCAGATTCAGTATCTTGTAATGCATATAAAACGACAATCTTTTGAGTTTAATTTTGTAGCCAATTTATGATGAACATTCGTTCCTTTGTTTGTTTGGAATTAGAGTTTGCAGGACCATCTGTAGACCGGAGAACACACAGATGTTCTATTGTCAGTCATCTTTGCCCTTTAGTTTTTGGGAAGTCCTGAGCATATCTCAGTTGAGGGCTTTGCTTAGTAGCCTCAGGCCTGCATGGGAAGGTTTTTTCTCACCTCCTTAGTTTGCCTCCCTGGGTAAGTCCTTCCCTTGAGCAGCATTAGAACATATCTTGTCCTCTTTGTGTGAATGAGCCAGACTCAGTCCAGCAATATGACACATGTGAAATCTCTGTGGCCTCCTATCACTCTGCCTGCGGCTAGAAAAATGATCACCATTTGTCTCTAATTTTTGTTTTCCCATCTCTGTTTTACTGCTTATATGTTTATCTTATTCCTTTTTGAAGATTGATTCTTTAAACTCTTTTTCTCTCCAGATCATCCTATGACCAATAGTTGCTTAGTGGATGCAGTTTGTCTCAACAAGTAAACCCATCTCCTTAATTTCTTTTTCATGAAAACCGAAACAAAAATAAATGAATAACTTGAAGGCTTAAAGAAGATTTGTTTTGGAATCATTTAAAATAAATTACTCTCTCAAAAACCATAAAATATATAACTATATGATAGTCTCCAATGGTGGTTCAAAATTATTCTTCCCAACTCATGCAAATTATCTCGAATCTCCTAGTTGCTAGACAAGAATTTGAATGTTAAAAATGACATAATTATAGCTTTTAAGAAGAAATAAACCACTTTTTCCTCGTGATGATATACTTGAAAGTGTAATTGCAAGTAATATTGCTTAATAGATAGACTTATTTTAGTGGCTTAGTCAAACTTATTTTAGTAGATCTATTTTGTAAAAATAAAACTTGCGAGTTGAGTGTGTTTCTTTCTGAGTCATTAATTTAGGCCATTCTTTTTTGTTAGAAAGTGCAATTTCACAGCAACCATTGGCAACAGATAACATTTTAAATTAGTAAAAAAAAACCCATAGTACTTGAAAGTTTACATAAGTGTTTTGATGTCTAGCTGTGTATGAGGGACGTCTAGCTGTATATTGATGAATTACATTTACTCAAACTTGTAATAAATACGTGCTTTGTGGGTTTTGTAAAACTGGTATAAAAACAGTCAATGTTATGAACCATCCTTTTCGTTTCTTTATGCTATGATATTTATACATTAATTTCTTTCTGACATGCTAGAGAATACCAAATGCATATTTTTCAACAAAATCATTGCTAATTTCATCTTCATGAAAGTAGTAATGTTAAAATCAAAGATGTCAAACAGATATTTTACTCCCTACAAGACACAATTAAAATGAATTAGAATGTTAAATTAAATTGCATTTGAGTTGTATTAGTTCTCTTGTAGACTTCAGCAATCAGTTATTTCCAAATTTGTCTATCTATTAATCCCAAATTGACTCACTAAGTTAGTAATTTTATAGTAATAAATATCCTAAACCACATTTTGTAGCCTTCAGATTATTTTAACCCACCATTACACTAGAAGAACATCCTAGTCATAGACAAACCACCAATTTTATATGAGTTCAATAGAAAAAGAACATTACTTGTTGAGTTAGAAAATCCTGACTTCGTGTTTTAGCTCCACCAGCTAATGCTGCTGTTTTCTTAAAAACAATACTTCTCAGTCTCACCATCTGTGAATTGCTGGAAAAGCACTTAATTCTCAGATTTGTTGGAGGTCAAAGTGTGTATACACACACACAAACATGTATATATATATATATATGTATATGTGCACAAACATGCATATTTTAATCAATGGTTATCTCGAGTACTGACTACAAAGATTGCATATTCTTAGTTGTTGCTAGTGCAAGCGCAATCTTGAATTCCACTATGGAACATCTTATGTCAACTTTTCCAAATTTACCTTAGGAGAACAGATGGAGTTTGGTTATGAGAAGGCGAAGAAGCCGAAGATAGCCAGACACTCTGAGAGCTGTCATCCTTGTTCCATTCTTGCTGTCCTTCTAGGCTTACATATGATGAGAACATCCCTAAATCTTCTCATGGCACAGGGATTTTTCCCCTCTTTTTAATTTTCTGGCATATGATATGTATTTTTCCAAATTGCTTGTGTCATCTATGATGCAGACAAATGGCTATTTTGGTGCTAAGCTTTGCATCTTCTGCATGCTCTCTCTCTCTCTTCCTCTCTCTCTCTCACACACACAACTCTATATGCCTAAAGACACATTCCAAGTGGCTTTTCTTTGGTTAAGAGTGCCTCCAATTCAATCAGCTGTGGCTCTCAGCTGGTGGCACCATCTTCACTCTTTATGGAGGATATGGAGACTTTAGGAAATGGCTCCTCGTTTGAAGAAGTAGGTTACTAGCACTGTACCTTTGAGTATTATACCCAGTCTCCAGTCTGTACACTATCCCTGCTTCCTACCTACCATGAGAACAGTAGCACCTGTCACCTTCTCTTGCAGCAAAGGTCCAGAAACATGAAATCAGCCTAGAAATGTGGAAATTGTGAGCTAAAATAAGTCATTCTTGCTTGAACTTGTTTTTACCAAGTAGTTTGATCACAGTGATGAAAACTCCAGTAAAGAAAATGGGTTAGTTAACCCATGGCTTTGCAACTCATCTTCACTCAGTCTCAGGATACAGGTGAATTGTCAAATAATTCTTTGCCAGAATATAACACACATCTCTTCTAACCCAATTCCCAGTAGAATCCTCCTTCCCATCTGGAACTTCCTGAGCCTAACTTTCACTGATCACATTCCTGCCAATATTCTGGTCTTTTAAGCTCCTTCCAGGGTTGCCTATTAATCTTTCCTGACAGCATTCCAATCTTTCTATAACCATTGTCTCCAAACTTTCTGAATTCCTCTCATAGGCTAATATTACATGTGTAACACTCTCATGGTCATTTCTCTGGTACTATTTTTTATTAGTTAGACTTTACATTGGTAGGACTAAAATGCCTTAGAGAACAACCCCAAATTATATATACACACACGCACACACACATGCGCACACGCACACACGCATATAAAACATATGCCTGTGTGTGTGATTTTATATGCATGTGTGCATGTGTGTGTGTGTGTGTGTGTGTGTGTGTGTGTGTGTGTGTGTGTGTGTGTATTTGTTTTAGCTGATGGTTTCAGATGTTTCAGTCTAAGGTAGGCACATGCTGTTGGCTAGGCTGGAAGATTTCTATCACAGAGGTAGCAACGATTGACAGAAGTTATTCCACCTCACAGAAGACAAGAAGCAGAGTAGGGAGATGATAGTGCCACCATTGGAGACCAATCTTTGACACAGGAGCCTACAGAGGACAGTTTATGCTCAAACATACCACAGATTTCCAGGTAGCTAATTGTGAAGATTGAATATTTTTTGCTTTAATGATTTGTCCCTGCTCTTGGCCTTTACTCTTTGATGCATGCTACAAAAGCTTTGGAATTATACTAGAGGTAGATAATGATTCAACTGTATCGTTTGAAATCTGATTTGTGCTTGCTTATTTACATTATCTTTTTGCAAGCCTCTTTTCTCCTTGTTCTTAGTCTCTTGTGCTGTCCACTCACGGTTCTATGGGTTTCTGCATGGTTAAATGTTTCACAGGTGCAAACATATACCCATTTCTTTATCCTCACTTCACCCACACAACCCTTTTCCAACTATCAGCCTTTCTTCTCAGAATAGATCAACAGGTTTTTGCAAATTTTAGCTGTATCATTATTTGCTTTTATTGACTCTACCCACATCTCTGTGAAGCATCTTGGCCATTTATTTTTTTTTAGACTATTTAAATGTTCAGAAAGTGCTTGCAATTGTAGTTTAGGTCAAGAGTTTGGTAAAGGATGGAAATTATAGTGTGGATTCTTAAGCACTATGCTCTCTTCGCACTTGTGAAAAACTCATGGTCATCTTCTATTCTTAGATAATTAAGTTTAGCCAAGTATGTTAAAATATAAATATTTCTTAAGAGAAACATTTCTTAAGCAGTATTTGACATGGTCTCAATTATGGATGCATGCATTAGTTATCTGCTCCTAATGTTTTCACTGAGAACACACTTGGAATACAGGATAAAGACACGGGTAGATAGGGAGGCAGAATTGGAAAGAAGCAAGTGGACCTCTGCATTAGTCTTAGATTTACCTGACACTGTAGTTGGCATATCATGCAATATCTATGTTTCTAAGAGTAAATGAGAGAAACTCAATGGTTACTTCTCCACTAGGTTAAAAACTTGGAGTGGAAAGCCAGGCGCTGGTGGCTCATGCCTGTAATCCTAGCTACTCAGGAGGCTGAGATCTGAGGATCGCGGTTCAAAGCCAGCCTGGGCAGGAGAGACCGTGAGACTCCTATCTCCAATAAACCACCAGAAAACCGGAAGTGTTGCTGTAGCTCAAGTGATAGAGTGCTCGCCTTGAACTGAAGAGCTGAGGGACAGCGCCCAGGCCCAGAGTTCAAGCCCCACGGCCGACCAAAAAAAAACAAAAAAAAAACTTGGAGTGGATATTAGTGCTTCATTCTTTTCTTTAGATTATATTTAATTTGAAGCTAAAATATGTTTACTTCTTTAAAATTATACTAATTAACATAAAGCAGGTAGAGGTTATAAAACAGATAATATGAGAAACGAACTATCCAAAAACCTGGGAATATTTTGGGGGTGTGTGACTCCTAGAATTGAGCACCATTTTAATATTGGGTATTTATAGGTAACATATGGTGTAAAATTGAAGGGTTTTTAAGCACATACATCAATGGCATTTGTTAACAGTTTCAGTATTTGCCTTTCTTTTTCTTTCTTTTTCTTTTTCTTCTTCTTTCTTTCTTAGTGATATCCTCTCTCCATACTTTCTGTTATTCAATGCTGTCAAATTGTGAACTTCCTCCATTATATTTAAGGATTAATACATGATTTACCTGAAGGCATGACAAGACACGGAAATTGAGTTTGCACCAACAAGGAATATTTACATTTAAGCAATTTTTTTATTTAAATGAAAGAAATGTTAAATGACACATGCCAAGTATTACCCAATTAATAAGGGTTTTTTCTTTTTCTTCCATAAATGATGATTTTTTTTGTTTACTTACACTTCAGAGAAATTTATATCCCATCTTATTTACATAGATTTTTTAAAAAACTTTGCATTTTCTAAATAGTGCTTACAAAAAATGAATGTTTAAAACAGGATGAAACATGGTGCCCAGAACTTGGTTGTTGATTGTCATTGAAAGTTGATTACCATTTCACCTGAGATATAACAGACAAATGCGTGTATTAGCTCCTGAATTTTATTTATGTTGTACTATAGAGTGAGGGTAGAAATATTACGCTAAATCCAAGGAGCCAGAGTGTATGACACTGACAGAGTTAATGTGTTGAGCTGCTCCTTGTTTTAAAGCCATGTCATGTTTATGGTTTCAGGAATGGTCATGTAGGATGAAGAACTGTTCTTGTTCAAATGTTGTAATCACCATGCCAAAGGCAGAAAGCAATGGAGGATTACACAACAATGACTGCTAAGCATTTTCAATACTTTTGCTTTAGATTCATTTGTCTCAGTTTCTAGGACTCAAAAGAATTAATTTTATTGGTGTTACCTATTAATGTCTTTCCTTCTATTTCCTGTGTATTTATATACATAGCACCACAAGATAACAATATGCAAATCAGGGTGTTACAAAGACTAGAGAACTTAATTTAGTTTACCTTTGAGATTTATTACCTTGCAAAAACAAGCACAGGAGAGAAATTCAAGAACTTCATTATGTTATAGATTGAATCAGAATGAGAGTTGGGCTGTTAGAATATAAAGTAGTAGATTAATAAGTAACCTTGTAAACAAACATTATGATGATATCTATACTCATCTCCATTTAAAACAGATCATATCTACTTGAGAACAGTGCCTGGAAATTTTAAAAAATTAGTAAAAGCATTGTTCTTTTTTCTGTAAATATGAATGAATTTTTATTGTGATGTTTAAAAAGAACTCATCATGTGAAAGGACTGAGCTGATGTTTTGATAGAAAAAATAAACTCGTATATCTGAACGTCACAATAACTTTCTTATCTAATCTTATTTTACCAACTAGTATTATTTTCACTGTATGTTAAGTATGGATGATTCAATTTTCTATAAGCCCAAATCTAACAATATTTATTTTTATTTATATGTCATTGTATGCTGACTTTAAAACATACATATTTGCCATTATTCCCCACTCCAATATACATGCATAATTCATAAGCATTAAAACTTAATGAATACAAAGAACCACGCTAATCTTAAATTGTTTTTCAATTAGGTGTATGTCAATGAACATACTCAATGGTATTCTATTGATATTTTTAAACTGTCATTAAAATTTCTTCTGTCTAAGAAAAACAGACTTTTTTTTTTATTGTGAAAATACTGTACAGAGGGGTTACAATTAAATGGGCAAGATAATGAGTACATTTCTTATCAAGCATTGTAGCCTCCTCCTTTGTTTCCCCTTCCCATACATTCCCATCCTCCCCTCGCCCCTCCACCCAATTTTCCCCCTCCACCCCCCCCCCCCCCCGCACCAAAGTTGTAAAGTTCGGAAAAACAGACTTTATAATAAAATTTAAAATCAGTGTAAATAGCTACAACCATCCAAAAATAGCCCCTCTATCTGTTTGAATGGTAACTTATTAAAAGGTATTGTTTAATTGATTACCTAACACCAATGTGAAAGTCAGTACTTTCATAAAACAACAAGCTGTATTTCTTCATTCCTTCATAGAACATCTCACCAATTGCTTTTTACTCAAGAATTTACTTGCTAGCTATTCAATAGCAGTTCTTTTGTACTCTTAAAAAAAGCAGCATTGACATATGAGATGGAATAAATTAAAAATCAATTCATAAGGTCTATAGCTTCCAGCCAAGATGGACTGGCATACCGGTGTATTTATACATATAAAAATACAAAAAGAACACCAAAAACATTTTGAGTTAAGAAGGCACTAAGCAAAGTGCCAATAATTACAGTAAGACATACAAATCTGACTGGTTATCACTAATGATAACTCCTAACTCGAAATACTTAGATGTTTATCAAAATAGAAGGCTCAAATAATTAATATCCAGTAAGTCATGAGTTAGCATAATGATGAGTTCATCATGCATCAAAATGAATGTCAATATTGAGACAAAGGAAATTTCACAGAAATATATAGAGAGAATGATTCTATTTATGTGAATCTAAAGAGCACAGACATCTTTTCATAATATATTTATGAGAAACTAGAAAGTAACAATGCAAATGGCAGGTGACTTAAAAAAGATAAGAAAAATACCCAACTGTAGGAGAGCGGAAGAGAACAACCTGTTTGATATACCCATTATAAAATACAAAACTGTTTTTTTCTCCAAAAGTCTGGTATTAGTAAGCTTCATTTTACCTACCCATTCTTTAACAAAACATTTTATGTGCTTGTGTATTTTTGTGTGCTCTAGAATTCCTTTTGTACACTGTTGTAATTCATTTCTCACCTGGGTATCATTGACGATTGCCAGAATCCAAACAATCTAACACATTTCACTTTATATTTCCACGAGGGTAGTTACTGTTCCTTCCTATTAAGGTTTTTCTTTTTTCATTTTTTTCTTTGGTATTTACCAAGTTGGTTCTGTAGTTGTTTAATATTTTTTTGTTTTGTTACATGAGACAGAATCTTACTCACTAGTCACAGGCTGGCTGTGAGATCCATCTGTCACATGCTTCCTTCAATTTTTCTATTCATTTTCTCTTAGATTGTCTGCCCTTTGTGTCCTAATACATGATATCAGACATCTTAGTTGTCTGCTATAAGATACTACTTCTGCAAATAAAACTTATTGTACTGGGTTTGCCACAAAATGATGTAAGTTGTTCAGTATTACCAGTGTCTCTCCTACGGCTGAAAATTTCCCTTGATACTACACTAATCACATTTTTCCTGAAAAATTATTTTATATAAAGTGTTTCTGTATCTGAAATATTAGTTCTACGCTATACAATATTACTTCTACAAATAAAATCTAATATATTAACTTTTTTTTTCTCAAAATGTTGTACATTGCTCAGAGTTTGATACAAGTTTCTCCTCCTAAGTATGATGGTTTTGCTGAGTACCACACTACTCTTTTTCCAGACTAAAATTATGTTACATGATGTGCTTTGTGAAAAAAATACTCATTTTTTTTTCAAATAAGTAATCTTCTCCCCCTCCGCACCTTCCCTATGTCTAAAGAACATTTTCAGTTGGACACAGGTGACTCATGCCTGTAATTCTAGCTGCTCAGGAGGATGAGATCTGAGGATAGCAGTTTGATGCAGCAAAGTCTGTGAAACTTTCATCTCCAATTAAATACCAGAAAACCAGAAGTGGTGCTGTGGCACTAAATGATAGAGCACAGCCTTGGGCAAAAGAGCTCAGAGACATTGCAAAGGCCCTGAGTTCAAGCCCCAGGACTTTCCAAAAATCAGAAAAAAGAAAAAAAAAACAAAAAACAGAAAGCAAAAAATACTTTAGCTTGTATTTCGTTTTAAATATTACTGTAAAGAAAAATGATTTCCTATTTTCATTTTAAAATTGTTTATTGCTGACATACAGTAATATAATTATTTTTGTACATCTTACATCCTGTTAATTCATAGAACTCATTTATTGATTCTGAAATTTTTTTTCAGTAAAATCCATGTGATTATCCAAATAAAGATGTCATCTCCACACACAAAAAAGAAAGAAAGAAAACGGCTGATATAGTGAGACAAAGGACAAACACTGAACCAATGCAACAGTGGCACTTACAAGACACTATGCTGGAAATGAACTTTACAACTTGGGAGGAGGATAGTGAGAAGGAGGGAAAGTGGGAGAAAAATGAGGGATGGAGTAACACTGTTTGGCAAGAAATATACTCATTTCCTTACTGTAACTCTAACTCCTCTGTACATTACCTTTACAATAAAATAAAATTAAATTTTTAAAAGAAGAAAGAAAAATGCTAATACACTACAGACAGAAATCTGTGTGGGTACTGGAGCTTGAACTCAGGGTTTATGCTCTTGCTTAACTTGGTCATTCATAGAGCCACATAGGGCAGAATTCTAGAAAGGCAAGAGTTATAAAGAGGATTTTGGAAATTTTGAACCTCATACAAGTATTCAACTGAATAGAAACTACTTGACACCATGCAAAAAACCTTCTGAAAGTAGTAGAAGGAATAGTAAAGAGACATTCACAGGAATGGTAAAAGTTCCCCTGCTCCACAGTCCAGAAGACCTCACATTTTATTGGACAGTAACTATTATTTCAATAAGAAATATTGCCTAAATAATAGAGGGAACTATCCTACATTATTGCCTGGATCTCAGAAAATAGCTTTAAGACAAACTTGGAAAGCATCAAAACCTTTCTAGGAAAAAAAAAATCTCTCAATAATTGTGTCCTCAAAAATACATGATGCACATATTCATAGCATCTCAAAAGTAAAAGTTATGTTTTACTTGAAACTCATTTTTATACTGCTGAGAATGAATCTCAGAAACGAAGTGTGTTTTCAAGTAAAAAGAATGCACTAGAAGAGATTGATAGCAATTCAGGAATGGTAGAATAATTTAATATATTTGCAGAGACAGTAGAAAGTATCTACAACTAAAATCAGGGGAAGAAAAGTATTTCAAACAAGTGGATGCTCTCCAAGGAAACAATGACCAGAATAAAGAAACAGCTGACAGAATAGGAGCAATAGGGGGAAAAACAACAACAAAAATTCCTTCAATATACAGAAAAATTCAAATATTGAACAAAAAACCCAAAGAACAAATTATCCAACTAATATGTGGACAGTGTACAAAAAATGTCTCCAAAAATTACAAATGTTTTGAAAAAGAATCAAGGCTCCTTATCCACAAGGGAGACTCAAAACTGCATCAAGATTCCACCTCACTCCCGGGAGCATGGCCCTGGTATAGGAAACAAACAACAAATGCTGGTGAGGAAAGGGCACTTATACACTGTTGATGGGAATGTAAATTTGTACATTGACTATGGAAGTAAGTGCGGAGGTCACTAGTAACTAGACATAGAACCACCATATGATTTTTCTTTTATGAGTCCTTGACATATAGTTGAAGGATGGTCCATCAACATATAATTGAATAAACTTCATGGTTAAAGCAGCTCTATTCACAGTAGCCATACATGGACTCAATCTTGATGATGCTCATCAACTGATGAATGGATAAAGAAAACATTGCATATTTACACAATGAAGTGTTATTTAGCTACACAGAAAAGTGGAACTATGTCATTTGAATGAATTGGTAATCATGATGTTAAGCAAAATCAATCAGGATGAGAAGGGTAAATATTGAAATAGAATATGTAGCATTGATGATGATATTGCTAAAGAATAAAAAAAGGAGATTTTAAGTTCAGTCTTTGTCAGTTCCTATAAATGAATTATCTAAGTTGTTTACTTCTTAAAGTTCTTTTGAAGAAAAATTATTCAAAATGTTAACACAAAATTTAAAATATTTAATAAAGAAATGAAACCATGTCAAAATATAACTGCTGGCTAGGAATGTGGCTTAGTAGTAGTCTGCTTGTCATGCATTCATGAAGTCCTGGGTTCAATTCCTCAGCATCACAGAAAAAGCTGGAAGTGGTGCTGTAGCTCAAGTGGTAGAGTGCTAACTTTGAGCAAAAGAACCTTAGATTAGGGTTAGTGCCCAGGCCCTGAGTTCAAGCCCCAAGACTGGCAAATCACACACACACACACACACACACACACACACACACACACACACACACACACACACAGACACACACACAGACACACACAGAGAGACACACACACACACAGCTGGACTTTTGATATAATAGTCTAATCTTACCAAAATAAAAGTGGTTAGGTACAGATGGTAGCCAGGTAATAGGAGATAAACACTCACATGTGTACATAAACTCACAAACACACAGAGACAGCTGGTCTTCATATGGTCGCTTCAAGAGAAACTAACATGAGATACAAAATCATGCCATCAACAGTATCATTAGCTTATTAGAAGATGCATGGTTTTCTTGATGAGTTGGTTTCCAGAGCAAAGGATTTACATCTTGAACAGAAAGTGCTAGAGCAGCATAGGAGGCAACTTCTGTCTGTGCTAGGTAGACAAAGGATGAAGCCCTCAGGACAATGTAAGATGTGCAGAAAAGAGGTCTGTTAAGCTGTGTTAGTTAAAGTGCACATTAGGCAAAAGTGATTGAAATCTGGACAACACTTAAATAAGAGAACAGTTTACTTGGTTTAATAGTTGTCTCTACTGTCCCACCATCATCAGTTTTGCCGAGAATAGTGAGAGAAAATGGGAGCTGAAAAACAAGAAAGCAACAAAAATAAAATACTGTCAAACAATCTATTATTATAGTCAGCAAGAAGGGAAGCAATCAGATCCAGAAGAGTTTGTGTTGATAAGTAATGGTTAGACATTTTCCAAATTTCATGAAATGCATTAGATCATTAAGCTAAAAAGTACAGCAAATTCTCCAAAAGATAAGGCAAGAAAAACACGTATAGGGATATAGTAGTTATATTGCTGAAAATCTGTGATCACTCCTAACTACTTCCACAGAGAAATGTTGTACTGGAAAGCAGAGTTATTATGGTTCTCACTAGCAACAAGATATGTCAGACATTATGACATATTTAAAGTAGCTTTAACAAAACCACACATCCCACCACCACCACTACAAACAAACCTAGAATTCTACATGTATAAAAAATATTTATCAACAGAGTAGGTAAAATGAAAATATTTTCAGATAGATGAAAGTCAAGAGAACTTGGGCCAATAGGTAAACAGAAATAGTTAAAAAAATGTTACAGAAAGGAATCTGCCTTGGGTACAATCCTGGATCACATAGAATAAGAGATTTTTGAGTGTACATGTAACTTGCTTTTATATTGGAATGCACAAAATGTAGGTTCCCTGATTTTTTCCCTTTCCTCCAAGTTTCTTTCTTTCTTTCTTTCTTTCTTTCTCTCTTTCTCTCTTTCTTTCTTTCTTTCTTTCTTTCTTTCTTTCTTTCTTTCTTTCTTTCTTTCTTTCTTTCTTTCTTCCTTCCTTCCTTCCTTCCTTCCTTCCTTCCTTCCTTCCTTCCTTCCTTCCTTCCTTCCTTCCTTCCTTCCTTTCTTTCTTTCCTTTCTTTCTTTCTTTTTCTTTCCTTCCTTCCTTCCTTCCTTCCTTCCTTCCTTCCTTCCTTTCTTTCTTTCTTTCTTTTTTCTTTCTTTTCTTCTTTCTTTCTTTCTTTTTGTTGGTTGTGGGGCCTGAACCTTGTCTCTGGGCACTGTCCTCCAAGTTTCAAAGTATTTGTGTCTTTTAGTAGTCATCTTTATCATATTTTGATATATTCATAATTGCTTTAGAAATTAATGCATTTTCAGATATTAACTAAACTCTCCATAATCTGAAATCAAAGAGTGTTGGTGTCTCATGGAAATTTAAATTGCAATAAAAATTTCAAGCATCATTAAACTTAGTTAAGCCTCATTAAATGAAGGTTAGTATGTTTAGCTCTCAAACTAAGCTGAGAATAACCATACTTCTAAAAATTCGTGTTACATTTTTAGGCTTAAACAATAGGTAAGAACGGTTAAGCATCAAAAAAGCTAATTAACCTGGGATCATTTAACATCTTTTCCTCATAGACACTTATGTTGTTAAATCAATATAGAGTCCTTTCTATAGCTTTAAACATTGTTAAAATTTGTTAAGCTTCATTAATCCAATTAATCATTATAAAGAAAATTAACACCCCTTGTTCAATTCTAAAGAAAAAATTCTTGCTTAGTTGTATAAAATTCATTAAGATCATGTGTAACTAACATTAATTCCTCTTCACTTTAAATTATTAATTTGCTATTTGTATTTAGAGTTGAAATCACAGAATCATTGAATAGATAAGCATTCTCCATGCCAATCATACCCAGTGCTTCAGAGATTCATTTAAATTCTTTGCTCTAGTACCAATTAGTAAGTGTGCACGACACCTTGCTTTTCTTCTTCCTTTCATATTATTTAGCCAGGAACAGTGGTTTGTCCTTTTAGACTCCAGCTACGTCAGAGATGGAGAAAGAGAATCTTGACAAAGACAATGGCAAAATGGTGACAGTCTGCCTGGAAAAAGAAAAGAAATAAAAACTACCTCACTGCTCTGACTCAAATTTTATATCTCTGTTTATCAACAAATGAATTAAATATAAATGGTTAAATATGCGCTACATATGGTAATTCTGTGTTATTATTTGTTATCAGAGAGATGAAAAAGTATCTACTGTGCACACAAATTGGAAAATAATTTAGAGTTGTATGAAAGAGGACCTATACATATAGTTTAATTTATCTAAGCTTCAGGTCCCAAAGTAGAGTAGATTACAGGAAATACCCAAGCTGTGCACTCAATTTTTATTACAGCATTTGAAGCTCTGGATTCTCTCCATTACTCTCAATAACTATCACTAGCTGTTTGACTCCTCGAGGACTCATTACAGACTTAGAATATCTTAAGATATTTCCTCTGTAAATTTCTGTAATAAATTCAGCCAGACTCTCTCAGTCTCCTAAATACTGTTGAGCAATGTTAGACATATACCTCTTCAGTATCGTCACAGAGCCCCAAGAATCTAGTCTGGTATAGTTACCTCATTTTTTTATAATAACAAATGAAACTCTATGCCATGCCACACTGTGCAAAGAAAAGTCTTTGAATTTTTTAGGCGCCATTATTCACTCAATTATAGAAACGATCAATCATAGTATCAACCCACTCAACTTTTTCTTTTGTCTCAGAATGTGAACAAATCACCAATTATGAATAATGTGGTAATAGAAACACAATGTTCTTTTCTTGGCTGCATTATTTAAAAGAGAACATGATTGTCTAAATAAGTGAACCAAGGAATAAAATCTTTTTTTTTTCTTATACCAAGAAAGTCCTTTAATGACATCTTCCCCCATGTTCTTCTCAGCCTTGAACTAAAGTTTCCTACAGAAGTAGAACTTAGAAAACTTGATTTAACTAATAGCTAAGAAAGATTTACCATTTCTTTATCAATTATTCATGCACAAATGTTTCCAAGCAATAAGGAATATACATATAATTTTTCATATAAGCAGGGCATTTTCTTCGTAAGATAAATATGCTTAGCAAATTATTTTCTCATAAAAGCAAAGGTAAAATTAGTTTGAACTCTTACTGAAATATAAAACATATGAATTAGGAAGGTCCAAATTAGTTTTTCCTATGGCCTTAAAAAAAAAAACGGTATCTAATAGTTTCCCAATTACATGGTGCTTAATATCCACCTATTTGCATATAAATTACACTGTAAGATGCCTTTAGTATTTATATTCAAAGACTGCTGAAAAACATAGTGAATGTTAACAGTAACAATAAAATATCTCTATTGTTTCTCCTAAGACTGCATCAATGAATTTCATATTAAATTGTCTTACTTTATATTTTCCAGTGATCTTTTTCCTAATGTTCTTAGGTGACAAATATAGCAGGTGAACTACAAATTGAACTATGCTTGTTTTGCTTCTAGCCACCTAATATTAAAGCAAAAATAACTTGGAATCACAATTTACCTGAATGTTTTATGGATGATGCATTATGCAGACAAGCCTATATCTCACGATTTCTCTTCACTATTCTGTCTCTAACATAGACAGGAAAATTCGTGCATGTTTACATCTGTTTTTTAAACATGTGAAGGAATACTCATCTTAACAGAGGAGAAAGTCCTGTTCATGAGAAACTTAAACTGCATGCTTCCTACCATTCAGGGCCAGGCTCTCTCTGTTTAGAGGGAAGTGGAAGATTGTGACATACCATCTGCCAGGAAGCCATATTCCTGCTGTGTCTTCTAAGATCCTAGAAGTAAGGTAAGAGACATTTCTTTTAAACCAACTATTTTTTTTTTGATAATTTGTTACAGAAATCCCAGGAAAATAATAAACCTAAATTTTGGGGGGAATGGAACTGCTACTGCTCCTTTTAAGACAATGGAAACATTTGTGAATAATTTCAAAGAGTAATGTCAAAATTCTAACAACTAATAACATGTCTTTGGGAAAATAGATTCTCTGCAAAAGTGAAACAAACTGGGCAGATGAGGATAAGAAATTTATTGCAAGGGGAAACAAAGAGGAGGCAAAAATGCTTAAGAAATGTACTCGTTATCTTGCCCATGTAATTGTAATCCTTCTGTACAGTATTTTCACAATAAAAAATTTATTGCAATTAATAGAAAAGCAATTCGGTAAGAATTATATAAAATATAGACTATGGAATATTAATGCAAATAATAGTTCACATATTAGGTTATTATTTAACATGTAGCATAATATTAATAAAGATGATGGTCTCATAGGGAAAGAATATGCATACACTAAAGTGGGTTACTTCTAATCATTGTGAATAATTTATTTTATTTAAACGCTTGCATAAACCTTTGCTGAGCACCATGGTGGCTTTATTCATTTAAGTAATAATCCTGAAACTATATGACTCTGGAGAAAAAAGACTATAATAAAAATTAGATTTTTATTATGCTATATTTTATTATGGTTTTAATCAAACAGAAATTATAAGTATAGCTTTATATTTGTTTTGTGATCTAATTTTATAGCATTTCTTTGACTTGATAATATCCTAAAGGATGAAAAATACCATGTAACAATCTCATTTTCGGATGCCTTTCCCACATTCAAGTTTATATGTCATTAGAACCAAACATCTGCTTGATAGTGAATTAACCATATTATAAAGACACAAGTCTATCCCATAACTAGGGAGTTTGAAATACAGTCTGCGTCTTGTAGGTTTTTTCTTCTTTATATATCATGGAATTAATGCTAAATGGAAGCTGAGCTATGAGAATGACTCTAAGTGGTGAATTCACATACAGTTGGGGCCATTATAAATGAATAAAAGCTGAGTACAATACAGAAGTGTAGCATATCAGTACTCAACTGTTAAAAAAAATCACCTCAAGTGGCACAGTCAAATGAAATGATTGGGTTTCTTTTGATAAAGTTCTGGTCTTGTCTATTTTTACTAACTATATAATTTTCAGTTTGATAGAGCTCTCTTGAGAAGTCAAGGCGATTCCAGGGTTGAGGCAGAAAAGAAATCTACTTCTGGAGGGCTGGGAAGGTGGCTTAGTGGTAGAGCGCTGGCCTTGCATGCATGAGTCCCTGGGTTTGATTCCTCAGCACCACATAAGCAGGAAAAAAAAAAGGCGGAAGTGGCACTGTGGCTCAAGTGGTAGAGCACTCGCCTTGAGCTGAAGAGCTGAGGGACAGCACCCAGGCCCAGAGTTCAGGCCCCAGGATCGGACCCCCCTTCCCCCCCAAAAAAAATATACTTCTGGAAACACAAAGTGCAACAGCAAATTTGAAGCACAGCTTGATTTTTTTTTTATAAAGTTAAACTTATCAACCAGTCATTACATATTCTCTCTAAATACATGCATTCCCAGGAAGACCTGTGCAAGTGTTAAAGCCAATTTTGCTTATAATAGCCAAAGCTGGAAATAACCCAGATGTGTAATTTTGAAATATTAAATTTAGCAATAACAAGAAAAGTTATAAATGAATATATAGTATATTATAAAACATATCCATGTTTTTCTGGGAATGGATGAGGGAAGGTTTGAGGGATGGACTATAAAATGGAAAATTAAATTTAAAGAATAAAGGGATAATTAATTGTTTTGCTCACTGTAATAGCTACATCGATTTGGGTGAATGTTACACCAAGTTACAGTTTAATAGTCTATTACATCTCCCTTGTATCTCAATAAAAATGAGAAACTTTTAATATGTCAAAATTTTAGCAAAATGTAACTTGAAATGTAACTCTTGAAATGTGGAAAATATACCCAGATACTGTGAGAAAATAAACTTCCTCTGTTCTTCTTTAGTTCATTTTGTTGGATGAACATAGGTGCCATCAGAATGTGTATATTATGAACCTTAAATATTATTTATATAATATCTGTACTTATGTATTAGCAAAAGCTAAAAGTAAATAATATTTATTATTCACATCTGTAATCCTAGCCTGTCAGTAGAATGAAATCTTAAAATTAAGATTCAAAGCCAGCCCAAGCAGATAAATGCAAGGGACTCTTAATTCTAACCAGCAAAAAGGTAGATATGGAAGTATGGTTTCAGTGGTAGAAAGCTAAAAAGCCAAGGGAAGGCCTTCAGTTCAAGCCCCAGTACTAGTCAGGAAGGAAAGAAGAATCAGACCTGGAAAACTAAGTCTTATATTATCTAAAAAATAATATCTTTTAGATTTTCATTTATTTGAGAAATGGTCATGATTAAAAAAGAAGCATTATGCAGGCAGGGCCATGATAAATAAGTAACAAGCATTATGCAGGCATAGGTGAAGGGGTATATATTCCTAAATACTACATAGAATTCTATAATCTCGTTTATGAATGTGTGCTTGCATTTATGAAAAAAGGGAGGAGAGGAGCCAGGTTGCATTCCATCAGAAGTGCACATTGTAGATCGGCTGAGATTATATGCAAGTTTGTAGCAGTTTAAGACATTTCACTTTTAACTTCATTTCTATTAAGTTCAAAAACTTTCATAAAGTGCATGTATTATTTCTAGTTTGAGGTGCAGGGAGATTAATTATTGGAGTGTCACAGTAGGCATGCTATTTTCTTACATGAAAAATGCACTGAATAAAACATTAAGTACTGCATGCCTCTACAAAATAAATTATCATTGCATCTATATTACTCAGTGTTTACTAGTTGATGATACATTAACAACGTCTCTGTGAATACAATTAATAGTCCTAGGTGACTCTATCCAAGGTGGTTTTAGTTTCAAGACCCTGTATGCCCTGTATTTAGGGCATGTCCTTCTCCTAGATGAATGTAAGGTGCTGAGAGACAAATCTCATGGCTTCTGCTCAGAATAGAAATACATCTGCTCTGTTCATATTTCCATTTTCAAGAGAAGTCAGTGGCAAACCATGACAATGAAGCAAGACCACATTCTTTACCAATGGCTGGGTACTTTAAGGGGGCAAGGTATTGGGAAAATCTAATCAACTTACTGAATGATATCTAAAAATATTTCAAGTGTTGGAAGAAAACAAAACAGTCAGGATATTGTGGAAAGATCTAGAACAACTATTAACACAAGCCTTGTATAGCTGGATGGTAATGATAATGATAATGAATGAATGGCATTTTATTCTTCTCATTTTGTACATTGTTAAAAATGTTAGACTTAGTGTCTATTGACATCCTGGTAAGTTAGCTTCCCTGACTACCCCATTGTAAATCCTAACTTCCTACTTGTACCTTGTCCACCTTCCACCAGCTTTATTTTCTTTCATAGCTTTTGTGGCATCTCACATGCTGCATACTGTTGTTTATTCCTCCTCATCTTTCCGAGGAAAATTTTAGCTATGTTAATGGGAAACCTTTCTGTTTTGATCAATGCTTGACTGAGAATAGTTTTTGGAATATAACAGACATGCAATAAATAACTTCAGAATGAAAGGAATAGCAATAAATGCCATGTAAAAAATTGATATGATCATCTGGGAGGCAAACCCTTGGAGTGTTGAATTGATTCAAAACACAGAGTGATAACACTAGTTTTTCTTTCCAATTGTATGCTAAGCACAAAGAAAATTTCTTCGGCTAAACAGAAAATTGTTCTTCTTTTATAGTCTTAGACTAACTGATACACTTCTCTGAAGCATGTGGGGAATGTTCACCTCATTTCCTTAGCTCACTGCTTTATTTCCTTTGTCCTCAGGCAAGTCAGGGACCAGCTTCCAATGTAACAGTTTCTCCCTTGGGGACAGCCATAAACACATCCATCACTTCATCTCCTCCTTATGTCCTGGGAACTGCATGAAGGTATCCTGATGCAAAGTTTTGTAGAAACAGTTCGTATAAAATCATGTATTTAAAAATTGAACATAAGTGGACATCTTTTCACTAAACTATGAGAAAAGAAAATTGAGTCAGAATATAAGCTTAGAACTTCCAGGACACCATGGGGGTTTAAATAATTTCCATTATCACTGGGTAACTCATCCCAGGAATACCACCAGGTTTTTTGATTTCTGGACCTTTTGTCTTATAGGTAAGTCTATCTGCCTTTGGGAGCATAAGGGGAAGAACAGAAATGGTAGGACAAAAAGTGAACAAATAGAGCGATGATATTCACTTGACACTAGGTTGAAAATGAACTATACAATTTGGGAGGAGGCTTAGGAGGGAAAACTGGGACAATGAGGGAAGGGGTGACACTATTAAAAACGAAATATAATTATTACCTGACTGCATATCATGCCTTATTGTACCGTTGTTTTGGTCGTTTGTTTGTCGGTCATGGGGCTTGAACTCTGGGTCTGTGCGCTATCCCTCAGCTCTTCAGCTCAAGGATAGTGCTCTATCACTTGAGCCACAGCACCATTTCCAGTTTTCTGAGTGGTTTATTGGAGATGAGAGTCTCATGGACTTTCCTGCTAGCTTTGAACCATGATCCTCAGATCTCAGCCCACTGAATAGCTAGAATTACAGGCTTGAGCCACTGGAGCCATTTGTCATGAATATTGTAATTGAATATATTCATCAGTTGTTTCCTTAAAATATAGAACATAGGTGTACATTCATGTTGGGGTTACAAAGAATACAAAGAAGTCACACAATGATGAAGATGCATATTCTAAATTTGTAAAATTTGACCTGGTAAGGAATTGTAATTGCATTTTTAGAAGCACTTGTGATTAAATCAGCAAATCTTTATTCTCCAATGTTAACAAATATTAGGAACTAAGTGTTTTTTTTTAAAAAAAACTTTAAACAATTTATAGGATAGATTGTTCCCCCTCCAATCATCTCCTAGGTGTGCCAGTGGTTTGGCTTATTGAAACCCTGTTATTTCACCTATTGTAGTTTTTTTCTCCTCTACACTATTTGGAGAAATTGTTCTAAAATGGTCTGAGATCATGATGCCCTCTCTAAAGTACACCTGAAGCTGCCCTTTTTTACTTACAGTAAAATCTAATTGTCCTAACACAGTCATAGAAAGTACGATCTGGTCCCAGTTACATTTCTCGGTCTATCTCCTGCCATTTTCATTTTATTGCTTACTCTGCTTCAGCCACATAGTCTTTGCTGCTTTGTTGAATACAGCATTAACATACATCTTTGCATTTAGTAGTCCTGAGACAGAATAAATCTGGGAAAATGATGCATGGGAAACAATAGTCAGGAATGCAGAGATAAACACTATATTAATGAATAGCTTGATTTAAAGCACTATTTTATTTGATTGAAGCCTTACATCCCTGCAATAGCTACAGCATTTAGTAAAAATCAAAATTATTTGACCAGGTACAAATAATTAGCATGCTCTGAGGTTGAGCAAATATAACTTAGAGCATGATAACCTGGAGAAATAAATAGAAAAGTAATACAAATTAATGAAAAAAATACTTTTGGACAGAAAGGTTGGCAAAAATTGTCTCAAGTGGACACGTGTGTGTGTGTGTGTGTGTGTGTGTGTGTGTGTGTGTGTGTGTGTGTGTGTGTGTGTGTGGTGGGCTGGGGGGCGGGGGGAAGATCCTCTGGATGGGTGTTTGGATACCTGTGTTATTTTGTGTCAAAATTTAGTAAACAGACTGACTTTGAAATCTCTAGATCCAACTCACCAATTATGCCAGGTGTTCAAAATAAAATAGAAAACTCATTCCATAGTAAATTAGCATCAAATTCCTTCAGCCACTTTTTCACCATAAATCTTTTTCATATTAGCTCAATCATAGAATGAGTTCTCAGATGTGTTTGCCTCCATGTCTGAGTTGTGTACAATTTTTATCTTTTCTTCACTTTGCTTTACTAATTGACTTTCTTGATCTTACTTCAATGTGTCCTCAAATTCTTTTCTGTGACATCAAGAACTCAATATCCAAAGGCCAGTCAGAAGTTTCCTTGCTTTTGGAGATCTACTCCCTGGAGCATTATGGAGTCCTAGTAAAGTTACTTGGCAACTCTTTCAGGAAGATTATTATCAATTATTTCAGGAGACATTACCATCTGGAAAGATTTTTCTTCAGGGATGTCTGTAACTTTCTCTCTCATTACGTTTATGTATCAGTTCAAATGCTTCCTCACTGAAAAGCTATATGAAACTATCCAATATGAAATATGTTCTGCTTACTTGGTCGATTTGCTTATTTGGCCTATTTTAATTGTTTGTCTCACTCTCAACTAGATTAGAAATTTTGTGTTGGTAAGGATGCTTTTCTGGAAAGTTTAGAATAATTGTATATTGTTGAATAATGATATTTTTGGAGTGTGACTCTTACCAACAATATTGGACTACAGATACTAAATGCTGATGTGATAAATGGTCATTAAGATTTCCTCAGGAATAATTGTATTGTTTTGGTACAATGTTTAGTGACCAAGTCAATATAAGGATACAATCTTTTACAAAATAGGAGAATTTCATGCTCACACGTTAACACTTATTGAATGTTTACTCTAAGCATTGCTTTTTCTTTAGCTCTACTTTTTGCCACAGTGAATTATCTAATTAATTTTTGGTATGTGTTTTGTACTTCACTGAACTTTATAGCCCCAACCATGATGATAAATCTGTGGTTAAAACACAACTCATAAAACCACTGAATATAGTCAGGATGATAAACAAGAGTAGGAAAATTGGACCTTTTAGATATGAGAAGACATAGCCTTTTATTTGAGGCTGCTTTGACCGAGAAGAATTAGTATTTCTCAAACTATGCATAATGAAATCAATACAAGCAATCTTAAAATCATGGCACATATGCAGATGTTCCCTTAATACAGGCTCTGTTACTGTGAGTTTATTAACAAAACTATGTGTTTTTTTTTACTTTCTTTTGATAAAATCAGAGTAATAATTACATGTGAACACTTCATTTACAACAGCAGCATTTTAAAAATTCAACATTTTTAAAGGAAAATCTCAAGAGCTCCTTGCAATTGAAAAACAAAACTTCTTGGTTAGGAACAGTACCATCTAAAGCAAAATTTAACAAATGAAACCTTGCTTAATGTTTCCCTCCAGCTACATTTCAATAATCAACTTAAGTTGAAGTTCAAGCAGAAAATTTAATAAATCTTTGTTCTATGATTATAGTCAAATCAATTTAGAGGTTAAAATGTTTCTTCTTACTAGTGATTTATTGTCATGCCGGAGTTTCTATGTCCCCCCCCACACACAATTAATCGTAAGACTTGAAGGAATTTCATGAGTCAAACCAATGACCTCTGAACCATTAAACATTTGAATGGTGGCTAGGGATTTTCTCTCTGGTTTAGGTCCCATTTCTTCCATGTATCAGACCATAATTTGATCCTCAATATTGTAAAAAAAGGTTCAGCGTAACAGCAATTTAAATGAATAAACATAATGTATTTCTTTTAAAAAATATTGAAGCTAGATGCTTTTGTACTACAATCATCCAAAAACAAACAGAAAATCAAACTAAATAAAAACAATAATAGAACACAAAGAGAAATTCCAACATAGTGTTGCCTTTTATTTTGCCTTATTACTTGTCCACATTTGCCCCTGGTCTTCCTTAATCTATTCCTTCTTTAGAGGTTAGAATATGTTTGTGTAATTTTTCCTGATTCCTCAGTCCATGAAAGAACATTTTTGTATTTGAGCATTTCTATTTTATTTTCAAGTCAAATAGATTTCTGTGGTACACAGATTTGAAGCATGAAAAAGCTAATAAAAGATGTCTCAAAAGGAACAATATATGAATGGCCTATGTCAGCTAGATAGATTAATTTGAATTAATATCCAAATAGATCACGATATATTGTTTTTCCAATAGTATTTCATCTTCTTATAAATAGAAATCCCACTCTGCAGTACTGATAACATTTAGAATCCTTGAATTCTCAAATGGGAGGAACCGGTTTATATAAAATCCATGGCAGCACCTGAGTGGGAAAAAAAATCACCATCCTATTTATTACCTTTTTGTTTATGTGTGACAAAAGGACCCATTTAAGAGATATCAATATAAATGGCAAAAAGCTATTAGAAATTTTCTTTAGCTGAAGTGATAAAATTTCAACTTCTAAGGGTTGAGATATAAAAGTGCAAGGTTCAATTTCCAGTGGAAATTAATTTTTCACATGCTGGGATAAAGAAAACACCAAGCTTTGATGTCTATCTCTGATTAGAGGAAAAGCCACAAAACAAAAAGAAGCTCTAGAATAATTTAAAAGATCTACAATATGATCTCCCAAACACTTGAAAGTAAAAGAAGAAAAAAATGGGAAAAATACCTATATGGAAACATCTGTCATATTTAGAAAAATTACCTTCACTCTGTCATTTATATACATACCACTAGAAAAAACATAAAATCGACTTAAACAAAAACTTGATATTCAGTGTAAACAAAATAATTCTGAGTAAATCTGGCACCAATTGCTTCCCCCCCTCCCTGCCCTGACTCCCAGTAGCTCATTTGACTCTTTCTCTTTTGATGAAGTGGCATTATATCATGTCATGATAATCAGACAATAGACAAAGGGTCATTTCATGAATTATTTTCAGAAGATAAAAGATTGTGTCACAGCTTCCCATAAAGCCTCTCCTCATATTTCATTGTTTCAAATTGGTTCATATGTCTATTCTTAAATCAGTCATTGATGAGGGACTATTGGATGATTAACAGTTCATTCTGCTCCAATCTAACATGTGGGTAAGGTGTTTCTCCTGCCACACAGAAAATGTAGGCACAAGGGCAGATACTTACACCATAAAAGAAAACAGAAGGACGAGAGGAAGGGAGAAGAGAGAGGAAGAAAGGGAGGAAACAAGAAAGGGAGGGAAGGAGGAAGGAAGGAAAGAAGGGAGAGACAATTTTTATGGTAGAGGAGATAAAGGAAGAATAGATACCAGGCAACATAATATATAGCAATACATGCTATATATATTATTCTTTAAATTTTGATTGTAAAGGTGATATGCAGAGGGTTTGCAGTTATGTAAGTCAGATACTGAGTACACAGTGTCACCTCTTCCCTTGTTTTCTCCCAGTTTTTAACCCCTCACAGCCCCCAACTTGTATAGTTATAGACTTCATTTTCAATTTTGTGTCTAGTGAATATCATTGCTGAATTGGTTCATTTTTGTCCTACCAGTTCTGTGCTTCTCCTTCTCCTCCCAAATCAGATATAAATAGGTCATATAATATATATAGTACACATATAAAGTAGGTTACTTAATAAGTTATATTAAATATAGTACACATATTATATAAAGTATCTATTACTTAATAGAAATTTATTTATCTCTTAGATTTAAAACTTTGTTATTTGATAAACACTTGCCTGAAATAGTCAGAAGTCCAAAAATCTCAGAGACATTACCCAGTAGTGCACAATGTCCACTTTCTTTCTAGGTTGAAGTTCCAATAAGTAGTTTTAAAAATAATATACATTAATAGAGTACATTGAAATGGTTCTTTCCAAGGCTAGAATTTTCTTTTCATATTCAGTCATATATATTTTCTAGATGCATTTCTATTAATAAATGGAATGTAGTAACATTTTTTATATTGAGAGAAAACTGATACTGCATTCAAAACTTTTAATAATTGTATTAAATCATTATATAAGTAACTATAGTTTCAAAACTTAAAATGCTAAGGGAATAAAATAATGAGTTCAAACCCATTTGTATTATAAAAAATTAAATAAAAACATACTGCATCTGATATTACCCAAGTGTGAATTTCCTTTTTTTTAAAAAAAAATTTCTCTGCATACTAGCTATCTAGAAACTTTTTGATAAAGTTTTGCTACTGCTTTTCTCCCATGCAGCTCTTCAGGCCACACAATGAAGCACTACTTCTTTCATTAAAAATATTATTTGAAAATATGTAGATGATGTATAATCAAGTTGTAAGTAAAACTTTGCTTTTTATAAATTCAAATGTTTACTTTTTGATGATTTATAAAATAAGTCTATGCATTTCAAAAATGTTTTCCTAGATCACTAAACAGTTTTATAATAATAAACTATATTTCAAAACTATATTTGCTCCATGCAAAATAGCATGGAGCAAATAATAAATGTACACTAATAACTAGTCTTAATCGTGGAAAGAGAATGTTGGCTATAATGAACTATGTTTCATTGGATTAGGGTAAAAAAACAGCATGAATTTCTTCTGTTTAACTTAGAGAGATAAGTAGATAAGATATAGACATAACTAGAGGTGTGTGTGTGTCTACACACTCTACCTGCTGTGTATCTTAGGAGTAGAGGTGTTGCAGTAGCAGTGAACATACTTAGTGCCCCAATCTTCATTCCAAATACCATGCTCAAATGAACAAGAAGTAATGATGAGGGCATATCAAAGAGATGCAAGCAGTAAGCTGAAAGAATGTTCAACAATCATTACATAATCTCCAACACTTTGCAAGTCACACAAATGCTGCTGATCTGAGCATCCCATGTTGAAAATCACTGATGCAGGGATGAAGAGATGAAAGGAAAGACAAAGAAGGAAATCAAACCAATGAGTTAATGTGAAATTAATAAGTTCCATGAACCAAGCAAAACAAAAACAATAACCCTCAAATTGATTTGTATTGTTAATCCCCATTGTCACTGTATTTGGTTTTGGTACCCCGTTTATATCCTGTGTATTGTATATACGTTATCTTCATTAGGGAAGGGAAGGGGAAGAACAAAATGGTGAGACAAAGGACAAAGGGTAAATCAATGCAACAGGAATACTCATAAGACAATGTTTTGGAAATGAACTGTAAAACTTGGTGTGTGGGGGGGGAACTGAAGGGAAGGAAAATGGGAGAAAAATGAGGGAGGGAGTAACAAGTTTGACAAGGCATGATCTCACTGCCTCACTTAGGTTACTGTAACCCCTCTGTACATCACCTTGACAATCAATCAATCCATCAATCAATGAGATAAATGTTAAATACTTTGTAATAGCAAATATTCTGAATTTGTCATTAGGTGCCCTCTTTCCTCTCCTCTTCCTCTACAGTTTCCTTCCCTTCCTTTAGTCTCCTTCTACTTCCGTAACTGGTCTATCATCCTTTGAAATTAAATACACTCATAGAGGTTTAGGAGGAAGTAAAGCCAATGTATACAAAACAAATAGTATAAAAAGAGCAATAGGATTGCCTACTAATAATTTGGCTTCAGTTGTTTTTCACAGAACATTTGTTTTGAATTTGAGGGAACGATCATAATTTCAGTTGCTAAGGGCCTCTGACATCTTGTTCAGGCTTTAGATAAATGATCTGAGAAAAGATAAAGAAAAAAATAAAATTTGAAGCAAATATAAAGCATGAGGGTCATGGAAAGTGAACATGAAAAGGGTAAAAATGAAAGCTGAAACACCCTAAGAATTTTTAATACAGTAATACATCATCTGTCTAGTAAGTATGAATGAGGATAAGGTTAAGGCATTTGTGCTGCATATTTTTATGCTGCTTCTTGATGCAGTTTTATAGAACTTCTTTCTGATCTGTAAATCATGTATCTAAACTAAAACATCCACCATGAAAAGGTAGTGAGATGCAAGGTAATTGATAAAATGTAGTTGGTGACAGAAACATAATTTATCCTTAATAATAAAAATTAACAATGGTGTGCTTCTCCTCATCTAACAGTGATATGCAAACTGAAGTATGAACGAAAAGGTTTACTGTATACATCATATTTTATTGACTATGAGATATTTAAAAGTTGTATAGCCTACTGTCTTTTACCATATTAAAACTTAATGTGCTAATGTGGATTCCTTTTACTAGATATGATTCTATTTTTAAAACTTACTATTTAAATGAGTTAACATTATTTTCTTTCTCTTCTCTGTATATCAATTCATTAGGGATTACTAAATTTTTTATGCACGATAAAACTGCAATGTCTTATTGAGACTGGATCACTCAAATGGGTAACATATTCTAACGCACTCACTGTCAACTTCTTAGTGTTATAAAAGTAGTAGAATAAATGAAATAGCTGAATGTTTAATTGGTTGAGGATATTTGTATCTACATTTAAGGTCTAAATCTCTGGACTGCACAACTTGTCTTGCAGACTAGCAATGCAATCTCCTAGTTTTAGATCGTGAATAATGCAAAAAAACAGCTGCTCCTTTAAGAAAAAAATTGCCTTTTCTCTTTGCAACAGCTTCAGCAGCAGCTGTTGTTGCTGGAATAATTCTTGGTCATGGATAAGGATGTAGCTGGAAAGACAAATCCAGGACCCAGTCAAAGAAGCTGAAGAACCAAAAGGTGAAATGTTATTAGAAAAATGGGAAAAAAAACTTTGGCAATTCAGTGAAATCTGCTTGCAACAGTATTTCAAAATATATTCTATTGTGAACATATGAAGATATTGGTTTTTATGTGCCAGTTCTGTGGCTTACACTCAGGGCCCAGGTGCTATTCTTGAGCTTCTTTTTGTTCAAGGCTAACACTTCATTGCATGAGCCACTGCTCAACATTCAGCTTCTTTAGTAGTTTTTATTGGCCATACGAGTCACATGGACTTCCCGGCTTTGGCTGACTTTGAACTGTGATTCTCAGTTCTTAGCCTTTTGAGCAGCTAGGATTATAAGTGTGAGATTGTAATTGGTATTGATTTTTTACTATGACATTTATTTTGTTCAGCTATAATTTATGATTTTGCTAATATGAGAACAGTATAGTCCTATCACCAATGCATTGATAATTCAAAGGCACTGAGAATATGACAATCACATTTCTTGTAACCGATGGAAAAGCCATACACTAGGACTCCATGTGCATAGCTGTGGCATAGCATTCCCTATTAGCTGGATTTCACATGCATAGCTGTGACATAGCATTCTCTATTAGGATTTAGGAAAATGGCATACAGCACATGTCTTGTGATAAAGGGCAGATGTTAGCAGATTTTTAACTTTTTATACAATGAAACAGCTTTCACAGATATTATAGGTTGAATTAGAAGCATTTGGGTTATGTTCCAAGATTTCTCAATACTTTATAGTGAACATTTTAGTTTTAGATAACTTGAAACTTTATGGAAGAAGGGCACAAAGATCAAAAGAGTGCTTATCAAATACAGGATGGAGATCAAGCAAAAATGGGCAATGAAACTCTTGAAGTTTTTAATTGATTTTCTAACACAAACTTAGATGATGTCTACTTTTAAAACAGTGTATACACTGTGCCCTATAGATTAGCGGGATAGTGATACATGCATTTCTATTTTTCTTCAACAGTTTTTTAATATATATTTTTATTGTAAGGATATTGTACGAAGGGGTTACAGTTACATGAGTAAGGTAATGAGTACCTTTCCTATCAAGCATTATTACCCCCTCCTTTGTTTTTCCCCTGCCATCCCTTCCCTCCTCACCTCCCCAATCCCCCCACCAAGCTATAAAGTTCATTTTCAACCTAGTGTCTTGTACATCTCATTGTTCCAATAAGTCAACCTGTATCTTTGTTTCAGCATTTGTTATTTCCCTTCCCCTCCAAAAAATTATAAAAATGTATATATGAGATGCAGGGCACTGGAATTGAATACTGAAAACAGAGGTTGTACTATGGGGGAAGAATATACAAAAGAAACCAAAACAAACAAACAAAAAAATACAAAAGAAACCTAAAGAAATCACATAGTACAGTATAAGTACTTTAAAACAATAACAACAAAGATAAAACCTCGTGTCCCTATTTTGGGGTTCATTTCATTTAGCACCATTTTATATGGTCATATGTGCATGGCTTTTGACTTTTTCTCCTTTCTGGAAAGATTATCCTAGACATAAACTAGTTATTGCAAATAAGGGAAGCCAGGGGACCTATGTTTCTTTGGGCCTGGCTTACTTCACTTAATATAATTTTTCAGAGTCTTTCCATTTCTCAACAAATGGGACAGTGTCATTCGTTCTGATAGAGGCCCGGAATTCCATTGTGTGTGTGTGTGTGTGTGTGTGTGTGTGTGTGTGTGTGTGTGTGTGTGTGTGTATGTGTGTGTGTGTGTGTGTGCACATATATATATAATTTTCTTGATTCATTCATCTACTGAGGGGCATCTGGGTTGGTTCCATATCTTAGCTATGGTAAATAATTCTGAGATAATCATAGTTGTGCTGGTAGCTTTAATATGGCTTTGTTTTTGATCGTTTGAATAAATGCCCCAAAGTGGGATTGCTGGGTCATCGGGTAGCTCTATGTGGAGTCTTTTGAAGAACCTTCATTCTGCTTTCCAAAGTGGTTGAACAAGTTTACATTCCCACCAAAAATTCAGTCGGGTTCCCTTTTGGAAACATCTCCTCCAGCATCTGTTTTTAGATTTCTTGATTATAGCCATTCTAACTGGGGTGAGGTAGAATCTCAATGTTGTTTTCATTTGCATTTCTTTTATGGCCAGAGATGTTGAACATTTCTTCATGTATCTATGGGCCATTCTTATTTCCTCTTCAGAGAAGTCTCTCTTTAAGTCTTTAGCACACTTATTAATCGGGCAGTTGTTTCTCTGAGTATTTGTTGTTGGGGGATTTAATTTTTGAGTTCTAAGTATATGTTAGTTATGAGGCCCTTGTCCACTGTATGGCAATTAAAGATGTTTTCCCAATCTGTGAGCTTTCTATTGACCTTGCTATGTCCTTTGCCATGCAGAAGCTCTGCAGTTTCATGCAATCCCATTTGTTCAACCTTTCTTTGACTTGTGTTTCTGGGTCTTTATTGTTAAATTTTCTGCCTGTGCCAAGGAACCCTAGAGTTTATCCTATTCCTTCCTGTAATATTTTCAGGGTGTCTTCTTTTACTTCAAGGTTTTGATCCCTTTGGAGTTGATTTTGGTGCAGGGTGATATATAAGGATCTAGCTTTAGCTTTCTACAGATGTTTAACGAGTTTTGCCAGCACCATTTACTGAAGAGGCTGTCTTTCTTCCATTCTTTTTTTTTTTTTTTTAGCTCCTTTGTGTAAGATTTGGTGGCTATAGGTCTGTGGTTCATTTCTGGGTCTTCAGTCTTATTACACTGGTCCTCAGGTCTATTCGTGTGCCAATACCAAGCTATTTTGATTACTATGAGCTTTGTAGTAGAGTTTGAAATTTAGTATTGATATTCTTCCAGCACTGTTCTTTCTTCTAAGGATTGTTTTTGCTATTTGGGTCTTTCATTGTTTCATATGAATTTTTGGATTGTTTCTTCTATTTCATTGAAGAATGAGGTTGGAATATTGGTAGATATTGCATTGAATTTGTAGATAGCCTTTGGAAATATTGCCATTTTCACGATGTTAATCTTCCCAATCCAGGAGCATGGGAAGTTTTTTGACTTTCTAAGTTCTGCTTTAATTTCCTTTTTCAGGTTTTTAAAGTTTTTGTCATAGAGGTCCTTTACTTATTTAGTTGTTAATTCCTAGGTATTTTATTTTTTGTGGGGCTATTACAAAAGGAGTTGCTTTCCTGATTTCAGGCATACTCTGGAAATATATATTGGAATACAGGAAAGCCATTGATTTTTAAAAGTTAATTTATACCCTGCTATTTTGCCAAAGTTTTGAATCAGCTTGAGTAACTTGGGAGTGTAGTCCATGGGACTCTAAATACAATATAATGTCATCTGCAAAGAGGGAGAGTTTTATTCCGGCTTTCCCTATTTGGACCCCTTTTATGTTTGCATCTTGTCTTATTTCTCTATTTAGGCAAACTAATACTAAATTGAAGAGAAGTGGAGAGAGTGGACATCCTTGTCTCATTCCTGAATTTAGAGGAAATGGCTTAAGATTTTTGCTATTAAGTATAATGCTGGCTCTAGGTTTGTCATACACAGCCTTTATTTCATTAAGGAATGTTTCATGGATTCCTAGTTTTTCCAGAGTCTTCATCATAAAGGGGTGTTGCATATTGTCAAGTGCTTTTTCTGCATCATTGATATAAGCATGTGGTTCTTATCCTTGCTCTTGTTGATGTGATTAATTATATTAATTGATTTGCATATATTGAACCAGCTTTGTATTCCTGAAATGAATCCTGTTTGATCATTGTTTGTGATTTTTTTGATGAATTGTTGAAATCGATTGGCCAAATTTTGCTGAGAATTTTTTCATTGATGTTCATCAAAGAAATGGGTCTATAATTCTCTTTCTTTGATGGATCCCTCCCTGGTTTTGGGATGAGGGTTATGATGGCTTCATAGAAAGAATTCATTAGTGAAGTTTCTCTTTCAATTTCCTTGAAGAGTTGGAGGAGTATTGGTGTGAGTTCTGCTTTAAAGGCCTTGTAGAATTCAGTTGTAAATCCATTCGGTCCTGGGCTTTTCTTAGGTGGGAGAGATCTTAATGCTGCTCCAATTTGATGCTTGATATGGGTCTGTTGATTTAAATCACCATTGTTTAGTTTATGCATGTAACACATGCTAGAAATTCATCCATTTCTTTCATATTCTCAAACTTATTAGCATAAAGGTTTGAGAAGTATTCCTTTATTAGGTCCTGAATCTTGGTTGTTTCTGTGGTAATTTTTCCATTCTCATGGCTGAGTTTGTTTCTTTGGGTGTGTTCCCCTTTTTTCTGATAAGATTTGCTAAGGGTCTGTTAATTTTGTTAAGTTTTTCAAAGAACCAACTCTTTGTTTTATTGATTCTATGTTTTTTTTACTCTAATTCATTTAATTCTGATTTGATTTTAATCATTTGTTTTCATCTACTGGATTGAGGTTTAGCTTGTTGCTCTTTTTCAAGGAGTTTCAGGGGTGTCATTAAATTGTTTGTTTCAGATCTCTCCAATTTGTTGATGTAGGAACTCAGAACTATAAACTTGCCTCTGAGTACTGCCTTTGCTCTGTCCCAGAGGAGCTGGTAATTTGTGTGTTCATTTTTGCTGAATACCATGAACATTTGGATTTCCTTCCTAAGCAATTCCATAACTCACTGGTGATTCAACAGTGTGTTGTTCAAAATCCATGCATTATAGGATTTTCTTTGGTGGCTTTTGTTGTTCAATCCTAATTTTATTCCCTTGTATTCTGAGAGAATGCAGAGTATAACTTCAATGTTTCTGAATTTGGACAGATTTATTTTGCGACTTAAAATGTGGTGTATTTTGGAAAACGTTCCATGTACTACTGAGAACCATGTGTAATCTGATGCTACTGGGTGAAATAGTCTGTAGCTGCCTGTTAAGTCAAGTTGATCTATGAGGTTGTTCAGGTCCGAGGTTTCTCTATTGAGTTTTTCCTGGGTTGATCTATCTAGAGGGGATAGTGATATGTTAAAGTCCCCAACAATTAATGTCTTTGGATCTATGTGAGATTTGAGGGGAAGTAGTGTTTTCTTGGATAAGTTTGGGTGCCCTGTTATTTGGTGAATAGATATTTAGAATTGTAATATCCTCCTGGAGAGACCTCTTAATTAGTATATAATGACCTTCTTTATCTCTTCTTGCTAATTTTGATTTGAAGTCTATTTTATCTTGCCTTTTGATCCAATTAGACAATCTATGTTGTTTAATTGGAAAGTTAATTCCATTAATATTGAGAGTTAGGAATGAGAGGTGTTTGTCTGTTCCTGCCTTTTATCCATTTTTGGGGAGGGTGGGGGCCTGTGTCTTGATTATTCTTTCTGTGATTACATACTTCTCTGTTTGTAAGCAGTTTCACTGCCAATATCCCAGGTCTTGTTGTTTTTCTATGTGTAGAACATCTTTAAGGAATTTTTGTAAAGCTGGTTTGGTAGTGATATATTGTTTCAGCTTTTCCTTTCTGTGGAAGGCTTTTATTTGTCCTTCTGCTATGAATGAGAGCTTAGCTGGGTGAATTATTCTTGAGTGGTAATTTTATTTAGGGCATGGAACATCTCATGCCATGCTATCTTTGCTTTCATGGTCTGTGCTGAGAACTCTGAGGTTATTCTGATTATAGGTGATTGTTCTCTTCTCCCTGGCAGTTTAAGAATTCTTTCCTTAGTTTCTATTTATACTGTACTGTGGCAATGGGATGTCCTATTTTGGCTTGGTCTATTTGGAGTTCTAAAAGCTTCTTTCTTCATTTATTTATTTTTGTGCTGGTCATGGGGCTTGAACTCTGGGCTTGGGTGCTGTCCTTGTGCTCTTCAGCTCAAGGCAAGCACTCTACTGCTTGAGCCACAGAGCCACTTCCTAAAAGCTTCTTGTATCTGGATGGGCCTCTTCTTTTTTATATTTGGGAAGTTCTCTGCTAAGATCGTGCTGAATATATTTCCTAATCCAATAGCTTCCGTCTTCAGGCCCTCTTCAATACCTATTAGTCAAATTAGGCTTTCTGATTGTATCTTATAGCTCCTGCAATGATCTATCATGCTTCTTGGTTTTGTTATGAATATTTGTATGTTCTTTCTCTATGGAATCTAAACTATTTTCTGCCTCAGAGATTCGGTCTTCTGCATCCTCCATTCTGCTTTCAAGGCTTTTTACTTGGCTATTTATCTCCCTTCCTTATTGCTGTTCATTCTCTTTTTTTCTCCAGGTATATTTTTTATTGTAAAGATACTGTACAGAGAGGTTACAGTTACATGAGTAAGCTAATGAGTACATTTCCTATTGAGCATTGTTACCTCTTTCTTTGTTTTTCTCCTACCATCCCTTCCCTCCTCACCTCCCAACACCTCCCTCCCACCTGAAATTGTAAAGTTCATTTTCAACATATTGTCTTGTACATCACATTCTTATAATGGGTCACCCTGTATCCTTAAGCATTTTGTTATATCTTTTCCTCTCCCCAAATTATAAAAATGTATATACAAGATACAGGACACAACAATCAGATGCAGTGAAAACAGGGGTTATACCATGGGGGAACAACATACAAAAGAAACAAAAGAATCACATTAAAAACATTAGCAAGAAAGAACAAAAACAAGTTGTGTCCCTATCTTGGGGTTCATTTCACTTAACATCATCTTATAGGGTCATATGTACATAGCTTTTGACTGTTTTGCTTGTCCTAGACATGTACGTGTTATTGCAAATATAGAAAAGCATGGGACCTATGTTTCCTTGGACCTGGTTTACATCACTTAGTATATTTTTTCCATGTTTTTCCATTTCCTAAGAAACGGGGTGATGCCATTTTTTCTGATGGAGGCATAGAATTTCATTGCATGAAACTGCAGAGCTTCTGCATGGCAAAGGACATAGCAAGCAAGATCAATAGAAAGCCCATGGACTGGGAGATCTTCACTAGCCATGAAATAGACAAGGGTCTCATATCTAAAAATTACTTGGAACTCAAAAAATTAAATCCCCAACAAAAAATCCCCAAAGAAACAGCTGCCCAATAAAAAAATTGGGCTAAGGACTTACAGAGAAACTTCTCTGAAGAGAAAATAAGAATAGCCAATAGACACATGAAGAAATGTTCAACCTCTCTAGCCATGAAAGAAATGCAAATTGAAACAATACTGAGATACCACCTCACCCCAGTTAGAATGGCAAAAATCAAGCACTCTAATAACAACAGATGTTGTAGGGGATGTGGACAGAAGGGAACCCTACTGCATTGTTGGTGGGAGGGTAAACTTGTTCAAATACTTTGGAAAGTAGTATGGAGGTTCCTCAAAGACTTCAAATAGAACTCCCCTATGGCCCAGCAATCCCACTTTTGGACATTTACCCAAATGATCACAAACAAGACCATACTAAAGCTAACAACACAACTATGTTTATTGCAGCATTATTTATCATAGCTAAGGTATGGAATCAACCCAGATGCCCCTCAGTAGATGAATGGATCAAGAAAATGTGGTATATATACACAATGGAATTCTATGCCTCCATCAGAAAGAATGACATTGCCCCATTTGTTAGGAAATGGAAAGGCTTGGAAAAATTATATTAAGTGAAGTAAGCCAGGCCCAAAGAAACATAGGTCCCATGGTTTCCCTTATTTGCAATATCTAGTATAGGTATGAGTCAAGCAGAAAAAGTCAGAGAATGTGATGTTAGGAAAATGAACACTCAAATATGTATTTTAATGTTTTCGTTTCTTTCATGCATGTGATTCTAACGCATTTATAAGATTATTTCTTTGTTGCTTTGTATGTCCCTCCCCCACAGTGTAACCCCCGCTTTCACTATATTTGATGTCAGTATAACATATAGAGGAGACAGGGACAAACAAGTCGTTTAAGGATTCAGGTGGACCTGTTGCAACAATGAGAAGTACAAAATGTCATGTCAAAACCAGCTTTACAATGTCGGTGTGGGGGGGGGGAGGGGGGTATGATTGGGTGGGGGGGAAAGGGGAGGCTGGGAAGGGAGGTGAAGGGTAAACAAAGGAGGAGGCTGCAATGCTTGGTAAGATGTGTATGCATTATCCTGCCCATGTAATTGTAACCCCTCTGTATAGTATGCTCTCAAATAAAATAAAATAGAATTTAAAAAAAAAAAAAAAAGAGGGGGGTTCCGGGAAGATGGCGAAGGAGAAGCTGGAATCTGAACAAGCTCTTGCATAGAAAACAGTTTCAGAGTTCCAGTGAACAGTCCCAAGCCAGAGAATCACACCAAGTGTGCCATCACAGGACAGAGAGTTAGTCAAGAGAGGGGAAGCCAAGCAGACACATCTGAGCGCCTGCCAGCAGCTGCTGCTGCGGCGGCAGGGTCGCGGCAGCGACCACCGCCGCCACGGGGGCACACCTGAGACACAGTCCGGGACGAAGGAGCCAGACGCAGCAGATGAGCGGATTCTACTCAACACCAGCAAGAACCGACAAGGAGCAGACAACTTCATCCTGCACTTTGCAGACCAGAGACGACCCAGGATCCAAGACTCGGCGTGAGTAGAAGCCCGACTTCCTCACTCCTTCTCAGAGAGCAGAGGAGGGAAGGCCACCCCTCCCCCCCCCCAGCACCGGTGATCTCCATCTTGGATACCGACAAAGCTCGGAGGAGCTGCTAGCTCCAGCTCAGGCCTTGGAACAAAACGAGTCATTTAGCAGGTCACAAGAACTTAACGACGAAGTGACCTCACAGACTCAGTTCCATCCAGGGAAAAGTCACCCAGCTCAGGCGCCAGCCATTGGAGTGGCTCTCCTCACCGGGTAACCAGAGCCAGAGGCTGCCCCTCCCTCTAGCAGCCACCACAATCAATTGAAAAACAGAAACCCTGAGAATGGCTCCAGGCTGGGTGCTGTGAGTTTTTTCACAAAATAGCCCCAGGGAAAAGCTACTGTTTGTTGAAAGGCCTCAACTCTACCCAGAACCTAGCCTCATCACTGCATCCCCCTCTTTTGTGATTCTCAAAGCAGATCACCCTCCCAGTAAACTAACCTGGGAGGGGGATCTCAAAATCTTGGGTAAAGCAGAGCATTTTTCTGCCTGTTCCAACAAACTGACTTAAGAAATCAATCAAGCCACAGGACCTCAAGCTGACCAGAGACTCCAACCAGACTCTGGTTACAGACAAAAGGGAGATACAGGACTCTTCCCACCCCTCCCCAAAAAAAAAAAAAAAAAAAAAATCAAAGAACTTTTTTTTTTCTTCTTCTTCTTTTCTTTTTTCTTGTTTTGTTTTGTTTTTTTTCCATCTTTTGTTACCTTATATATATAAAAAAAATTTTTTTTTTTGCTTTTCTAAAACTTTTATTAATCTTTAATTTTTGCCTCTTCTGAAAAAAAAATTGTTTTCCATTAACTTTTTTTTTTCTTTCTCCTCTTATAATTTTTATTTTAGGAATACGTGAATGTGTGTTTTCCTTTCTTTTCTTGTCTTCTTTCTCTTCTTCTTTCATTCTTAATTATCTTTTTGTCTTTTGTCTAGCTCTACTGAACTTCTGATCTTTTCTTCTCATTCTCCTATCCTTTCCATCTTTTCCTCTTTGTTCTTCTTTATATGACTTAACTCTTGTCCTGAACATCCTCAGATAAACCCGTAGTTAACCAGTAGACCCTAACCCCCATTGTGTACACACTTAATCCACAAACTTATTACTCAATTCAAAACCTCTGAGACTTAAATTCATTAATAGCAGTACTACCTCTTTATACCTATATAATATTTTAAGCATTTTTTTAAAGTTTTTCACATCTCCTCTATGTCCCTCCCTTTCTCTCAACATATTCATATTCCTCTATAAATAGATGGTCCTTTAATCTCTAAAATAACATTAATTTTTACGTTTCTTTTTTTTCTGGTCTCTTTTCATTCCCCTTTTCCTTTCTTCTTTTTCTCTCTCTCTCTACTTGCATCCTACCCAACCTATTTCCTGCATTGTGATTAGGACATAGTTAACTCTCCCTGTGCCTCCCCACACCAATCTATTCCTATTTTTTACCCACATCTCTCCCTAACCCTAATAATTTCTGGTTTTCCAAATTCTTCTCTGCGGTTCAAAGCCCTTTAACATATAGTTGTTTGATGTCGAATAGATGTATCTGTTGAACTAGATTGTATCTGCAGACTATTGACTGTACAAATGCAAACTTTGGTTGATGGTTGCCTTAAGATAGTGTTCTAGCACAAAACTGGTGTTATCTTCATCTCAAATGGGCAGAGTAAGCCAGAAAAACACAAGAAAAATGGCAAATTCGAGTATCTCAATTCCCAATCTTGATAATCAGGGGTTAGAACAGATAATGAATAGTCCAGAGGAGAGTTCCCAAACGGCTCTACATACACTGGTGGCAAACATGATAAATGAGAAGTTTGACAACGTACAAAGGACTCTGTATGAGCGGGATAGGGAGAGAGAGGAGGCATCCCAGAAGTTTATACAGGAATATCATAAGCGTGAGGAAGCTACTCAAAAACTGATACAGGATTTGCGTGAACAACTTGAGAATACTCAAAGAGAAAGGGAGGAATGGCGTGAGCAGGCTGAGAACACTCAAAGAGATCTACAGGAATCCCACGAACAGGAGGAAGCTAATCAAAGAGTAATACAGGAATTGAGAGACCAGGTAGAGAACACACAAAGATCACTAAAGGCATTCATGGAATTCATTAACAAAGAGCTGAAGGAAGTCAGGGAGACCACAAAGAGAATGATGAATGGAACCCAACAGAAGGAATGGGAGCCCAAAGAAACCATAACCAATCAACTAAGCGATTTGAGCACAAACACTGAACACCAAATTAAGGAAGTAAAGAAATTCATACAAGACCTAAAACAGAGCTTCAACAAAGAACTTGAAGCCATCAAAGCTGAACAACTAGAAGGAAAAGAGATAAAAAACAAAGTAGAGAGTCTTGACAGCAGGTAAGACCATGCAGAAGATCGAATCTCAGGGATTGAAGACAGCCTAGATATTATAGAGAAAGAACATACAATCATCCAACACAAGTCCAAGAAATATGATAGATCTATCCAACACCTGGAAGACACCATCAGAAGGCCTAATCTAAGGATAATGGGTGTAGAGGAGCACCTAGAAACAGAAGTTAATGGTCTAGGAAATTTGTTTAACAGGATCCTAGCAGAGAACTTCCATAACATGCAAAAAGATAGGCCTGTCCATATACAAGAAGCCTTTAGAACCCGAAATAGACCAGACCAGAATAGGACATCCCAACCGCAACATTATAATCCACACAGGATCAACTCAGAACAAGGAAAAGATCCTTAAAGCTGTCAGAGAGAAAAGGGTAATCACTTATAAAGGGAAACCAATTAGAATCACCTCAGATTTCTCAGCAGAGACAATCAAAGCAAGAAGAGCCTGGAATGATGTGTGCCATGCCCTAAAAACAAACAACTATCAACCAAGAATACTGTAGGCAGCTAAACTCTCCTTCATAACTGAAGGCCAAATAAAAACCTCCATAGCAAAGAAAAATTGAAACAATACATCTCCACCAAACCAGCCCTACAAAAGATTCTTAAAGATGTCCTACACATAGAAAACCAACAAGACCGCAATAAAGGCCAAGAAACTGCACCCAAACTGAGAATCCAAGAACCATAGGAAGAACCCAGTTTTCGCAGCCCCCAAGAAGGTAGATAACATGGCAGGAACTCCCAAATACCTCTCAGTCCTATCTCTTAACGTTAACGGACTGAACTCTCCAATTAAGCGACATAGACTGTCTAGTTGGATTAAAAAACAAGACCCTTCTATCTGCTGCCTGCAGGAGTCACATCTTGCCCGTAAAAACAAACACATTTTCAATGTTAAAGGCTGGAACAAAATCTACCAAGCAAATGGACCGCATAAACAGGTGGGAGTTGCAATCCTAATATCAGATAAAATAGACTTCAAATTAAAATTCGTGAGAAGAGATAAAGAAGGTCGCTACATACTAATTAAAGGATCTCTCCTTCAGGAGGATATTACAATTCTAAATATCTATTCGCCAAACAATGGAGCACCAAAATTTATCAAAGAAACACTACTTTTCCCTCAAATCCCATATAGATCCAAAGACATTAATTGTTGGGGATTTTAACACACCACTCTCCCCACTAGATAGATCAACTCGGCAAAAACTCAACAGAGAAACCGCAGATCTAAACAGCTGCATAGATCAACTAGACTTAACAGACATTTACCGAACATTTCACCCAGCAGCATCAGAATACACGTTTTTCTCAGCAGCACATGGAACGTTTTCTAAAATAGACCATATTTTAGGCCACAAAGCAACTTGTCTAAATTCAGAAACATTGAAGTTATACCTTGCATTCTCTCTGACCACAAGGGAATAAAATTAGAACTCAACACCAAAAGCCACCAAAGAAAGTCCGGTATCACATGGAGGCTGAACAACACACTGCTGAATCATGAGTGGGTCATGGAAGAGATTAGAAAGGAAATTCAAATGTTCATGCTACTCAACAAAAATGAACACACAAAATACCAGCTCCTCTGGGACACAGCAAAGGCAGTACTCAGAGGCAAGTTTATAGCTCTGAACTCCTACATCAACAAATTGGAGAGATCTGAAACTAACAATTTAATGACACATCTAAACCTCCTTGAAAAAGAGCAGCAAGATAAACCCCAATGCAGTAGACAGAAAGAAATAATCAAAATTAAATCAGAATTAAATGAATTAGAATCCAAAAAAACTATAGAAAGAATCAACAAAACAAAGAGTTGGTTCTTCGAAAAACTTAACAAAATTGACAGACCCTTAGAAAATCTTATCAGAAAAAGAAGAGAACTCACCCAAATTAATAGACTCAGAGATGAGAATGGAAACATCACCACGGAAACAACCAAGATTCAGAACTTTATAAGGGAATACTTCTCAAAACTTTATGCTAATAAGTTTGAGAACTTGACAGAAATGGACCTCTTCCTAGCAAATATTGACATGCCAAAACTAAACCAAGATGAGTTAAACTATCTTAACAGGCCCATATCAAGCATTGAAATAGAAACAGCAATAAGAGACCTCCCAGCTAAGAAAAGTCCAGGACCAGATGGTTTTACAGCGGAATTTTACAAGGCCTTCAAAGCAGAGCTCACACCAATTCTCCTCCAACTCTTCAAGGAAATTGAAAGAGAAAGCTCACTACCGAACACATTCTATGAAGCCATCATAACCCTCAGCCCAAAACCAGGCAGGGACTCATCAAAGAAAGAGAACTATAGACCCATTTCTTTGATGAACATTGATGCAAAACTTCTCAACAAAATTTTGGCCAATCGACTTCAACAATTCATCCAAAAAATCATACACCACGATCAAACAGGATTCATTTCAGGGATGCAAAGCTGGTTCAATATACGCAAATCAATTAATATTATTCATCACATCAACAGGAGCAAGAATAAGAACCACATGGTTATCTCAATAGACGCAGAAAAAGCATTCGACAAGATCCAACACCCCTTTATGATGAAGGTCTTGGAAAAATTAGGAATCCATGGAACATTCCTCAATACAATAAAGGCTGTATATAACAAACCTACAGCCAGCATTATACTCAATGGTGAAAAACTAAAGCCATTTCCTCTTAACTCAGGAACAAGACAAGGATGCCCACTCTCTCCACTTCTCTTCAATCTAGTATTAGAATGCCTAGCTACTGCAATAAGACAAGATGCAGACATAAAGGGGATCCAAATAGGGAAAGAAGAAATAAAACTCTCCCTCTTTGCAGATGACATGATCTTGTATTTAAAGAATCCCATAGACTCCACTCCCAAATTACTCAAGCTGATTCAAAACTTTGGCAAAGTAGCAGGTTATAAAATTAACCCCCAAAAACCAATGGCTTTTCTGTATGCCAACAATGAGAAAAGTGGGGCTGAAATTAGGAAAGCAACTCTATTTGTAATAGCCCCACAAAAAATAAAATAACTAGGAATTAACTTAACTAAAGAAGCGAAGGACCTCTATGATGAAAACTTTAAAATCTTGAAAAAGGAAATCAACACAGAACTTAAAAAATGGCAAAACCTCCCATGCTCCTGGATTGGAAAGATTAACATCGTGGAAATGGCAATACTTCCCAAGGCTATCTACAAATTCAACGCAATACCTATCAAAATTCCACCCTCATTTTTCAACGAAATAGAAGAGGCAATCCAAAAATTCATATGGAACATTAAAAGACCCCGAATAGCAAAAACGCTCCTCAACGGAAAGAACACTGCTGGAGGAATATCAATACCAAATTTCAAACTCTACTATAAAGCCATAGTAATCAAAACAGCTTGGTATTGGCATAAGAACAGACCTCAGGACCAATGGAATAGAATTGAAAACCCAGAAATGAACCTACAGACCTATAGCCATCTAATCTTCGATAAGGGAGCTAAAACAATAGAATGGAAGACAGACAGCCTCTTCAGTAAATGGTGCTGGCAAAATTGGTTAACTACATGTAGAAAACTTAAGCTAGACCCTTATATATCACCCTGCACCAGAATCAACTCCAAATGGATCAAAGACCTTGAACTCAAAGCAGACACTCTGAAAACATTACAGGATGGAATAGGAGAAACCCAGGGTCTCCTTGGCTCAGGCCGAAATTTTCTGGATAGAGACCCGGAAACACAACAAATCAAAGAAAGGTTGGACAAAGGGGATTGTATAAGGTTTCAGAGCTTCTGCAGGGCCAATGACATAGCTAGCAAGATCAATAGAAAGCCCACGGACTGGGAGAAGATCTTTACTAGCCATACAACGGACAAGGGTCTGATATCTAAAATATACTTGGAACTCAAAAAATTAAACCACCCAACAACAAATCCTCAAAGAAACAACTGCCCAATAAGTAAGTGGGCGAAAGACTTAAAGAGAAGCTTCTCTGAAGAAGAAAGAAGGATGGCCAATAGACACATGAAGAAATGTTCAACATCCCTAGCCATAAAAGAAATGCAAATCAAAACAACATTGAGATATCACCTCACTCCAGTTAGAACAGCAAAAATCAAGAACTCTAACAACAACAGATGCTGGAGGGGATGTGGACAGAAAGGAACCTTACTTCATTGTTGGTGGGAATGTAAACTTGTTCAACCACTTTGGAAAGCAGTATGGAGGTTCCTCAAAAGACTTCACATAGAACTCCCCTATGACCCAGCAATCCCACTTTTGGGCATTTACCCTAATGTTTACAAAAAAGACCACACTAAAGCTACCAGCACAACTATGTTTATTGCAGCATTATTTACCATAGCTAAGATATGGAACCAACCCAGATGCCCCTCAATAGATGAATGGATCAAGAAAATGTGGTATATATACACAATGGAATTCTATGCCTCCATCAGAAAGAATGACATTGCCCCATTTGTTAGGAAATGGAAAGGCTTGGAAATTTATATTAAGTGAATAAGCCAGGCCCAAAGAAACATAGGTCCTATGGTTTCCCTTATTTGCAATATCTAGTATAGGTATGAGTCAAGCGGAAAAAGTCAGAGAATGTGATGTTAGGAAAACGAACCCTCAAATATGTATTTTAATGTTTTTGTTTCTTTCATGCATGTGTTTCTAACGCATTTATAAGATTATTTCTTGGTTGCTTTGTATGTCCCTCCCCCACAGTGTAACCCCTGCTTTCACTATATTTGATGTCAGTTTAACATGTGGAGGAGACGGGGACAAACAAGTCGTTTAAGGATTCAGGTGGACCTGTTGCAACAATGAGAAGTACAAAATGTCATGTCAAAACCAGCTTTACAATGTCGGAGGGGGGGGAGGGGGGGTATGATTGGGTGGGGGGGAGGGGGGAGGCTGGGAAGGGAGGTGAAGGGTAAATAAAGGAGGAGGCTGCAATGCTTGGTAAGAAATGTATGCATTATCCTGAACATGTAATTGTAACCCCTCTGTACAGTATGTTCTCAAATAAAATAAAATAAAATTTAAAAAATAAAGTAAAATAAAAAGCTTAAAAAAAAAAAAAAGAATGGCCAATAGACACATGAAGAAATGTTCAACCTCTCTAGCCATGAAAGAAATGCAAATCGAAACAATTCTGAGATACCACCTCACCCCAGTTAGAACAGCAAAAATCAAGCACTCTAATAACAACAGATGCTGTAGGGGATGTGGACAGAAGGGAACCCTACTGCATTGTTGGTGGGAGGGTAAACTTGTTCAAATACTTTGGAAAGTAGTATGGAGGTTCCTCAAAGACTTCAAATAGAACTCCCCTATGGCCCAGCAATCCCACTTTTGGACATTTACCCAAATGATCACAAACAAGACCATACTAAAGCTAACAACACAACTATGTTTATTGCAGCATTATTTATCATAGCTAAGGTATGGAATCAACCCAGATGCCCCTCAGTAGATGAATGGATCAAGAAAATGTGGTATATATATGCAGTGAAATTCTATGCTTCCATCAGAAAGAACGACACCACCCCATTTGGTAGGAAACGGAAAGATTTTGAAAAAATCATATTAAGTGAAGTAAGAAACGTAGGTTCCATGGTTTTCCTTATTTGCAATCATTAGTATATGACTAGGATAATCTTAGCAGATGAGCAGAATAGGTCAATAGCTATATACATGTGACCATATAGGATGTTGCTAAGGGAAATGAACTCCAAGACATAGACACAAAAGGTTTTTCTTGTTTTTAATGTACTAGGTGATTTTTTGTTTCTTTTGTATGCTCTTCCCCCCTATGGTATATCCTATGTTGTTACTGTATTTGATTTTGGTACCTTGTATACATTTGTATACATTTTATTTGAATTAGATAAGGGAGGGGGGACAATTGGATGGTGAGACAAAGGGCATGGAAGGAACCAAAACAACATCAATATACACAAGACAATATGTTGGAAATGATGTGTACAACTTTGGGTGCTGTTTGTGGGGGGGGGGGAGAAAAGTAGGAGAAAATGAGAGAAGATGTAACAAGGTTGACAAGGAATTATCTTACTATAACCCCTACCTGAAACCCCTGTACATCACCTTTACAATAAAAAAATTAAAACTTAAAAATAAAAACAAAATAAATAAATAAAGAGAAAATAAAGAGAAAGTTAATAGTATTTCTTAAAAAATAATTCACTGAGTTCCGGGAAGATGGCGGAGGAGAAGCTGGAATCTGAACAAGCTCTCGCATAGAAAGCAGTTTTAGAGTTCCAGTGAGCAGTCCTAAGCCAGAGAATCACACCAAGTGTGCCATCACAGGACAGAGAGTTAGTCAAGAGAGGGGAAGCCAAGGAGGCACATCTGAGCGCTTGCCAGCAGCTGCCGCTGCGGCGGCAGGGTCGCGGCGGCGACCACCGCCACGGGGTCATACCTGAGACACAGAGAGTCCGGGACGAAGGATCCAGATGCAGCAGACGAGCGGAGTCTACTCAACACCAGCAAGAACCGACAAGGTGCGGACATCTTCATCCTGCAGTTTGCAGACCAGAGACGACCCAGGATCCAAGACTCGGCGTGAGTAGAAGCCCGACGTCCTCACTCCTTCTCAGAGAGCAGAGGAGGGAAGGCCACCCCTCCCCCCCCCAGCACCGGTGATCTCCATCTTAGATACCGACAAAGCTTGGAGGAGCGGCTAGCTCCAGCTCAGGCCTTGGAATAAAACGAGTCATTTAGCAGGTCACAAGAACTTAACGGTGAAGTGACCTCACAGACTCAGTACCATCCAGGGAAAAGTCACCCAGCTCAGGCGCCAGCCATTGGAGTGGCTCTCCTCACCGGGTAACCAGAGCCAGAGGCTGCCCCTCCCTCTAGCAGCCACCACAATCAATTGAAAAACAGAAACCCTGAGAATGGCTCCTGGCTGGGCGCTGTGAGTTTTTTCACAAAATAGCCCCAGGGAAAAGCTACTGTTTGTTGAAAGGCCTCAACTCTACCCAGAACCTAGCCTCATCACTGCATCCCCCTCTTTAGTGATTCTCAAAGCAGATCACCCTCCCAGTAAACTAACCTGGGAGGGGGATCTCAAAATCTTGGGTAAAGCAGAGCATTTTTCTGCCTGTTCCACCAAACTGACTTAAGAAACCAATCAAGCCACAGGACCTCAAGCTGACCAGAGACTCCAACAAGAGGCTGGTTACAGACAAAAGGGAGATACAGGATTCTTCCCACCCCTCCTCCCCCCCCAAAAAAAATCAAAGAACTTTTTTTTTCTTCTTCTTCTTTTCTTTTTTTCTTCTTCTTTTTTTTTTTTTTTTGGTACCTTATATATATAAAAAATTTTTTTCCTTTTCTAAAACTTTTATTAACCTTTATTTTTGCCTCTTTTGAAAAAATAATTGTTTTCCAGTAACTTTTTTTTTCCTCTTATAATTTTTATTTTAGGAATACGTGAATGTGCGTTTTCCTTCTTTTCTTGTCTTCTTTCTCTTTTCTTTCTTTCTTAATTATCCTTTTGTTTTTTGTCTACCTCTACTGAACTTCTGATCTTTTCTTCTCCCTTTCCTATCCATTTCACCTTTTCCTCTCTTTTGTTCTTCTTTATGTGACTTAACTCTTGTCCTGCACATCCTCAGATAAACCCGTAGTTAACTAGTAGACCCTATCCCCCATTGTGTACACACTTAATCCACAAATTTATTACTCAATTCAAAACCTCTGAGACTTAAATTCCTTAATAGCAGTAATACCTCTTTATACCTATATAATATTTTAAGCATTTTTTTTAAGTTTTTCACATCTCCTCTATGTCCCTCCCTTTCTCTCAATATATTCACATTCCTCTCTAAATAGATGGTCTTTTAATCTCTATAATAACATTAATTTTTACGTTTCTATTTTTTTTCTGGTCTCTTTTCATTCCCCTTTCCCTTTCTTCTTTTTCTCTCTCTCTCTACTTGCATCCTACCCAACCTATTTCCTGCACTGTGATTAGGACATAGTTAATTCTCCCTGTGCCTCCCCACACCAATCTATTCCTATTTTTTACCCACATCTCTCCCTAACCCTAATAATTTCTGGTTTTCCAAAATCTTCTCTGGGGTTTGAAGTCCATTAACATATAGTTGTTTGATGTCGAATAGATGTATCTGTTGAACTAGATTGTATCTGTAGTCTATTGACTGTACAAATGCAAACTTTGGTTGATGGTTGCCTTAAGATAGTGTTCTAGCACAAAACTGGTGCTATCTTCATCTCAAATGGGCAGAGTAAGCCGGAAAAACACAAGAAAAATGGAAAATTCGGGTATCTCAATTCCAAATCTTGATAATCAGGGGTTAGAACAGATAATGAATAATCCAGAGGAGAGTTCCCAAATAGCTCTACAAACACTGCTGGCAAACATGATAAATGAGAAGTTTGACAACGTACAAAGGACTCTGTATGAGCGGGATAGGGAGAGAGAGGAGGCATCCCAGAAGTTTATACAGGAATATCATAAGTGTGAGGAAGCTACTCAAAAACTGATACAGGATTTGCGTGAACAACTTGAGAATACTCAAAGAGAAAGGGAGGAATGGCGTGAGCAGGCTGAGAACACTCAAAGAGAACTGCAGGAATCCCACGAACGGGAGGAAGCTAATCAAAGAGTAATACAGGAATTGAGAGACCAGGTAGAGAACACACAAAGATCACTAAAGGCATTCATGGAATCCATTAACAAAGAGATGAAGGAAGTCAGGGAGACCACAAAAGAGAATGCTGAATGGAACCCAACAGAAGGAATGGGAGTCCAAAGAAACCATAACCAATCAACTAAGTGATTTGAGGACAAACACTGAACATCAAATTAAGGAAGTAAAGAAATTCATACAAGACCTAAAACAGAGCTTCAACAAAGAACTTGAAGCCATCAAAGCTGACCAATTAGAAGTAAAAGAGATAAAAAACAAAGGAGAGAGTCTTGACAGCAGGTAAGACCATGCAGAAGATCGAATCTCAGGGATTGAAGACAGCCTAGATATTATAGAGAAAGAACATACAACCATCCAAGACAAGTCCAAGAAATATGATAGATTTATCCAACACCTCGAAGACACCATCAGAAGGCCTAATCTAAGGATAATGGGTGTAAAGGAGCACCTAGAAACAGAAGTTAATGGTCTAGGAAATTTGTTTAACAGGATCCTAGCATAGAACTTCCCAAACATACAAAAAGATAGGCCTATTCAGATACAAGAAGCCTTTAGAACTCCAAATAGACCAGACCAGAATAGGACATCCCACCGTCACATTATAATCCACACAGAATCAACTCAGAACAAGGAAAAGATCCTTAAAGCTGTCAAGGAGAAAAGGGTAATCACCTATAAAGGGAAACCAGTTAGAATCACCTCAGATTTCTCAGCAGAGACAATCAAAGCAAGAAGAGCCTGGAATGATGTATGCCATGCCCTAAAAACAAACAACTATCAACCAAGAATACTGTACCCAGCTAAACTCTCCTTCATAACTGAAGGCCAAATAAAAACCTTCCATAGCAAAGAAAAATTGAAACAATACATCTCCACCAAACCAGCCCTACAAAAGATTCTTAAAGATGTCCTACACATAGAAAACCAACAAGACCGCAATAAAGGCCAAGAAACTGCACCCAAACTGAGAATCCAAGAACCATAGGAAGAACCCAGTTTTCGCAGCCCCCAAGAAGGTAGATAACATGGCAGGAACTCCCAAATACCTCTCAGTCCTATCTCTTAACGTTAACGGACTGAACTCTCCAATTAAGCGGCATAGACTGTCTAGTTGGATTAAAAAACAAGACCCTTCTATCTGCTGCCTGCAGGAGTCACATCTTGCCCGTAAAAACAAACACATTTTCAATGTTAAAGGCTGGAACAAAATCTACCAAGCAAACGGACCGCATAAACAGGCGGGAGTTGCAATCCTAATATCAGATAAAGTAGACTTCAAATTAAAATTCGTGAGAAGAGATAAAGAAGGTCGCTCCATAATAATTAAAGGATCTCTCGTTCAGGAGGATATTACAATTCTAAATATCTATTCGCCAAACAATGGAGCACCTAAATTTATCAAAGAAACACTACTTTCCCTCAAATCCCATATAGATCCAAAGACATTAATTGTTGGGGATTTTAACACACCACTCTCTCCACTAGATAGATCAACTCAGCAAAAACTCAACAGAGAAACCACTGATCTAAACAGCTGCATAGGTCAACTAGACTTAACAGACATCTACCGAACATTTCACCCAGCAGCATCAGAATACATGTTTTTCTCAGCAGCACATGGAACATTTTCTAAAATAGACTACATTTTAGGCCACAAAGCAAACTTGTCTAAATTCAGAACCATTTAATTTATACCTTGCATTCTCTCTGACCACAAGGGAATAAAATTAGAACTCAACACCAAAAGCCACCAAAGAAAGTCTGGTATCACATGGAGGCTGAACAACACACAGCTGAATCATGAGTGGGTCATGGAAGAGATTAGAAAGGAAATTCAAATGTTCATGCTACTCAACAAAAATGAACACACAAAATACCAGCTCCTCTGGGACACAGCAAAGGCAGTACTCAGAGGCAAGTTTATAGCTCTGAGCTCCTACATCAACAAATTGGAGAGATCTGAAACTAACAATTTAATGACACATCTAAACCTCCTTGAAAAAGAGCAGCAAGATAAACCCCAATGCAGTAGACAGAAAGAAATAATCAAAATTAAATCAGAATTAAATGAATTAGAATCCAAAAAAACTATAGAAAGAATCAACAAAACAAAGAGTTGGTTCTTCGAAAAACTTAACAAAATTGACAGACCCTTAGCAAATCTTATCAGAAAAAGAAGAGAACTCACCCAAATTAATAAACTCAGAGATGAGAATGGAAACATCACCACGGAAACAACCAAGATTCAGAATTTTATAAGGGAACACTTCTCAAAACTTTATGCTAATAAGTTTGAGAACTTGACAGAAATGGACCTCTTCCTAGCAAATATTGACATGCCAAAACTAAACCAAGATGAGTTAAACTATCTTAACAGGCCCATATCAAGCATTGAAATAGAAACAGCAATAAGAGACCTCCCAGCTAAGAAAAGTCCAGGACCAGATGGTTTTACAGCGGAATTTTACAAGGCCTTCAAAGCAGAGCTCACACCAATTCTCCTCCAACTCTTCAAGGAAATTGAAAGAGAAAGCTCACTACCGAACACATTCTATGAAGCCATCATAACCCTCAGCCCAAAACCAGGCAGGGACTCATCAAAGAAAGAGAACTATAGACCCATTTCTTTGATGAACATTGATGCAAAACTTCTCAACAAAATTTTGGCCAATCGACTTCAACAATTCATCCAAAAAATCATACACCACGATCAAACAGGATTCATTTCAGGGATGCAAAGCTGGTTCAATATACGCAAATCAATTAATATTATTCATCACATCAACAGGAGCAAGAATAAGAACCACATGGTTATCTCAATAGACGCAGAAAAAGCATTCGACAAGATCCAACACCCCTTTATGATGAAGGTCTTGGAAAAATTAGGAATCCATGGAACATTCCTCAATACAATAAAGGCTGTATATAACAAACCTACAGCCAGCATTATACTCAATGGTGGAAAACTAAAGCCATTTCCTCTTAACTCAGGAACAAGACAAGGATGCCCACTCTCTCCACTTCTCTTCAATCTAGTATTAGAATGCCTAGCTACAGCAATAAGACAAGATGCAGACATAAAGGGGATCCAAATAAGGAAAGAAGAAATAAAACTCTCCCTCTTTGCAGATGACATGATCTTGTATTTAAAGAATCCCATAGACTCCACTCCCAAATTACTCAAGCTGATTCAAAACTTTGGCAAAGTAGCAGGTTATAAAATTAACCCCCAAAAACCAATGGCTTTTCTGTATGCCAACAATGAGAAAAGTGGGGCTGAAATTAGGAAAGCAACTCCATTTGTAATAGCCCCACAAAAAATAAAATAACTAGGAATTAACTTAACTAAAGAAGCGAAGGACCTCTATGATGAAAACTTTAAAATCTTGAAAAAGGAAATCAACACAGAACTTAAAAAATGGCAAAACCTCCCATGCTCCTGGATTGGAAAGATTAACATCGTGGAAATGGCAATACTTCCCAAGGCTATCTACAAATTCAACGCAATACCTATCAAAATTCCACCCTCATTCTTCAAGGAAATAGAAGAGGCAATCCAAAAATTCATATGGAACATTAAAAGACCCCGAATAGCAAAAACGCTCCTCAACGGAAAGAACACTGCTGGAGGAATATCAATACCAAATTTCAAACTCTACTATAAAGCCATAGTAATCAAAACAGCTTGGTATTGGCATAAGAACAGACCTCAGGGCCAATGGAATAGAATTGAAAACCCAGAAATGAACCTACAGACCTATAGCCATCTAATCTTCGATAAGGGAGCTAAAACAATAGAATGGAAGACAGACAGCCTCTTCAGTAAATGGTGCTGGCAAAATTGGTTAACTACATGTAGAAAACTTAAGCTAGACCCTTATATATCACCCTGCACCAGAATCAACTCCAAATGGATCAAAGACCTTGAACTCAAAGCAGACACTCTGAAAACATTACAGGATGGAATAGGAGAAACCCAGGGTCTCCTTGGCTCAGGCCGAAATTTTCTGGATAGAGACCCGGAAACACAACAAATCAAAGAAAGGTTGGACAAATGGGATTGTATAAGGTTTCAGAGCTTCTGCAGGGCCAATGACATAGCTAGCAAGATCAATAGAAAGCCCACGGACTGGGAGAAGATCTTTACTAGCCATACAACGGACAAGGGTCTGATATCTAAAATATACTTGGAACTCAAAAAATTAAACCACCCAACAACAAATCCTCAAAGAAACAACTGCCCAATAAGTAAGTGGGCGAAAGACTTAAAGAGAAGCTTCTCTGAAGAAGAAAGAAGGATGGCCAATAGACACATGAAGAAATGTTCAACATCCCTAGCCATAAAAGAAATGCAAATCAAAACAACATTGAGATATCACCTCACTCCAGTTAGAACAGCAAAAATCAAGAACCCTAACAACAACAGATGCTGGAGGGGATGTGGACAGAAAGGAACCTTACTTCATTGTTGGTGGGAATGTAAACTTGTTCAACCACTTTGGAAAGCAGTATGGAGGTTCCTCAAAAGACTTCACATAGAACTCCCCTATGACCCAGCAATCCCACTTTTGGGCATTTACCCTAATGTTTACAAAAAAGACCACACTAAAGCTACCAGCACAACTATGTTTATTGCAGCATTATTTACCATAGCTAAGATATGGAACCAACCCAGATGCCCCTCAATAGATGAATGGATCAAGAAAATGTGGTATATATACACAATGGAATTCTATGCCTCCATCAGAAAGAATGACATTGCCCCATTTGTTAGGAAATGGAAAGGCTTGGAAAAAATTATATTAAGTGAAGTAAGCCAGGCCCAAAGAAACATAGGTCCCATGGTTTCCCTTATTTGCAATATCTAGTATAGGTATGAGTCAAGCGGAAAAAGTCAGAGAATGTGATGTTAGGAAAACGAACCCTCAAATATGTATTTTAATGTTTTTGTTTCTTTCATGCATGTGTTTCTAACGCATTTATAAGATTATTTCTTGGTTGCTTTGTATGTCCCTCCCCCACAGTGTAACCCCTGCTTTCACTATATTTGATGTCAGTATAACATGTGGAGGAGACGGGGACAAACAAGTCGTTTAAGGATTCAGGTGGACCTGTTGCAACAATGAGAAGTACAAAATGTCATGTCAAAACCAGCTTTACAATGTCGGAGGGGGGGGAGGGGGGGTATGATTGGGTGGGGGGGAGGGGGGAGGCTGGGAAGGGAGGTGAAGGGTAAACAAAGGAGGAGGCTGCAATGCTTGGTAAGAAATGTATGCATTATCCTGCCTATGTAATTGTAACCCCTCTGTACAGTATGTTCTCAAATAAAATAAAATTTAAAAAAAATAAAAGAAAAACGAACTTCACAACTTTGGTGAGGGGGGGAAGCTCAGGTGGGGGGAAGTGGGGGGAGTATGGGAAAGGATGGGAAGGGGAAACAAAGAGGAGACAATAATGCTTGATAAGAAATGTACTCGTTGGGGCTGGGAAGGTGGCTCAGTGGTAGAGTGCTTGCCTTGCATGCATGAGTCCCTGGGTTCGATTCCTCAGCACTACATAAGCAGAAGAAAAAAAAAAGAAGAAATGTACTCGTTATCTTGCCCATGTAATTGTAACCCTTCTGTACTGAATTCTCACAATAATAATAAAAAAAGAATAAAGTTTGTTACTTGTCAATATAGGTATTAACTTTCAGCATAAAATAACTTGGTCTTCTGGTTTAAAAATAAGTATAAACTAAAAGTTTCCAGAAGTTATTCACATGCTGTGACTGAAATATACCACCCTTTCTCTCTCAGTGCCTTAGATCAAATGGATCTTTTTTGTACATCCTTCTCTCACTTATTTCCCTGAGAAAGGTCGAGTGTGGTTTATACCCATTGTTTGTCACTTTTATGTAAAACCTTCTGGGATTTGTGTTTCTCTCACTATCAGTCATTGTGTGTGTACATGTGTGTATTCAGAGCTTGCATTTATTCCTAAATTCATTATACCTGAAGTGTATGTGGTACCTATGTGTATGTGTGTGTTTTCAAATTTGTACCGGATTTATCTTTTGTAAACTCTACATACTTTCTTTTTTATGTTTTGAATCATTTTAATATTTACATTTTATAAATTGCTTAGAAAATTACCACTTACAATGATCTCTATTTTCACTTTCACATACTTTATTTTCTAGAGCAGTTTTAGGTTTATAGAAGAATTGAGTAAAAGTATAGAGAACTCCCACTTGCCTTCTCCTCCCCTCTTCTCTCCTCCACTCCCCCACCCCATACCTTGACTTGCCCTGGCTCTTAACATCTTGTACAGAATGGTAGTTTGAGATAATTGATTAATGAATATTGATTGCTGGGTCATTTGGTAAGAGTATATTTAACTCTGTAAGAAATAGTTAACTGCTTAAAAAATTTTTTTTTCACTAGCATTTCCCCCAAGCAATGTACAAGAATTCCTGTTATTCCACATTTTTGTCAGTACTTTGTATTATCAGCATTTTGGATTTCAGCAATTCTGATAAGTGTGGACTATTACTTTGTTGTTTTAACTTGCAATTCCTCATGGATATATAATATTAAGCTTCTTTTCATATGCTTTTTTGTCAGTTATATATCATCTTTTGTGAAGTAAATGTTTAGTTTTTATTTTTAAATTGAGTTATTTAGTGTTAAGAATGCTTTATATAATTGGAATGTAAGTCATTTATCAGAAATATACTTTGCAAAATTTTCTTCAAGTAAAAAAAAAAAAGAAAATAAGTATGCTTAAGATTAAGATATAAAGTAAAAATTGTATATATGATTATATATTTACATATTTAGTTTTATATGCAATATATAATGTATAACACATATATTATATGCATATTCATAAAGGTAGTTTTTTTAAAAACTTCTTGAGGTCAGATAAATATCCTAGTCTACATTTGTGTTCTTGTTTATCAATTTAAAGGCAGACATAAAGCAAGTTCTTAATAAATGGAGACTGGAATACAGAAATAGAATGCAATATTATTCACATAACTGAAAAAAAATGCACATTGTAATCCTCATAGAATCAATAGAAACCAAGGAAAGAATCCTTAAAACCATCAGAGAGAAAAGATTGACTACCTATAAAGGAAAACCAATCAGAATAATTATAGATTTCTCAGCCAACACCATGAAAACAAGAAGAGCCAGGAATGATGTTTGCCACATCTTAAAGGCAAACCAACCAAGTATATTGTTTCCAGAAAAGCTCTCCTTCATAACTAAAGGACAAATAAAAAATTTCCATAACATATAAAAGTTGAAAAAACTTATTTCCACATAACCAGCACTACAGAAGATACTTAAAGGTGTCCTCCATATAGAGAACCAACAAGAACACAATATTGGCAGATAAAATGTCCCTTACCAGATAAATATAATAAGAAAAGATGAGGTATAACCCCTAAAACAATAGATAACATGGTGGGAGTTACCAAACCTTTCTCAGCTCTAACTCTCAGTATTAATGGACTCAACTCTCCATTTAAATGACATAGATTATCTAGTTCAATCAAAAGGTGAGATGCAACTGTCTGATGTCTTCAGGAGACATAGCTTGCTGACAAAAACGTATTCTTGAAGTGAAAGGCTGGAACAAAATTTTCAAGCAAATGGCTCCCAGAAACAGGCCAGAATAGCAATAGTAATATCAAATAGAATAGACTTCAAATTAAAATTAGTGAGAAGTAACAAAGAAGGACATTACATAGTAATAAAGGGAACCCTCCTACAGGAGGATACAGCACATTGGTTGTTGATGCCTTAAACACATCACTGTCACCTCTGGATAGATCATCCAGGCCAAAACTCAGCAAAGAATCTTCACACCTAAATAATTGCACTGACCAGCTAGACTTAATAGACATCTGCTGAATGTTTCACCAAGCAGCATTAGAATATAATCTTCTCTGCTGCATACCAAATATTCTCCAAAATAGGTCATATTTTAGGTCACAAAACAAATCTGTGCAAACACAAAACAATTGAAATGATTCCCTGTATCCTGTTAGACCACAATGGAATAAAATTAAAGCTCAACACCAAAAGCCGTCACAGAAAATTTTCTAACTCATGAACACTAAACAAGATAATGTTGAATAACCAGTGGGTCATTGAATAGCATTGTTTGAGTATATATACCACATTTTCTTTATTGATCCTTGCATTGGAGGGATCATAAATAATGAGAAAATCAATATGGAAATGCAGCTATCATTATGACAAACTGCTTTCATATCCTTTGAATACATATCAAGTAGTGGGACTACTGGATTATCATTCTATTTTTAATTTTTGAGGAACCTCTTTACCATTTTTTTTTTTTGGTCCAGTCGTGGGGCCTGAACTCTGGGCCTGGGTGCTGTCCCTCAGCTCTTTCAGCTCAAGGCTAGCGCTCCACATTTTCTTTACCATTTTTCATGGAAGATATACTAATTTTCATGTCTACAACAGTACTAAAGCTTTCTTTCTCCACATCCTCACAAGGACTTCTTATATTTAGGTTTTGATAGCAAACGTTAGGTAATATGTTACCATGATTTTTCATTTGCATTTACCTATTGATTAGTGATATTGAGCACCTTTTACACGTACCTCTTACCTCTTTGCCATCTTTTGAGAAAACTCTATCAGATCCTTTTATACTTTCATTTGAGTTATTTTTCTTAATATTCATTGCTTCTTTTTATTTGTTATTTTTTGTTCGCTTGTCCTGGGATTTGAACTCATGGCCTAGCTACTTACTATTCTTGAGCATGCATATATATATATCAAGGCTAGCACTCTAGCACTTGAGCTACAGCTCCCTTCTGGATGTTTGGTTTGCTTTGGTTTGGTAGTTAGTTAGAGATAAGGATCTCATAAGTTTTCCTGCCTGGGTTTGCTTCAAATCACCATCTTCTGATCTCAGCCCCTGAGTACGCAGGATTGCAGAGATGAACCAGCTGTCCAATGCAAAATTGTTTAATCCGTGTATATGGAATATCTTCCTATGTATTTGTGTGTCTTTCAATTTCTTTCAACAATGTTTTAATATTTTATAATTTTTTAGCATTTAACATAATTTCTATATACATATATTTCTGTACATGTGATTATGTATATGTGTACATTCCTAAGAATTTCATAGCTATTGTAAATAGAATCCTTTGATTGATACTAGCATAGTATCTCATAGTAACACATAGATTGATATTAGCATATAGAAGCACTATTAATGCTTGCATGTTATTTTTTAATATTAGGCTTTACTAAATTTGTTTAATATTTCTGAAAATTTTATCTGGATTTTTTAGGATTTCCTCTATACAAATATATCACCTGTAGAAATAATTTATATTCTTCTTTCCATTGATGCCTTTCAGTTTTTCTATTGCTTAATTGCTGTATGTATTCTAGTACTGTGCTTACTACTAATGGTGATTGTATTCACTCTTGTCCATGATCTTAGAGGAAACACTTCCAATGTTCACTATTATGTAGGCTGCAGGTTTGTTGTCTTTGCGTGTCTGTTTGTGTTTATGTATATGATAAAGTTCTACTTTCTGTATCACATTTGTTCAGAGATTTTTACAATAAGTTGAATTTTGTCAGATGCCTTTTTTCTGCAACTATGGAGTTTTTTTCTATTTTGTTATTGTGATGTGTTATTATTTGAATATAAAATATCCCCAACATGAATTATGTTTTGAAGGCTTGGATTCCTGCTCATGGCACTATTGGAACATGATTAGATCAACACTGTGCTAAGGTCAATAATGTATTTACCTATTGGCAATTTCATCTTGATTGGTGGTCTTCCTAAATCAAGTGAATAGGTCACTGGAATTGGTGTTTCTCTCTCTGTCTTTCTCTCTCTCTTCCCTCTGTCTGCCACCAGATACTGCCACAGTGTCCTCCTACTGTGGCACTACACACACACACACACACACACACACACACACACACACTATATACTAAAATATGGATTAAATATTCTACACAGTGCTGAATTATTTTTCAGGGACTTAGCTTATACTTTTTTTCTTGCTGATAGTGTTGGTAATTTCCATGCATAAAAATTTTAAAAATAGCTTGTAATATGAGATCTGTGGACCAGGCTCACTAACATGAATAATTACTCTATACAGCTTGGCTTGCTGTCCAGATCTAATTTTAATTATGGACCATATAATATTAGAGAACGTTATATGTTAAATAGAAACAAAACAATTTCATAGGATGAGGAAAGACTGTGTCTGATTTTGTTTCTCTCATGGATCTTATCCTACATACCTGGAGAGTCTCAGTGAACTCTGCAATTTCAAATGTTTTGTGTAGCACAGAGGAGTTGCTGCTGGTGCCACTTGTACTGAGTGAAGTACAGAGCATAGCAATTTACTGGAGATGGCTTTGTGATGCTAAAGGGATAGGGCTATGGTTGCAGAGCATGATTAGCTAAAAATAGATTCTCAATGAGGATGTGATTACTATCTTCAAGCTTTAAGAATTTTTGCTAGAAATACCACTGATTTTATAAGAGGTATTTAAGGAATATATTTTGGGATTGAAGAACAAGCACTTACCACAAAGTCACAAATATATCTTCTATTCCTGGACCATTTTCTAATTTAGTAAATTATATAATCTTTTTGAGCTTAATTTTCCCTATCTGTGAAATCAAAACAAGGTTGCTGTCACTCATAATGTAACTGTAGTTGTGAGATTAAGGGTGAGAATACTTGAATAATATAAATGTACATATATAATTATATAAATGCTATTACTTATGTGTAATCACCTGGATCCACACTATCTCAATGAAATACTTTATTTTCATATTTAACAAAAAGCTTAAATGAATATTTTAAAAGAATCAAGCTTCATAATACAGCTTTACAATCATATTTTCAAGAAAATTACCCAATTATAGAACTATAGATAAATATTACTTTCTCCGTAAATTAAACCTGCAAATAATTAATGCAGCAGATTTAAAGTTCATTATAGGAATTTTTAATGAGTGATCTTCCTAGGAGTATAGAAAATTGTTTGTGTGTTTTTAAGATCCTAGATTATTTAGATTCATTCCACATTTTCTTACCTATATGTAAGTGTCATGATTCAGGGTGTGATATGGGCAGTGAAGTTGTCTTCAAGGAATATTAAACAGTACAAAGCATAGCAAACAGAAATACAAAATGCTCCCTTGCTTAAGGCAAGGACTGTTGTTTTGCTCTATACAGTTATGAACAAAGACATGCTATTTATTTGCTCATTTGTTCAACAAAAATATAATTTCAGAAGAGTGTCTACTATGTGCTAGGCCAGTGGGTTGATAAGGAATTGACAAATGAAGCAGGCACATTTGTCTTCCTGAATCTTTCCTTCAACTGACAAAGACAAACATCAGTGATAAAGAAAAACAATACTGAACTCAGAATGATGAACTAAGAAGAGATAGAAGAAATAAATGACCCCAGCAGAAAGAGCATGAGGACAGATATCTTTTTCAGTATTATCCTCTCATATATCCCAACGTCTTAAAATATGCCTTGAAACATGGTAGGCTCTCAGAAAGTATTTATGGAGTAAATGAAGAACATGTATGTATGTGCACATGGGTATGAATAAATGAGGCAAATGACTAATTTCACATGGGGATATCAATTAAAATAGTAATACTAGTAGAGTTTTAAGGAGAATAGTGACATTAATAAAATTGAAGAATCTAAAGCTATCTGGGCATGATGTTGTATGCTTATAATCCTAACACTTGGGAGGCTGAGGCCAGAGGACTGTGAGTTAGAGGACAGCATGGACTATATAGTATAAACTTGTATTAGAAAGAAAATCTAAAATCATGGAATAGCAAATCACTTACACCACTTTGCTGAAATTGCATCTAAAGCTATATATTTTACATTGCAGTGATTGCTTGCGTGTGTGATTTTTCTCTAACAGTATTGTGGCAAAGGAATCGTGAACTTAAATAGAAGTTAAATAGCCATTAGTGGATTGGAATGGGCCTAAATTTGGGCAATATTCACTGAGATTAAAACATTGGTACAATATAAAGTCTAATGAAGGAAGAAAAATTAAAGTATAGAATTAGTTTGGAGGGAAACTAAAGATTTATTAACCATTCAGATATTTGAGCAGCAGCAAGCATATTTGGAAATATTCTTTATTGCACTCTGTAGTAGAAGGGAGTCCTATCTGATCATACATTTTTGTCTGCCTATATTTTGCTGTGTAACCAAAATTTTTTTGTCAAGATTGCCTGAATAATTTGCAACTCCAGTTGCACCTGTGATGATGGAATAAAGATACTTGTAGAACAATCAAAGGTCAAATATTAGTTAAAGCTTATAAACAACAAGGTCCTATAGTTAGATTTGCACATATTGTAAGGGGGACAGACAGTCCTTCAATGTAAAGGTTGTTTTCTGCATTAAAGTTGAGTAGTGGTTTTGAAGTGACAAAAGTCTGTTGGACAGAAGTGGGGATATGGTGTATGGAGTAAGTTCTCGTCTAAAAAAGTTACATGTCTCTTGTAATCTTTTACTTTTATGACTTATTTTTCTCTAAATACTACGAGATGAACTAAGTGATATTTCTCTTTTTGAGACCAACTTATCTCACTTAATTGATGGTCTCTAGTTTTATGCATTTTCCTATAAACTACATTTACTTCTTTTGTAAGAATAAATAAATGTCCATTATCCATAGACACAAGCACACACACTTTCTAATTTATTTGTTGATGGACACCTAATCTAGTTCTATAGCTTGGCTATTGCAAATAGTGCTGCAATAAACATCAGCATGAAAGAATCTGCTGTAAGCTGACTTCAATTCTTTGGGGTACATGTGTGGAGAAGCTGTGTAGTTAGGTCATGTTGTAAATTTATTTTTAATTCTTTGAGACACCTCAAACTGATTTTCATAGTAGCTAGGCTAATTTACATCCCATTAACAGTGTGGAAGGGTTTCTTTTTCTCTCACATTCTCACCAATATGTGTTGGGTTTTGTATTCGTGATGATAACCATTCTAATATAAATGGGATCTCTTCTTCATTTGCATTTTCTTGATTGCTAAAGAGGTAAGACATCTTTTCAAGTATGTTTGGACATTTCTTTATCTATATGTTTATTGATGGCTTCTTAATTGCATAATAAATAAGACCCTACTTGACTAAAATGACAGGACAGAGAGAACCACAATAGATATAAATGAAACAAAAATAAAATATGAATGTATATATACATATATCATTGTGACTATATAGATGTATATATGTGTGTGAGTGTATATGTATACACACAAGTACTATCTCTCCCTGTCTAGTGTACAATATAGTAATGTATATAACTATATGTAGTCATGTACATAACTATAAATCTGCTTTGTGTCAAACTAAATGTTCATTTTCTTCCTCTTTACATATTAGTTTTTAATTCAATTAACTATTTCCATAGTATAACACTAAAGTAAATATTTGAGATACAAATGATGGTTAGTTTTGTTTACCAAAAAATGATTGGATTACATGTTCCATAGTATAAACCACTGCTGAAAAGTCCAACCTTGGGGAATTCACACAGTAAATGCCTAATTCATTGTGTTATGGAGTTGTTTTTTGTCAAATTATAAAAGAGTTGATTATGATCCTCTTATTTTATGCTTAGGCTTTTAAAATGACAACTTAGCTCCTTTTGTTTCCCAATAATACTTATATTGTCAACAAATGTCTCATAAATATTTGAATGAAGTCAATGTTTCAATAGACTTAACATAGTTTGTATGTGATTTTGTATGAATGGAAAAATATTATTGCTATGTTGTTGTAGAAAATCTTTATTGGATAAAAAGGCAAGAGAAACACAAGAATTATATATTCTGTATCAGATAAGGTTCTGTTTGACTTTCTATTCATTTTTGGACTTAAACAGAACAGCATACATCATTATATTTAGCTTTTGGTCTAGTATTAGAATCATTTGAAGCACTTGTATTCAAGAAAAAACGATCTCATGAAATGGCTGATGGCTAAAGTAGAATTTACTAGTTTTATTGCTGCTGTTCTTGTTGTCATTTTGGTCATCTCCAACTCCTTCATACTTAGTTTTCATTTAGTAACTATTTTCATTCAAAAGGCTTCCTTCTTCCCCTGAAGATTCCTTCCTAAAAAAATCTCATCAACTTAAAGAGTTTTTGTTTCTAAGCTGAGTAGGAAAGATAAAGAAAATGTTTCATGCATTTATGCATTCTCTCCTCCAGATTGTGTTCATTTAATATCTTCTATGGCCCAGATGCTCAAAAGGCAAGTGTTCACATTCAAGAGTTTCCCTCTGGTGCAGAGTCGCTAGGCAAGAAAGCCCAAGATGGCAATATAATGTGATACCCACAAAAGCCCAAGATGGCAACACAATGTGATACCCATAATAGATACATGCACAGTCCTGACATTCTAAATGCCTGATGTGGTGGGATGTAAAATGTACTTTCCAGAAGGCTTCCCAGAGGGATTGAAGCTAGTGCAGTCTTGAAGAATTTGAAACAGGGAAGAATTGGAAATTAGGGAAGATGGTCCAAAAATTCAATAAAAGAAGTCATGAAAGAATGTAGACTATTCAGGGACAAGGAATAATTCATGACTAGATATGAATATTTTAGGGGAATATAGACACATATCAGACCAAATCATGGCACTTCTACTAATAATATATGTAATAATTATTAATCATAATACAGGTGTTAAGTTGTGGGGAGCCACTGAAGCATTTTGAGGGTATAGGGAATGATTTTAGAGATCTTACTCCAGCAGAATAATCAGGAATATAGAGGAAAAATTGGAGAGAGATTTCAGCCAGAAGATCATAATGAATGGGGAAACTATTCCAGAGGAGGAACAGTGGACATGTAGATAAGGAAGCAAAACAGTTGATATTAGAGCTAAAATAAACAGCACTTTGTTAGCAATGAATGTGGATCAAGTGTTCAGAGAATGCATTCTAGGTGTGGTCTCAGTTTTATTTTAGATATTTACTGGCAGGGTAATTATAGGAAAAAACAGGAAAACCGATTTGTTAAAAACTACAAAAGGATTCAATAATACACACATTGATTTTGAGCTATCCTGGGGAAAGTGGCTGTGAATATAAAAAGATCAATGGGCAGGAACATAAGCTGTGGCTTTAATGTGCTAAGTGTAAGTCTTAGAGCTACTCTTTATGAGCTAGTGGATACTAGAAAATGCATTTGCCCTTTATGGTATTGAAATTAAGTTCAGAATGTCATCAAAACTTGCATGCTTTGTTGATTTTTTGCAGTCATTGTTATCATTAGAAAATTGGTAGAGATATTTCTGTCTTATGTTTAAGAAAAGTGGATTAGAAAAATGGGTTTAGATTTAAGGATCCAGATGATCGATATATTAGTTGTTTTTGACTCTCTCACTGAGAGAGAATTGTATAACAATGATCAGAATTGTATAGCTATTGTATAACAATTGTATAACAATAATCACTGCAGTTAAAAAATCTTAAATTTGTCTGTAGCTGGAAATCTATCTTGGATATAGCCAAATTCACTTTTATTTTTGCAATCAGCGGTGGGTTGAAAGTTTGGACCTGAATTCTTCCATGTATTGGAAGCCAAGAAGGTTGTTGGCTGCTTGTTGACTTGCTATTTTCTGGTTTAAAAGAACATTGTTATTTTTATGTGTGTCTCTTGCTTTAAACATGAGCTTATAAAGAGGAAAATATGTAAGAAACATAAAGGCCCAAGTATGTATGTAAATGAAATATATATGTTTTCAAGACTCTGTTTGCCTAATAATCATTAGCATCCCTCTAACAATTAAAACTTTACATAGTGAGCTCAGAGACACATGAAGAGGTGATGCAATGTTCATCCTAGACCTAAAAGATCATATAAACTCATATAATAAACATAATATCATATATATATAAAAGACATTATGTGTGTATGTATAAAATGTTTATTATAATTAAATTGAGGAAAGTCAAGAGGAATAGGAAAGGATAGAGTGAATGATACTGAAATATAGTGAATCTGTGCCCTAAGATAACAAAATTAAACTTAGTTAAGGCATCTGAATGATAAGGCATAATAGGTATGCAAAAAGTGTGAATAAGAGAGAGGTTCTATCAGATTAAAATACTGTATGTGGAGAAGAGGCCTGAGGAAGATAGCAGAGGAGAAGCTGGAGGCTAAAAAAGCTCTCGTATAGAAAGTAGTTTTAGTGTTCTAGTGAACAGTCCCAGGCCAGAGAATCCCACCAAGTGTTACACCACAGTACAGAGAATTTGGCCAGAATGGGAAAATCCGGGCAGCTTGGTCAAGGAGACAGATCTGAGCATTTGCTGATAGCCATGGCTGCGGTGGCTGTGACGGCCACATACCAACAGAAAAAGTCTGGAACAAAGGCACCAGACATGGAATACAAGTGGATTCTACTCACTACCAGCAAGAACTGACAAGGAGCAGAAATCTTCATCCTGCAGACAGCAGACCAGGAACCAAGAGTCTGGTGTGAGTAGAACCCTGACATCCTCACTTCTTCTCATGGAACTGCAGTGGGAAGGGAGCTCCTCACCCACCACTGGAGAAGATCTCCATCTTTGATACTGACAAAGGCCTGGCTGAGCAGCTAGCTCCAACCCAGGTCTTGGAAGGAAACAAATGGAGCCTTTAGCAGTTCACAGGAACCTGAACTGACCTGCCAGGCTCAGCTTCACCCAGGGAAAGTCATCTTGCCCAGGCAGAGGTAGCTCCATCCCCAGAAGAGTGACTTTCTCTGCTGGGTAAATGGAGCCAGAGACTGCCTATGGCAGTCCTATGACAAACAATTGACTCAGTAAGCATAAACCCTGTGAATGGCTCCAGGCTGGGCTCTGTGAGTGTCTCAAGATCTAGCCCCTCAGGGAAAGCTACTCATTGCTGATAGGCCTCAACCCTACCTAGAACCTAGCCTCATCACAGCAACTCCAAACTAGAGGAAACAGCTATCTCCCTCTTTTGTGATACTCAAAGCAGATCCCCCTCCCACTGAACTAGCCTGGGAGGAGAATCACAAATTCCTGGGTAAGGCAGAGATGTATGCCTGCTCAAACAAACTGACTTAAGAAACCAATCATGCCACAGGAAAACCAAACAACACAAGCAGACCAGACACTCCTGTATCTGGTTACAGACACAAGGGAGATACAAGATCTTCCTCCCTGACTCGCCCCAAAAGATCAAAGAACTCTTTTTTTCAACCTATTTATTATTCTGATTATTATCTTAATTGTTTTCTATTTTTTTCTTTTTTTCTTCCACAATTTTTATTTTAGGAGTGTATGTGTGTGTATGCTTTTTTAAAATTCTCTTTTGACCTCTTGGCCCTTTTATTTCTTTTTCTTTTTTTTTCTTTTCCCTTTTTTCTTTTTCCTGTGACTTAATTACTGTTCTGCTCATCCCCAGATAGATACCCACCCTTGATTATTAGACCTTATCACTCATTGTGTACATACTTAACTTAACCTAGAAACTTATTACTCAATTCACAACCTCTTAGGCTTAACTTCTTTAATAGCAGTATTATTTCTTTATACCTATATAACTTTCAAGTATTCCAATTTTAAGATTTTTTATTTTTTCATTTTTCCTTTTTATCTTTCCCCTCCTCTCATCCTATCCTTTTCTTCTCTCAATATCATTTCTTTATACTTGCATAACTTTTAAGTTTTTCATTTTTTAAATTTAAATTTCTGTTTTTCCATGTTTTCTTGTTTTTTTTTTTAATCTCTCTCCTATCATTCTGTCCTATCCATTCCTTCTCTGAGATTAGAACTTGATTAAATTCGCTCTCCTTTTAACTCTCCATATCCCTGTAATCGTATTTTTCCCCACAATTTTCCCTAAACCTAATAATTTCTGGTTTGCTGAATCCCTCTTTGATGTTGTTAGCCCATTAATCCATAATTGTTTGATGTTGAATAGATTGTATCTATTGAACTACATTGTATCTGCAGCAATTTTAACTGTGCAAGTATGGACTCTGGGTAATGCTTGCCTTAATATAGTGTTCTAGCACAAAATTGGTGTGATTTTCATACCAAATGGGCAGAGCAAGCCGAAGAAACACAAGAAAAAGGACAAGTCAGGGTATCTCAGCTCCCACTCAGGATAATCAGGTGACAAAACAGTTAATGAATAATCCAGAGGAGAGTCCCCAAAAAGCTCCACAAGCACTACTGGTAAATATGGTGAATGAAAAGATTGAAAACCTGCAAAGGACTCAGTGTGAGTGTGATAGGGAGAGAGAAAAGGCAAACCAAAGTTTAATACAGGAACTTCATGAGCATGTTGAGGCTAACCAAAACTTACTACAGGAATCTCATGAGCATGAGGAAGGTACTCAATGATTAATATAGGAATTGCATGAGCAGGCTGAGAACAATCAAAGAGAAAGACAGGAATTGCATGAGCAGGACAAGAACAGTCAAAGACTGAGGGAGCTAATCAAAGAGTAATATAGGAATTGAGTGAGTGGGATGAGAATAGACAAAGATTAATAGAGGTATTCATGGAATCCATAAACAGACAGCTTCAGGAATCGAGGGAGACCACAAAGGGAATGCTGAATGGAGCCTGTCAGAAGGAAAGGGAGTCCAAGGAAACTATAACTAAATAAACTAAATGATTTGAGAATAAACACTGAACACCAAATTAAGGAAGTAAAGTTCATAGAAGATCTAAAATAAAGCTCCAACAAAGAATTTGAAGCCATCAAAGCCAACCAATTAGAAGGAAAGGAAATAAAAAACAAAGTAGGTTAGACCATGCAGAAGACTGAATCTCGAGGATTGAAGACAGCCTAGGTATTATGGAGAAAGAACATACAACTATCCAAGACAAATCCAAGAAATATGACAGATCTATTCAACATTTGGAAAATACAATCAGAAGGCCTAATATGAGGATAATGGGTGTAGAGGAGCACCTAGAGCCAGAAGTTAACAGTCTAGGAAATGTATTTAACAGGATCCTAGCAGAGAACTTCCCAAGAACGCAAAAAGATAGGCCTATTCAGATACAAGAAGCTTTTAGAAACCCAAATAGACCCAACCAAAACAGGACATCCCACCATCACATTATAATCCACACAGGATCAATTCAGACCAAGGAAAGGATCCTTAAAGCTGTCAAGGAAAAAACACCAATCATCTATAAAGGAAAACTAAATAGAATAAATTTCTCAGTAGAGACAAAGCAAGAAGATGCTGGAATGATGTGTGCCACCACAAGCAAATAAAATTAGAACTCAACACCAAAAACACCAAAGAAAGTCCTGTAACACATGGAGGCTAAACAACATACTGTTGAATCACCAGTGGTTCATGGAAGAGATTAGAAAGGAAATTCAAATGTCCATGATATTCAACAGAAATTAACACACAAATTACCAGCTCCTCTGGGACAAAGGAAAGGCAGTACTCAGAGGCAAGTTTATAGCTCTGAGTTCCTACATAAACAAATTGGAGAGATCTGAAACCAACAATTTAATGAAACATATGAACTCCTTGAAAAAGAGCATCAAGATATACCCCAGTAGATGGAAAGAAATAATTAAGATTAAATCAGAATTAAACAAGTTAGAATACCAAAAAAAAACATAGAAAGACTCCACAAAACAAAAAGTTGGTTCTTTGAAAAATTAACAAAATCGACAAACCCTTAGCAAATCTTATGAGAAAAAAAAGAGAACACACCCAAATAAACAAACTCAGAGATGAGAATGGAAACATCACCACAAAACAACCAAGATTCAGAACATTATAAAGGAATTTTTCTCAAACCTTTATTCTAATAAGTGTGAGAATCTGGAAGACATGGAGTATTTCCTAGCAAATATGGACATATTGAAACTAAACCAAGATGAGTTAAGCCAACCTAGACCCATATCAAGCATTGAAATAGAAACAACAATAAGAGACCTCCCATCTAAGAAAAGCCCAGGACTGGGTGGATTTACAGCAGAATTCTACAAGGTTCTCAAAGCAGAACTCACACCAATACTCCTCTAACTCATCAATGAAATTGAAAGAGAAACTTCCCTAATGAACTCTTTCTACTAAGCCATCATAACCCTCATGTCAAAACCAGGCAGGGACTCATCAAAGAAAAAGAACTATAGACCCATTTCTTTGATGAACATCGATGCAAAACTTCTCAACAAAATTTTAGCCAATCAACTTCAACAATTCATTCAAAAAATCATACATCACGATCAAACATGATTCATTTCAGCGATGCAAAGTTGGGTCAATATAGCCAAATTCATTAATATAGTTCATCACATCAACAAGAGCAAGGATAAGAACCACACAGCTATCTCAATAGATGCAGAAAAAAGCATTTGACAAGATCCAACACCCCCTTTATGATGAAGGCTCTGGAAAAACTAGGAATCCATGGAACATTCCTCAATACAATAAAGGCTGTATATGACAAACCTACAGCCAGCATTATATGTAATGGTGAAAATCTAAAGCCATTTCCTCTAAACTCAGGAATGAGACAAGGATGTCCACTCTCTCCACTTCTCTTCTATTTACTATTAGAATGCCTAGCTACAGCAATAAGACAAGATGAAAACATAAAGGGGATCCAAATAGGGAAAGTTGAAGTAAAACTCTCCCTCTTTGCAGATGCCATGATCTTGTATTTAAAGAATCCTCCGGACTCCACTCCCAAATTACTCGAGCTGATTTGAAACGTTGGCAATGTAGCAAGGGATAAAATTAACCCTCAAAAATCAATGGCTTTTCTGTATGAAAACAATGAGAAGAGTGGGGCTGAAATCAGGAAAGCAACTCCTTTTGCAATAGCCCCACAAAAAATAAAATACCTAGGAATTAACTAAAGAAGTGAAGGACCTTTATGATGAAAACTTTTAAAACCTGAAAATGGAAATCAAAGGAGAACTTAGAAAGTGGAAAAAAACCTCCCAGGCTTCTGGATTGGGCTGAGAACATCGTGAAAATGGAATACTTCCAAAGGCTATCTACAAATTCAATATTTCAACCTCATTCTTCAAGGAAATAGAAGAGGCAATCCAAAAATTCTTATGGACCAATAACAGACCCCAAATAGAAAAAAAATGATCCTTAACAGAAAGAACAGGAGGAATATCAATACCAAATTTCAAAATCTACTACAAAGACATAGTAATCAAAACAGCTTGGTACTGGTACAAGAAGAGTCCTCAGGACCAATGGAATAGAATTGAAAACCCAGAAATGACCTTTTCCACTTGACTCATACATATACTAGATATTGTAAATAAGGGAAACCATGGGACCTTTCATGCATTTGTTTCTAACGCATTTATAAGATTATCTCTTTGTTGCTTTGTATGTCCCTCCCCCACAGTATAACCCCTGCTTTCACTATATTTGATGTCAGTATAACTTGTGGAGGAGATAGGGAAAAACAAGCCGTTTAAGGATACAGGTGGACCTGTTGCAACATTGAGAAGTACAAGTTGTCATGTTGAAAACAAGGTTTACAACGTTGGTGCTGGGGGGGGGGGTGTTGGGTGCGGGGGGGGGGGGGGGAGGAGGCTGGGAAGGGATGTGAAGGGTAAACAAAGGAGGAGGCTGCAATGCTTGATGAGAAATATACGCATTATCCTGCCCATGTAATTTTAACCCCTCTGTACAGTATGTTCGCAAAAAAAATTAAAATTAAATTAAAAAAAAAAGAAAGACAGCCTCTTCAATAAATGATGCTGGCAAAATTGGCTAATCACCTGTAGAACACTAAAGCTAGGTCCTTGTATATCACCCTGCAAAAGAATCAATTCCAAATGGATCAAAGACCTCGAAGTCAAAACAGACACCCTGAAAACATTACAGGACAGAATAGGAGAAACCCTAAGTATCCTTGGCACAGGCCAAAATTTTCTTAATAGAGACACAGAAACATAACAAATCAAGGAAAGGTTGGAAAAATCGGATTGCATGAAACTGCAGAGCCTCTGCATGGAAAAGGTCATAGGTAGCAAGGTCAATAGAAAACCCACAGATTGGGAGAAGATCTTCACTAGCCATACAGTGGACAAGGGTCTCATATCTAAAATATACTTAGAACTCAAAAAATTAAATCCCCCAACAACAAATCCTCAAAGAAACAACTGCCCAATAAATAAGTGGGCTAAAGACTTAAAGAGAAACTTGTCTGAGGAGGAAATAAGAATGGCCAATAGAGACATGAAGAAATGCTCAACTTCTTTAGCCATAAAAGAAATGCAAATCAAAACAACATTGAGATTCCACTTCACTTAGAATGGCTATAATCAAGAACTCTAATAACAACAGATGCTGTAGGGGATGTTGGTGGGAGGGTAAACTTGTTCAACCACTTTGGAAAGTAGTATGGAGGTTCCTCAAAAGACTACACATAGAGCTCCCCTATGTCCCAGCAATCCCACTTTTGGACATTTACCCAAATGCTCACAAACAGGACCATAATAAAGCTACCAGAACAATTATGTTTATTGCAGCATTATTTACCATAGCTAAGATATGGAACCAACCCAGATGCCCCTCATTAGATGAGTGGATCAAAAAATACACACACACACACACACACACACACACACACACACACACACACACTGGAATTCTATGCCTCCATCAGAAAGACATTGCCCCATTTGGTAGGAAATGGAAAGACTTGGAAAATTGTATTAAGTGAAGTAAGCCAGGCCCAAAGAAACATAGGTTCTATGGTTTCCCTTATTTGAAATAACTAGTATATGTCTGGGACAAGCAGAAAAGATCAAAATCTATGTATGTATGACCAGATAAGATGATGTTAAGTGAAATGAACTCCAAGATAGGGACACAAGTGTTTTTTTTTTTCTTTCTTGCTATTGTTTCAAACCTATTTATAAGTACCATGTGTTTTTTTTTGTTGCTTTTCATGTTCCTCCCTACAGTGTAACTCCTGTTTTCACCGTATTTGATGTTAATATAATTTGGGGAGGGGAAGGGAAAAAAGAAAATGTTTAAATATGAATGCAGGTTGATCCATTGTAACAATGAGATGTACAAGACACTGTTGAACATCAAACTTAATTTAGTTGGGGTGGGGGGAGGGAGGAGTGTAGTTGTGGAAGTGGGAGGGAAGGGATGGTAGGGAAAAACAAAGGAGGAGGTACCAATGCTTGATAAGAAATGTACTCATTACCTTGCTCATATAACTGTAACTCATCTGTACAATATTTTCACAGTAAAATACTTATTTAAAAAAATCCCTATACAACTACTTGATGTCAATTTTAAAAAAAACCACCTGGGGAACTGGTGGCTCATCCCTGTAATTCTAATTACTCAGGAGGTTGAGATCTGGGGATCGTGGTTCAAAGTCAGCCCTGGCAGGTAAGTCCATGAGACTCTTTTCTCCAATTAAGTACTAGAAAACTGGAAAAGGCACTTTGCCTCAAATGATAGAGCACTTGCCTTGAGTTCAAGTGCTTAGGGATAGTGCCCAGGCTGAGTTCAAGCCCCAAAACTCACAAGAAAGAAAGAAGGAAAGAAAGAAAGAAAGAAAGAAAGAAAGAAAGAAAGAAAGAAAGAAAGAAAGAAAGAAAGAAAGAAAGAAAGAAAGAAAGAAAGAAAGAAAGAAAGAAAGAAAGAAGGAAGGAAAGAAGGAAGGAAGGAAGGAAGGAAGTGAGGGAGGGCGGGAGGGAGGGAGAGAAGTAGGAATTGGGAAAGATTTTTTTTAAGTGCCAATGATGCAAGTCTCCTGATATGCTTTAAAAGTATCTTCTTACTAAATTTAGAGGTCACATGATGACCTCTAGTGTAATAGTTTTGAGAGGAAGCCATATGTCTGGCTTGTGGCTCATGTCTATAATCTTTGCTATTCAGGAGACTGAGATCTGGAGAAATGCACCCTGGGAATAAATGTTTGCCAATGTCTATCCAAAAATAACTACAAAAAGCAAGGCTTAAGGTATGGCTCAAGTAGTATACCACTAATTGAACAAGTATGCCCTCAAATTCCAGTACCAGCTGAGAGAGAGGGGGGGGGAGAGAAAGGGGGGACAGAGAGACAGAGAGAGGGGTGAGGAAGGGGTGTGGGGGAGAGAGAGAGATGAGAAATGAGAGAAAACAAAGCTATTTGCCTCAAATAAAGACATCTAAAAAGTACCATCTATGAAGAAGAGACCCCTCATTAGATACCAAAGGTATTGGAAACTTGAACTTTGTTTTCCCATTCTCTAGCACTAACAGTTCATTATTGTAAAATTTACTTAGTCTTGGTTATTTTGTTCTAAAAGCCTCAACAAACTGAGATACCTACCTCTAATGGAAAATGCCAAAAATGCTAATAGCCCCCAAAGACTCTTTTCTCCTAGAAAAATGTTCTATTCTAAATTATTTTAATTTTCTGTTCTCACAGATAGATGGGAAGCAAGCACTGTATTTTGCTCGTCTCACCAACAGTTTCTGTGCCACTAAGAAAATATCTAAATTCATTTTAGCCATTTATTTTCTGTCTTGACTAAAATTAAACTTGGAGTTTTCACAAGAAAAAGCCAAGAAGCAAAGGGGTAAGTCTTTATGTTATACAAAGAGAACTTATAGGGAGTATGGTGGGGTCAATGTAGAACAAGGTTGAGAGGTCATTATAACTGGTAAGAGACACAATTGGCCTAATTAAAACTATCTTCTATATTATTTGATAGACTCAGCAGGACAGATTATAGGCTCTGAGCTACATTGTTTTTTGAGTTTTTGTTTATTTATTTATTTATTGCTGGTCCTGAGGCTTGATTTCAAGGTTTTGGCTCTGCCATTGAACCTCTCTTTGCTCAAGGCTAGCACTCTACCACTTGAGCCACCATGCTACTTCCAGCCTTTGCTGAGTATTTTATTGGAAATGAGAGTCTCATGGACTTTTCTGTCCTGGCTGGCTTTGAACCATGATCTTCAGAGTTCAGCCTCCCCAGTAGCTAGGATTACAGGCATGAGCCACAGGCACTCAGCTTTGATTTATCAGTTTTGAAGGGGTAAATGGCTCTTATCTAAACTGAGGGTGTACTCTGGGGACAAGATCAAAGAACCTTGTACTGAAAAAATTTATATTGAAAGCAGCATTTTAGAGGTAACTGGAGTATTAACTTTATTACAGTTTTACAATCCAGTTAAAATACTAACATGAAATGGTTTTAAGCAAAGCATTTCCCCACAGGCCTTTGAAATTTCTGATGAGGCACCTAATGGTTATATTTTATTATTGCTTTAACTCTGACAGAGAAACTACATGAAATCTAAAACCTGAAAAATAGCTATGTAATCCACAGGCTGCAAGTTAGCAACTTGGAATATACTGATTTCACAACCAACAATTGTCTGAATATCTGGGTTGCGCCTCTTAAATGTTTGTGTTGAAATCCTAACCCACATGATGAATTCACATGATGAAATTAAGTGTTAGGAGGAGATTAGGTAATTGGGAAAGCACTCCTGGTAAGCTTAAGAGACCTCAGAAAAAGCACTGCCTTCCTCCACACTAATTCTTAAATGCTTCTGAAGTCTTTTAAAATTTGATACATTCTTTGGACATACTCTATCAATGTTATTTTAAAATTCTAGCTTACTTTTTATTACAAAAGGAAGTAAAAAAATGGAATGAGACAAGGATGTCCACTCTCTCCACTTCCCTTCAATTTAGTATTAGAATGCCTAGCTACAGCAATAAGACAAGATGCAAACATAAAGGGAATCCAAATAGGGAAAGCTGGAATAAAACTCTTCTTCTTTGCAGATGACAATGATCTTGTATTTAAAGAATCCCATGGACTCTACTCCCAAACTACTCAAGCTGATTTGAAACTTTGGCAAAGTAGCAAGGCATAAAATTAACCCTCAAAAATCAATGGCTTTCAGGCCCCAAGAAACATAGGTCCCACGGTTTCCCTTATTTGCAATAACTAGTATATGTCTGAGTCAAGCAGAAAAGGTCAGATAAGCTGATGTTTGGGAAATGAACCCTAAGATATGTATTCAAATGTTTTTTTTCTTTCATGTGATTGTTTCTAACACATTTATAAGATTATTTCTTTGTTGCTTTGTATGTCCCTCCCCCATGGTATAACCCCTGCTTTCACTGTATTTGATGTCGGTATAATTTGTGGAGGGGAAGGGGAAAAACAAATCGTTTAAATAGGGATACAGGTGGACCCATTGCAACAATGAGACGTACAAGTCATTATGTTGAAAAAGAACTTTACAACTTTGGTGGGGGGGGGGGAGGATTGGGTGGGGGCGGAGGGAGGATGGGAAAGGATGGGAAGGGGAAACAAAGGAGAAGGCTACATGCTTGATAAGAAATGTACTCATTATCTTGCCCATGGAATTGTAACCCCTCTGGACAGTATTTTCACAATAAAAAAATCAATGAGAAGAGTGGGGCTGAAATCAGGAAAGCAATTCCTTTTGTAATAGCCCCCCCCCAAAAAAATAAAATAATTAGGAATTAAATTAACTAAAGAAGTGAAGGACTTCTGTGTTGAAAACTTTAAAAATCTGAAAAATGATATCAAAGCAGAACTTAGAAAGTGGAAAAATCTCCCATGTTCCTGGATTGGGAGGATTAACCTCGTGAAAATGGCAATACTTCCAAAGGCTATCTACAAATTCAATGTGATACCTATCAATATTCCACCTCATTCTTCAATGAAATAGAAGAAGCAAACCAAAATTTCATATGGAACAATAAAAGACCCCGAATAGCAAAAACGATCCTTAACAGAAAAAAAAAACAGTGCTGGAGGAATATCAATACCAAATTTCAAACTCTACTACCATGCCATAGCAATAAAAAAACAGCTTGGCACTGGCACAAGAAAAGACCTGAAGACCAATGGAATAGAACTGAAGACCCACAGACCTATAGCCACCTAATCTTCAATAAGAGAGTTAAAAAAATAGAATAGAGGAAAGACAACCTCTTCAGTAAATGGCGCTGGCAAAATTAATCATCTGTAGAAAACTAAACTAGATCCCCATATATCACCCTGCACCAGAATCAACTCCAAATGGATCAAAGACCTCGATGTCAAAGCAGACACCTTGCAAACATTACAGGAATGAATGGGAGAAACTCAAGGGCTCCTTGGCACCGGCTGAAATTTTTTTTATAGAGACCAGAAACACAACAAATCAAAGAAAAGTTGGACAAATGCTTGATAAGAAATGTACTCATTACCTTGCTCATCTAATTGTAACCCCTGTATACAATATTTGCAAAGTAAAAACACTTATTTTTTTTTTTTTTTTTTTGTCGGTCGTGGGGCTTGAACTCTGGACCTGGGCGCTGTCCCTCAGCTCTTCAGCTCAAGGCAAGCGCTCTACCACTTGAGCTACAGCGCCACTTCCGGTTTTTTGGTGGTTTATTGGAGATAGGAGTCTCACGGTCTCTCCTGCCCGGGCTGGCTTTGAACCGCGATCCTTAGATCTCAGCCTCCTGAGTAGCTAGGATTACAGGCGTGAGCCATCAGCGCCCGGCCCTAAAAACACTTATTTTTAAAAAAAGAAACTGCATAGCTTCTGCATGTCAAAGGACATTTTTAGCAATATCAATGGAAAGCCCATGGACTGGGAGATCTTCATTAGCCATATAACGGATAAGGAACTCATCTAAAATATACTTGGAACTCAAAAAATTAAATCCCTCAACAACAAATCCTCAAAAAACAACTGCCTAATAAATAAGTGCACTAAAGACTTAAACAGAGACTTCTCTAAAGAGGAAATAAGAATGGCCAACAGACATATGAAGAAATGCTCAACTTCTCTAGCCATGAAAGAAATGCAAATCAAAATAACATTGAGATTCCACCTCACTCAGTTAGAATGGCTGTAATCAAGAACTCTAATAACAACAGATGCTGAAGGGGATGTGGACAGAAGGGAACCCTACTGCATTGTTGGTGGGAGGGTAAACTTGTTCAACTACTTTGGAAAGCAGTGTGGAGGTTCCTCAAAAGACTCTACATAGAGCTCCCCTATGACCCAGCAATCCCACTTTAGGGCACTTACCTAAATGATCACAAACAAAAGTTTTCAAAAGCTACCAGCACAATTATGTTTATCGTAGCATTATTCATCATAGCTAAGATATAGAACCAACCCAGATGCCCCTCAGTAGATGAATGGAGCAAGAAAATATGGGTGTATATATGCAATGGAATTCTATGCCTCAATCAGAAAGAATGACACCTCTGCATTTGTGAGGAAATAGAACGACTTGGAAAAAATTATATTAAGTGAAGTAAGCCAGGCCCAAAGAAACATAGGTCCCATGGTTTCCCTTATTGACAATACTAGTATATGTCTAGGACAAGCAGAAAAGTTCAAAAGCTCTGTACATATGACCATAAAGGATTATGTTAAGCAAAATGAACCCCAAGACAGGAACACAATTGTTTTTTCTTTCTTGCTATTGTTTTTAATGTACTTATAACGTACTATGTGATTTATTTTGTTTCTTTAGTATGTTCCTCCCCCACGGAATCACCCCTGTTTTCACTGTATTTGATTCTGGTGCCCTGCATCTTGTATATACAATTTTCTAATTTGGGGAGGAGAAGGGAAAAAACAAAATGCTTAAATAGGGAAACAGGTTGACCCATTGTAACAATGAGATGTTCAAGGCGCCATGTTGAAAACGGACTTTACAACTTGTTCGGGGGAGGGAGGGAAGAGTTGGGGAGGTAGAGAGAGAATGGATGGTAGGGGGGAAAAAGGAGGAGGTAACAATACTTGATAGGAAATGTACTCATTTCCTTGCTCTTGTAACTGTAACCTCTCTGTATAGTATTTTTACAATAAAAAACGTATTAAAAATCATAGGAGGAGGTAACAATGCTCGATAGGAAATGTACTCAATGCCTTACTCATGTAACTGTAACCTCTCTGTACACTATTTTTACAATAAAAATGTAATAAAAAACAGGCTGACACTTTAGAATGACACAAAGTATAGCACACAGTAGAAATAAATGTGATCATAACTGAGCTGAACTGAGAAATATAATGTTGTTGTTAAAGGAGAGCTTGGTGTGTCAATGTTTTACCCATTTGGCTTATTTCTCATGCTCTTTTAGGAGGCTCATTTCCAATAACTGTCTTTTCTACAGGACATCATTTGTGGTAAACGTACAAGTGGCAATGACTTAGATTTGATGGGAATGTTCTCCTGCTGGTAGTAATTTCATAATCCTTAAATGCTGTAACATCTTGCCTTATGCCAAATTGCAATAAAAATAGATAAAATTGTATTTCATTTAGTTTGAAAAGATATCTGTCAATCATTAATATCATTAACACATTTACTTTCACTGAAATTCTCTAGAACTTTGCAATGCAAGTGTGGTCCAGATAAAAAATTATACCAAGGTGACCTTCCTAGGAGCTTCCTAGAAATATACGATAGGATACCAAATTATACCTTATGTTTTGTGGTTAACGTTTTAGAATCTCTGTCCCAGAATTGGTTCTCAACCATGGTTATAACTTGTCTTCATACATGCTTTCAAAATCAAGGCCTTTCCTCAGATGAATTAAATCACAATATGTAGATTGAATTATAGGCATTGGCATTCAAGATCTATTAAGAAATTTACCTTTACTCTGCCCTTAGTTTCATTGCACACAGTTTTCAAAACTCATGTAAGTTCTTGCCGTGTGGAAGTCAGGATCACCCTTCATTATAATATTCAGTTTTCATCACCTTCTTCTTTTACAAGTACTGGAGATCAAACGCAAAGGCTCTCCCCATGCTAGGCAAATGCTCTACCACTGAGGTACATCATCTTTCCCTCATAAAATAGGGAAAGGAAAGGCACTGGAATAACTAGGGGGAATTTGTTCAGTAACCCTCCTATGTGGAAGCATGGTTGGCCCATTTATCTAGACGAACCCAGGAATTTCTGAATTGAGAACCAACAGTTCAGAGTTCAGGTTAATTTTTCATCTTTGGACTCTGAATTCCATCTAAATGATTTGGATTTAAAAGTATTTTTATGTCACATTTTTCTGGGGCTATTCTTTAGCCAAAAAAATATAGAAAGAATCTATTAGCTCAAGTACAGCCATGATTCTAGAGGGTTAAATTTACTTTTTAATTACTACTATAAAAGTGATAAAGGGAAAAACAAAAAAAGGAGGTAACAATGCTCACTACAAAATGTACTCATTACCCTACTCATGTAACTGTAACTCCTCTGTACAATATTTTTATAACAAATATGTATGTATATTTTAAAGTGATAAGCTCCTGATACAAATAAACTTATCATTTTTCTTTGTTAAACTTTTTTTTTAAATCATGGGACATATTACCTCAGACTTACCTAAACTATCCATTTTCTTTGCTACACATGAACATGGAAAAATGCCGATTTCTAATCTGAACAACATACTTCAGAGAACAGAGAATGAAAACAATTCCCTTGATTTCATATCAACTTGAATATCTTTAATATCACATTCATACTGCCTTCCAGAAAGCAGAACCCTTTCACTTTAGACTTTCTTTTCTGCTAGAAGTTTTAACATATATTAGTTAAAGCTTTCCTCAAAGGAGTAATAGAATATACATAGATATATAGGAAGAAATGTATTATGAGACTGATTTATGCAAGTATGGAGGATGGAAAATCATATTCAGAATCACCTAGTTTCTTGCTTCTCTTAAGTTGATTAGGAGAAGCAATGCATGTGTTTTGCTTATCTCTATAATCATCATGATATCATTCATATGAAGGACTATCAGTATTGTCTTTGCTATTGAAAAGAGTCACTATTATCTTTAAAACTAACCAAATTAGAGGAGCACTCTCAAACACTCTAGAACCAGTTCTGGAAACTCATTTTAAAATCCTGTTTCTTTATAATCACTCTCACTACCAACGTCTACATCATACAGGTTCCCCAGAAAACAAAATAAAGAGCACACAGAGATGGGTATAGATATGTGGCAATATGTACAGAGATTTAACTGAGGGATTGATTCCTTTGACTGTATAGGCCTGTCAGCCTCATACTGCCATCTGCTTGCTAGAACTCCAGGTAAGCCGATGGTATAGTTCTAGTTCAAGCTTGTAAGTCCCAGATGACGTTTATGAATATAAAGCAGAAGTCAGGGGATAGATCTACAAGTCAGGACAGAGAGCAAACTCAATCTTCCTCTTTCCTCTCCCATTCAACAATTTTCATCATGTGTGCATCATTGGTGAATATGATTTTCTTTACTTAGTGTGGATTTGCGTGTTAATTTTCCTGAAAATACCTTTACTGTCACCTCCAGAAATAATATTTTACCATATAAGTGAAGTTGCACCTAAAATTAATCACTGCATACAGTCTCCCTTTGCCTTTGTTGCTTCATTTCAGTCATTTTTATCATGCAATCTTTCAATAAATTTTTAGCTTAGGTGAAACTTAAGCTTTTGGAAAACAATTCCTATTTTTTTTATACCTTTTTGAGGGATACACTGAAGTTTTCCAAATGGCCTACATATGAGGAAATGGAGCCCTGGAAATGGAAATATTTTTGAATCAATGCCTGTAATAAAAACAAATGATTGCAGTCTCTGTATTAGTGTCCCGTAAATGGCTTTGGCTGTAGTGCTTCATCATATCATTGTGACATTTTCTGGGTGTGCTTTACGCAACCAATTCCTTGCTTTTCTGTGCGTCTGTGTTTCCCTACACTTCAGAATACAGAACTACCAAAATTCCTTATAACAATTCACAAATAAAAGGAATGAAATAAAAAGAATTTACCACGGAAAATTGTATACAGACACATGAAAAAAGCAAAATAGGTGGTACTTGAAGAGATAGGAAGAACATTTTTACTTCTGGGGGAAAATAAATCAATTTGATTTTGCTTAAAGCTTATGCTTTGCCTCTTAACAAGAATGTAACCTAAAAGGTGGGATTTGGAGCAAGGCAAACAAATAATTCCAGCTTGTACATTTTGCTTAAGGTAAGCTCATTTATTACAATAAAGTTCCACACTACCTAATGACGGAAGAAATTCTTAGATTTTTTTTTTGTGTGTGTACTGGAAGATTCATTTTAAGCAACCCTAAATAAAAATGTTATTTTGTTCCAAAGCTACCTACTTCCTCATGCCATTAAGAGTGGGCAAAAAGTAGCTTAAAAGCTTGCAAACTGCCTCATTGCTAGTACTTACCATTACTTCCCATGATTCACAAATTGATTTTCTGACTTTATATCTACAAGACACACTGGGCCTTTTTAATACTATAATTTTTCATAAGCCAATGAGGAGGAGATGATAAATGAGCCTTCATTCTGCAGTCTCCTCCAAGTGCAAGCCTTAAAAAATGTTGTTTTGAAGTTATCTTTATTTTAATGCTATTTTACTCCCAATTGCTTTTCAGAGTGCTCCGCAAATTATATTCCTCTCCTTATCAGTTATTAAGCCCTACAGATTCTTTTGTTCCTTCTAGGTGTAAGAGGTTATTTCAATACATAGAATGCGGGAATGAGACAGATGGGCGCCTTGCACTAGCCCACATTCGAAGATAAACAAGTGGCATTAATTCTAGGTTGTGGCCACAAATTATTGATTAGGAAGAACACTCTAAGAGTTGAAATGAGAAGAGGTAAAAATTATATCCTCAAAAAGACCAGGATGGAGAGATAAAAAGGAATACATTTTAATTTCTGCCTCTTCATCTCAGGTTGGAGCTTTATATATGTGCTTATCGTAACTATAAAAAGCAGGTTCTCAGAGAAGGCTACAAGCAGCCACTGCAGTCACGAACTATTAATTTGAACCATGTGCTTTCTTTTTAATTCTGCTACTTTTATATATTTTGGTATTTTGTTGTTAGGTACTTTTTTTTTTTTTTTTTGTCAGTCGTAGGGCCTGAACGCTGGGCCTGGGCACTGCCCCTCAGCTCTTGAGCTGAAGGCTAGCACTCTACCAGTTGAGTGTCAGCCCCACTTCTGGCTTTTTCTGCTTATGTGGTGCTGAGGAATTGAACTCATGGCCTCATGCTTGTAAGGCAAGCACTTTACCTCTGAGCCACCTTCCCAGACCCTGTTAGGTACATTTATGTTCGCAATTGCTATGTGATACTGATGGATGGACAGTATAAATTCATCATTGATTTTATTAATTTGTCCTAAAGTTTAATGCATTGGATACTAGAATAGCCACTATATCTGTTTTAGTCATCGTTCATAGCTTATGTCTATGTATCTTTTTTCTGTTTTAGTTTCAATTTTTTTCTGACATATAAAGTTTGGCTCTTGCATACAGCATTCTTTCTTTTTTTTTTTTTTTTTTACCGATTTTCCAATCTCTACTTAATTGGAGACTTTGAGAAATTTTAAAATCACAAATTATTAGTACAATTGCTTATAATGTAAATTTTATGTTTTCAGCAAGGACTTTCCTTCATATTTTCATCCTTGTCCCTCAATTTCTCTATCAGTCCTTCTTTTAGCTTAATATATGCACTTTAATGGACTATTTAATTTATTATTTAATGTGCTTTATAGATTTTCCCAATGTTTAGGTGCTTGCCTAAACATCTTGAACATCTTATCTCAAGATCACCAAATTCTATATATTACAGATATTTTTCAATTCTAGGTTCATTCTGTCATGAACCACATGGTTCTAATGAGATGTCAAGTATTAATCTCTACCAAGAACTTACTGAGTCAGTATTTTTGAAGAGATATTTATATCAAATTTGTGAATTTTTGTCAAGAACTTTTTTTAGATAGTCTCTTTATAACAATCTTACTCTGTATACAAATTCCATTGTGAAATTTTGGTACTTGTAATAGCCTTCTATAGGTCCATTCATGCTGTCCTGTATTGCGATGTTTCTATTTTTTTCATTTTTAATTTGTATTTCCTTAATTACTCTTTGCTAATCTTCTAACGATAATCTTCTAACTCTAATAATCTGTTTAAAATTCATAGTGATTTTTTACTTAAATTTACATTTCAATTGTATGATTTTTGTTTGTTTTTTGTGCTTGTTTGTTTATTTTTATTTTATCTCTAAACTGATATTTACTATTTGAAGAAACATCTCTATATTTTTCTTTAGTTCTTTACATACAGTTTATTTCTCCTCTTTGAACATACGTAATGTAACAACTTCAGAAGTCTTTGTCCACTAAGTCCAAATCTGGGCTTGCTCTGTGACAGATTTTATTGGCTTCATTATTCCAGTGTGTGTGATATACTATTCAATTTCTTTTTATGATATGTTAAACAGCTTTCAGACATGTAATATGGAAATTGAAAATCAGATTTTACTTACCTAACCACTATCCAGCCTTCCCAAGGTATGTCATTATTGTTCTTGTTGCTTTTTGTCTTTCAAGTAACTACTTTAGTCTCATTCTAAAAGGTTTTGCCATGTATTGCAACTGACATCTCTTCTCAGTTATCTCAGTATTCAGGTTTCAGAGACTCTTAAATATCTTGAGCCAAAGTCTTCACTCCTTCACAAAGAGCCCTGTATTTGTAACATAATATGTCTTCAACCCTCTCTCTTAATTCTTTCTTAGCTTTGCTTTCTTCATTTGCAAAACCAGAGTCATCCCAAGGTGAGATTGGAGCCTTTCTTCACTCTGTCATGAGCATGTACCCAGCTTGGTATATGGGTGTGAAATTCAAGTACTCAAAAATCTGTTTGAATTAAAAAACAAAGCAAAACTATAAACCTCTCATTCTGTTGATTTTCCTTCCTTCCTTCCATCTTTCCTTCCTTCTTTCTTTCCTTCCTTCCTTCTTTCCTTCCTTCCTTCCTTTTCTTTCTTTCTTTCTTCCTTCCTTCCTTTCTATATTTCTGTATTTATTTATATGTATTTTTCTCTTAACCAATTTTATGTCCTAACAGGCACTGCTGCTTCAGACAGCAACACTGTTAACACTGTTAAACAATTTCATGGATTGCTTTTTGTTTTTAATAAACATTCTTAGACTAAGAATATGTCTACAGAGAAAGCTTTGAAGCAGTGCAAGTAACAAGCTTTCCTTGAACTTTTTGGAGAAACAATAATGAAGTACTTTAGTGAGTATATTCCTGAGATGAAGCTTTCCAATGATCCTACACTTGTTAACAGTCCTATAACAACTTCTTTTCCTAAGTTCTTTGTTGTATTTTAAGCTCATTGATTTGGGGTAAAAACAAGATATGGATTAAAGTATATTAAAACATAACAATTCTTGCCTTTCATACCAAGTCTCAGCTATGTGCTTATTTATCTGTTTATTTATGTATTGCTAGTACTGAACTTGTAGCCTTGTGCTTGCTTGGTTGGTACTCTACCACTCCAGTCATACCTCCAGATCAGTTTTCTGCTGCCTGTTGTGGAGATAGAGTCTCCTGAAATTTTCGGCCAGGTTGGCTTTGGGCAACATCTTCAGGCCAGCCTCCTGAGTATAGTAGACTTACAGGTGTGAGACATTGGCATGAGCTTGTTTCTTCTATTTTTTTATGCTATGGTTGATTTGTGTATTTCAAGAAATTTGTTTATTCATGTCAGCTGTTAAACTTGCATCATATAAGTTTATTATGTGCTTAGATTCATATAATATTATCAGTCTTTTCACATTTATAACTCTGCACAGATGCATAGTTCTTCCTAACATAACTCTTCAGTAAGTTTTTGGAAAAGGAAATGTAAACTCTCCAACTCAGTTCTTCCACTTTCAAAATTGTTTTAGCTGTACTTGCCCTTTAAATTTCTACATAGATTTTTCTTTTAATTTCATTTTATTGTAAAAATGCTGTACAAAGGGGGTTATAGTTACATGAGTAAGGTAATGAAAACATTTCTTTCTAGCATATTTACCCTCTCCTTTGCTGTTCTCCCACTATCCCTTCCCTCTCCCACCTCCCTCACTCCTCCCCCAAAGTTGCAAAGTTCATTTCCAATATAGTGTCCTGTGGGCATCATTGTTGCAATGGGTCATCCTGTGTCCTTGTTTCAGTGTTCTGTTATCCTCCCCTCCCCAAATTAGACAAATGTATATACAAGAAGCAGGGTACCAAAATCAAGTACAGTGACAACAGGGGTAGTTATACCATAGGGGGAAGAACAAGCAAAAGAAACAAAAAAATCCCATAGTACATTAAAAACAACATAGATTTTTGGATCAGGTTGCTAGTTTCTGCAAAATCGCTTGCTCAGATTCTGATGTTTCATTGAATGAGTAGATAAATTTGAGTAAGAATTTTCATCTTAATAGACCATTAAAAAGAATATAGAACTCCTCTTACTTAGTTTTAGCTGAGCATGTAGCTTGTGAATATATGAAGGGTGACCTATAAAACCTTTAAGAGATTAAAGTGTTTAAAATTCAGTAGATAAAATGTATCAACTCTTTCTGAGAGATTTTGATAGAAAGAATAAGAAAGTAGAAATAATATTTTGATACTGTGCTTACACATAAGGACCAGAAGATAAAATCAGGAAGAAACACACACAGAAATATAAGGCTGAGAACATTGTATTCTTTTTATGTTGTCCATGAGTGATCTTGAACTTGTGATGCTCTAAGCCTCAGACTCTAGATAATTTGCATCACGATGTGCATTACTATGCACACCTTAAGACTGAGGGTCTTCAAGTAAGTAACAAATGCAAAGTAATTAGAGGGAGAGAATGTAATTACTCATAGTATTAAACCTTGTAGGACCTAGAATTAGTGCAAAATTAGGCACATAGGAATCTCATAAGACTTGGAAAATCTTGGTCTTTATATTCTTAGCAAGAATGATTTTTTTGACTATATGGAAATAAAACATCTGTGCATGTCTATATTGTCAATGAGTGATATTATGGAACTATTTAGCTATGCCTTATATATATGCCTTGATTTTGTGGCCAAGCATCTATGCTTTGATGAATTTTACTCAAGACATAAATGCTGTCTTGGAATCTGAGAAGTAATAAGGGAACTTTGTATTTATTAACTTGGACTTTGAATAAAGAATATCTTCATATTTTGTAATCCAAATTTAGTTTATAAGTGTCTTTATACTTTCTCTTATGAAATTTAAATTTAATCACTATCAAATACTATTTTACAAGGCCACTTAAGCCCATTAACTTCTTATTTTGATTAGTGATGCTCACAAAATTATATTCATAAATTCAAAGACAGTTGATTCCATTTAAAATGCATTGTCAAATATAATATTTCACCATGAGAAAAATGTTCTCTTTGATTTAAAAAAAAATAAAATTGATCTTGTTGCGAGTGGCTCACACCTGTAACCCTAGCTACTTAGGATGCTGACATTGAGGATTGCAGTTTAAAGCTAGCCCTGGCAGGAAAGTCCATGACACTCTTATCTCCAATTAATCACCAGAAAACCAGAAGTGGTGCTGTGGCTCAAGTGGTAGAGTGCTCCCTTTGAGCTGACGAGCACAGGGGCAGCACCCAGGCCCAGAGTTCAAGCACAACAACTGACAAAAATAAATAAATAAAATAAAATTGAGCAAAGCCAAAATAGAGCTGATCACTAGAATGGATCTATGAGTAGAAATAAGAGAAAGTATCCCTGAAAACTATACAAAGCACAGAGGAGCCAATGATCATAAATAGCTTCTAACACAGCTGTTCTAACTCTTGGGCTGGAAACATATTTGACACATAACATATCTCTACTTTAAAAGTATAAAATTAATTTAAGCATTAGATATCCATCATATTGCTTTTTTGTTGTTTGTTTTTTTGTTTGTTTTTTTAATTGTGAAAATACCATACAGAGGGGTTACAATTACATGGGCAAGATAATGAGTACATTTCTTATCAAGCATTGTAGCCTCCTCCTTTGTTTCCCCTTCCCATCCCATCCTCCCTCCCCCCTCCCCCCCCCTGCCTCCCCACCCAATCCTCCTCGCCCGCCCCCCCCACCAAAGTTGTAAAGTTCGGTTTTGACATAACGACTTGTACATCTCATTGTTGCAATGGGTCCATCTGCATCCCTATTTAAATGATTTGTTTTTTCCCTTCCCCTCCACAAATTATACCAACATCAAATACAGTGAAAGCAAGGGTTATACCATGGGGGGAGGGACATCCAAAGCAACAAAGAAATAATCTTATAAATCTTGAAAGAAAAAAAAAACATTTGAATACATATCTTGGGGTTCATTTCCCAAACATCCAACTTATCTGACCTTTTCTGCTTGACTCAGACATAGACAATGTTTATTGCAGTATTATTTACCATAGCTATGATATGGAACCAACCCAAATGCTCCTCAGTAAATGAATGGATCAAGAAAATGTGGTATCCTGTTGCAACAATGAGAAGTACAAGTTGTCATGTCCAAAACGAGCTTTACAACGTTAGTGCGGGGGGGGGGGGGGGGGGGGGGGGGGGGGGGGGGGGGGAACGGGGGGGGGGAAGGGGGGGGAAGGGGGGGGAAGGGGGGGGAAGGAGAAGGATTGGATTGGGATTAGGGGGGGAGGGGGGAGGCTGGGAAGGGATGTGAAGGGTAAACAAAGGAGGAGGCTGCAATGCTTGGTAAGAAATGTACGCATTATCCTGCCCATGTAACTGTAACTCCTCTGTACAGTATGTTCACAAATAAAATTAAATTAAATTTAAAAAAAAAAAAAGAAAGAAAATGTGGTATATATACACAATGGAATTCTATGCCTCCATCAGAAAGAATGACATTGCCCCATTTGTTAGGAAATGGAAAAACTTGGAAAAAATTATATTAAGTGAAGTAAGCCAGGCCCAAAGAAACATAGGTCCCATGGTTTCTCTTATTTGCAATAATTAGATATCCATAATATTGTTAAATGAAGAGTTAAAGAAGAAGCTTAGACCTTGAGGTTGAGGTGGTGTAGGAATTACATTTTCTTCTCTGGAAAGTCTCAGCTCGATCCATGGAAGAAATCCCTGTTATTGAGAATGTCCTGGGTCGTGTGGTATCACATATCCAAAGCCAGGCTCTAACCCTCCCCTTAATGAACTTTGGGATTCAAGACTGAAGTATCCGTACCTACTTGGCTCTTCTACATTCCAAGTTACCTTTACACTGCCAATCAATGACTATATCCTTATATCTTGCAAGTGTATTCAGGACTAAAATTGAAAGAGTATTTGGGGAAGAGTAAGATCAAACGTTGGGACCTATATCAGAGGTATAGACCAGATAACAGCCACTGGTTCAAGGAAATAAAGACAGCAACCATCTGAAGTATTTTGTTAGTACAAAATAAGCCAGCACACCAGAAAGATTGTTTCATATTTTCCCTTTGTCTTTCCAACAAACATCTGCACTGAGTAAAGCATTATACAAAAGAAGTTAAAGGCAAAACTTGGGTAAAGGGCAGTTTCAATCCTGATGACCACCCTCAGTGAAGGACAGTTTGGTCACTGACCTAAGGTCCATTTATGTTGCTTCTGATTCCAGGTTCTTTTCACTTATGAGTTTTCCTTTCTCCCCTATCATTACCACATACCCCAGGAATAATAAGCCTGATTGATGAACATTTTCAAGAAATAAGACTGAAACTACCTTCCAAAACCAGTGACTTTCTTGGCACCAACAAAGGTCTTCGTGGCTAATTTGAGATAATGATCTAAAGTCAAGATAGAGGTTGGACTGGTATGACTTGGACTGCTACCATAAATATCCTCAAATTCTGCCATTCTTTCTCTTTGCTGTATGACATGGACACTGCTGTAATCACTTTGGAGGCAGAGCTTCAGTCATTAGCCACCTGTGCTTCTCAGTGTGGACATACTAAGAATACTTCTCCCTTTCTGCCTTCACCACTGCACATCTCTGTGATTGTCACTCCGGAACTGGCAGCCTGGACTGACTTCCTAAAGCCAATAATGTGTCTAGAGCATTAAAGACAAGCAACCCAGGTTGTATTGGAGAATCTAATGTATCTGCATGTGCCTACAGAACTGTTAGAGTAGGAAATGCCAGAAGAGAATCACTGAGGGCCACTAAGCTTCCAAAGGCAGGAACTCCATACTTTTAGTACTAGAGTACAGACACAAAAGAGGAAGTCTGAAAGTGAATTCACTGCAAAGCTCTCCCCCCAAAATAGATGGGAGTGGCACATGTATAATCCTAGCATTCAAGAGGCAAAGTTTGAGGCCAACTAGGCCTATCCACTGAGACTGTATAAAAAAAATTGCAAACCCAGAATGAATCTGTCTTACTGAAACTGGGAACCACAGTTAATTGCTTGTGGGGATGTATTAAAGGTGTGGTTTGGAAGACAAAAGGAAGGAGTCATTGTGAATATAGTCAACCTTCAACCGTTTATATCCTGTTGGCCTAGTATCCACTGGGACTATTTCTGAATCCACAAAGCACCTTAGGCAAGAATTATTCATCAAGAAACCTGATTCTTAGTTTTCCCTTATTTAAAAGTCTGGTTCTTTAAAAAATTATCTGTCATCAAGGTCCTGGGCATTCTTTTCTTTTGTTTTACTGTTTTTTTTAATTTTTTTTTATTATCTTTAAGTAGTTGGTCCAAAGGAGTTTCTATTCAACAAATAGTTTATGAATACAGGGCATCTTGATCAATGTCACCCCTTAAACACTCTTACCTATCTCTCTCAACCCATCCTTTCCCTCACTTGTTTTAAAAGCTGGATGAAATCTCTCAGGACAGCAGATTTGGAGGTTGGAGTCATTAACCTCTACATTTGCCAAATGAATTAATAAACTTTCATTGTCTTTTTCCTCAAAATTCTGCTCTTGTTATTTGTAATGTGGCACCATACTCAGAGACTAAATATTTGGTTGTATTAGCAGGAAGATTCTTACTACAAAGACCTAAACTCCAGTCATAGACAACAACCTTCACATTACTTTACTCTCTATGTTATTTTGTCTCAGCAAGAAAATTATATACTTCAGAGCAAAAGATCAGTGAAGTCAAAGCTGGGAAATAAGTAGATAGGCCTGAAGGATATGTGAGAAATAATTAAAATCTAGACTGTGGCAGTAATCTACTGTAAGAAAAATGAGGGAAAGGGTCAAGCCTCATTCTTGGTAGACAGAAGGACACTCAGTCTGTCTTCCTATTATCTAGGACACTCAGTCTGTCTTCGTATTATTTACTCCCTTCAGCATATGACCTTGCTGGTGAAAATAAAAAGGTAAATAATTATTTTTTGTATTTTTTGCCTGTCAGTCCTAATTGAGAATGAATCAGAAATTTCATTTAAAGCCAAAATTCCCTGAAAATTTGACCCTTTTATACGATGAAGACTATTTTTGGCAGTGAAAATTAAAGCATAGAAAGGGTGGGTCAAAGAGTGAAAAATGCATCAGTGATACTAGACACTATGATGAAAATAAAATATACAACTTGTGAGTGAGGGGGGTTGGAAGGGAAAGAATGGTAGGAAATGAGGAAAGAGATAAAACTGTTCACAAAGAAATGTACTCAGTATCTGACATGCAATTGTAACAGCTGTGTATATCACCTTTACAATACAATAAAAATATATTAAATTTCAAACAAATTATATATGCTTCCAATTTATTGTGTGAACCAACAGTGGTTTTTTTTGACAATTTTTTGTTATGAAAATACCATACAGAGGGGTTACAATTACATGGGCAAGATAATGAGTACATTTCTTTTTTCTTTTCATTTTAAAAAATAATTTTTATTGTAAAAATACTGTACAGAAGGGTTACAGTTACATGAGCAAGGTAATGAGTACATTTCCTATCAAGCATTGTTACCTCCTCTTTTGTTTTCCTCTATCCTCCCTTCCCTCCCACCTCCACAACCACACTCATCATTTTTTAAACAAGTGACTTGAAGCAGCTCAGAGTTTCCAAACTGAGTTGCCCAAAACACCTAGCTCTGAGCCTTCTGCAGAATCTCTCCGTCAATCTTCATGCAGACATCACTACATTAGGCCCTGAAGTTAGATTCTTCAATACCTCATCTTTGTCATAAAACAAATAAGTCTTTTGTGCAGTGAGACTTATACCTAGAGCTGTAAGAACCAAATTTTTGAGGACTTAATAAGCCCATGATTATCTCTTATTCAGATAAAGTCATTCAAACTCTGGTGCCCTTATAGCTATGCTATCAGAAACATGCAATGCCTCAAAATGAGGGGAGAGTGTGACGGAAAAACCGTATCAACTCACATTCCATTGGCAAAATCTTTGATGTGACCATAACCTCAGCATCTGAGAGGGTGGGAAATACAGAACAGTGCATAGATGACCTATTGCACCACGGTCTGTCTCTCTAGTTACTAGCCCTATAGCACTTCTCTTTACAAACAGAAGATAAATGACTCTTCCCAAGGGTAAAAAGTGGATGCAACCTCATGTCATTGCATCCAACTCAAAAACCCTCCTGTCCAGATAATATCCATTTAAGTCTGAGTGTGATGACTCTTGGTTTGGCCATCTAAGGAAATTCAGTAAGCCCACTTACTGAACTTCCAAATAATTTCTACTTATTGAGAAAGAGGGGAAAAATGGAATCACTCAGCAGCTATTGGTTCACAGGAATCTGAAGGCAGCCTCTCCTCCCGGCTGGGTGGGACCTTGTCTAGGTGTACTAAAAGGGATTCCTTTGTCAATTGTTCTCCAGTAGATTCTAGTGTGGCCCTTGGAGGGATTACTCGGTTTCCTTTTACCTTCCTTGAGCCTGATCAATGTAGGGACTGGGCAATATTTCTTCCTCAATGGCTGCATAGTTTCCTCAGTCTACTTCTGGTATGAGAGAAATATAGAAGTGCCATGTAAAGTGTCTTGATTTCTGGCATCCCAGACTCTGGGTTCCTTTGGCAATGAATTCACAAAGCTTCTGATGATTACTTCCAGTATGTTCCATTATCAGTAACTTTGCTTGAAATTTCTTTGAGACACAATTTTCAAATTTTCTGCAAGTCTGCCTGAATGAAGCTGCCTTGAGGCTATGGGAAAACAGTAAGTAGGGAAAACCATCCCATAGATTTGCTTTTTTGCTCTGGAGTCATTTTACCCAATTGACAGGTTTAATTGGCTATTGGGGATGCAAGGTTCTGAATTTAGAGTTCCTTATTTATCTAGCCAGTTCCTCCCTTAGTTCATTTTCTCACAATGAGTACATTTATCAAGCATTGTTGCTTCCTCCTTTGTTTCCCCTTCCCATCCCTTCCCATTTCCCCTGCCCCCTACCCCATCCACCCCCCTCCACCTTCTCTTCCTCCCTACCCCCTCAAAGTTGTAAAGTTTGTTTTTTGACATAACGATTTGTACATCTCATTGTTGCAATAGGTCCACCTGTATCCTTATTTAAACGATTTGTTTTTTCCCTTCCCCTCCACAAATTATACCAATATCAAATACAGTGAAAGCAGGGGTTATACCGTGGGGGAGGGACATACAAAGCAACAAAGAAATCATCTTATAAATATGTTAGAAACAATTTCATGAAAGCAAAAACATTTTGAATACTTACCTTGGGGTTCATTTCACCTAACATCAATTTACCCAAATGATCACAAAAAAGACCATACTAAAGCTAGCAGCGCAACTATGTTTATTGCAGCATTATGTACCATAGCTAAGATATGGAACCAACCCAGATGCCCCTCAGTAGATGAATGGATCAAGAAAATGTGGTATATATACACAATGGAATTCTATGCCTCCATCAGAAAGAATGACATTACCCCATTTGTTAGGAAATGGAAAGACTTGGAAAAAATTATATTAAGTGAAGTAAGCCAGGCCCAAAGAAACATATGTCCCATGGTTTCCCTTATTTGCAATAACTAGTATATGTCTGAGACAACAGTGGTTTTTTTTATATATCATATCAGTCCAAGAATATAAACATTAAAATATTTTGTTCTATTCCTGTGTGCCATATCTGTTATTGAATAGCCACTCTTTTTAAAAATTTTATTTGATTGTAACAGTGATGTCAGATGGGTTACAGTTACACAAGTAAATAATGAGCACATTTCTTGTCAAATATTGTTACCCCCTCTTTTGATTCACCATTCCAATATTTTAATAAATAATGATTTTATTTTCTGTTTTGGTGTTCAATGTTTCATACTTCCTTCAAAGTGCTCATGAAAATTTAAATGCATATCCAAGAAGAGAAAAAAAAATCCTAATTCTTTTTTCCTTATGTGTAAGCATCTATGGACCAAAGAAAAGAATACTGTTGTAAGTTTTTAGTACAATTCTAGTTCTGATGTAGACTACTGTTCAAAAGAGAATATAAAACACAAGATATGATTATGGACTCAGACATAATTTTGACTTCCAAAGAGAAAAACTAAATAGCTCTTCTAGTTGTTGTTGCTTCTTCCTCCTTACTACTTAGACATAGATTTCGTTTTTTAAAAAAGAAAACATTATTATGTATTTTCAAGGCCCAAACCACTATTTTAAAGAAAATGCTTTATAAAAGTTACCATGAATTTACTTTTACTAATTTACTGTTTAGTCTTCAGCCTTTGTCATTGGTCTTATTCCTTTGATATCTCTGAGTAGAATCATGGGAAGCAAAAACACATTGTCTGAAGATACTACTTGTCACCAAAATGAAAGTCTTTCTCTTTTGAAGAAGTAGGAAAGATTTATTTCTTGTAATTTTTCCTGTAAGATATTAGTCAGCGATCATATGAATGGAGACTGTCTCCAATGATCAAAACATCAAGAGTTTTGAAATTAACTTTGCCTCCGGATATTTTCAAAGAAATTCTCCATAATAAAGAATTTTACCTTGTGGGAAATAAACTTTTTTTTTTGCCATTAGCTTCTGGAAGGAAATCTCTAAGCCTAATAGAGTGTCTGTCATGCCTAATAGATTGTCTTTGTTTTAAGACCTTGAGTCATCTTCCTGTTAGGGTGGAGACAAGCTATGGGTGAAGGATCCACAGTATGATTTACATTACACTGGTGAACAGACCTTCCAGAGGGACTAGAACTCAGCCAGCTGTCAATCATACCCATATGAAGGTGCCCTGATATACACTCTGAGCCTCTGTTGGGCAAGATATTGTGTGCATTGCTACACACTGATTTCAGGAGACTAATATGTCTATGACTTTATGAGGGGGAATAACAGAAGCTCTGCCTTTGGTGCATTTCCTGGACTCTCTTGCATTTCTTCCCTTTGTTTAATCTACATACTTTGCTGTATTAATATGCAAGGATGAGAGCTTTCAGTAAGTTCTGTATATCCCTCTATAAAATTTTAGAACTGAAGAGTGCTGTCATGGGGTCTCAAAAATAAAAATGTTAGCTGGGCACCAGTGGCTCTCTACTCAGTGGGCTAAGTGAGATCTGGGGATCATTGTTTGAAGCCAGCCCAAACAGAAAAGTCTATGAAACTATTATCTCCAAAAACTACTCAGAAAAAGCCAAAAGTAGCACTGTAGCTCAAGTGGTAGACCATTAGCCTTGAGCAAGCTCAGAGAAAGCATCCAGGCCTTGAGTTCAAGCCCCAGAACTGGCGGAAAGAAAGAAAGAAAGAAAGAAAGAAAGAAAGAAAACAAAAAGGAAAAGAAAGAAAATATTTTCTAATATCTGGGCAGCGCTGGGTGACTTCTTCTAAGTATACAGTTGACTAAAACTCTTCCACATTCATTTTCTAAGTAAAAACAGTCATGTAACCATTCTGGTATAGATTAAAAAATAAGGAGGTAAAGATAATGACTTTTTTCTGGAATCTACTGTACTCTGTGTGTGTGTGTGTGTGTGTGTGTGTGTGTGAGAGAGAGAGAGAGAGAGAGAGAGAGAGAGAGAGAGAGAGAGAGAGACGGACAGACAGACAGACAGACAGACAGCTAGACAGAGACAGAGACAGAGAGAAAAAGAGAGAAGAGGGGGTGGAGAGAGGAGAGAGTCAATCAGTCCTGGGGCTTGATCTCTGGGTCTGGGTGCTGTCCCTGAGGTTCTTTTTGCATAAGACTAGGACTCTACCACTTAAGCCACAGCTCCACTTCTGGCTTTTTATTTTTATTACTATATTGCAGATAAAAGTCTTTTTTTAATTTTTTAACTTTTTAATTTTTTTAATTTATTTATTTCTTCTTTTTAAAATTTTTATTGTGAAAATACTGTTCAGAGGGGTTACAATTACATGGGCAAGATAATGAGTACATTTTTTATCAAGCATTGTCTCTGTTGCGCAATGGATAGTGCATTGGACTTCTAGAGACAAAAGATAAAAGTCTTATGGACTTTCCTTCCCAGGCTGGCTTTGAACCATGGATCCTCAGATCTCAGACTTCTAAGTACGTAGGAATACAAGTATGAGCCACTTTGGACTATCATATATTTTTGTACATGTGAGTGTCTTTGATAGTATACTATATTTTGATGTCAAGAACTCAAAAGATTGATAAACTTCTATCAGAGTCTAAAATATTTTAATGTACTGTTATGAGTAGCAGATTGTATGACTGGTAGCTAATTGACTGGTAGCTAATTCTAGCATCTGCCTTGTTAAAAGCTGACATACTCTCAAGGCTGGTGCTAACAGGCCATCTCAAAGGATAATGTTATTAATTTCGAGTCTATAGGAATCCTTCATTTCTAAGGGACAGTGGAATTGTATAAAGATCCTTCCATATTCACCATTTTCCCCAAAATTTTAAGTCAGCATTTTAAAAGAAAATACAATTTCAAGAAAATAAATGCCATGGCAGGGCTGAAATAGTAGCCTCAGCCTAAATCTTGTATTTACCTTTAATTAGCGAAAACAAACAACATTTCAGTAGACTGCTTTTTATCATTCTAGCTTTTAGTTTCCCTATCTAAAAAAAGCAGCTAGAAAGAAGGAAAGAAGGAAAGAAAGAAAGAAAGGAAAAGAAAAAGAAAAAAAAGAAAAAAGCAGCAGTACTAGGGGATCTCAGACTCCATGTAACTTTAAATGAGGCACTATGTGGGAAGTTTTGAAACTTACCTTCCAAACTCACAGAACTCTCAACTTTCGAGTAGACTGGTGTTCTTTCTGTGCTTGCTAAGAATTGAAAGTACACTATCTTCTCACTCCAGAAATAGGTGTAGTTTAACAAATGTCTCAAATAAGCTTAAGTTCTGGCATCTCAAACAAATTTTAGAAAAATGCACTTTACTCAAAATTTTATGCCTGCCTTTTCTTTTTTAAAATTATTTAGAATATACATTTTATAATTAATGCAATTCTTCATTTTGTAATGGATTATTTTTTAAAATCTAATAGCCATAATTTATTAAAATTGAATATTTTAGAACTAAAACCTCTATTTATTATTATTATTATTATTTGTTGGTCATGAGTCTTGAACTGACTGGACCCTGTCCCTTAGCACTTTGCTCAAGGTTAGCACTATACCACTTTGAGCAACAGCTCTACTTCTGGGTTTTGAGTGGTTAATTAGAGATAAGAGTTCACAGGGACTTTTCTGCCAGGGCTGGCTCTGAATCTTGATCTTCAGTTCACAGCCTCCTGAGCAGCTAGAATTACAAGCATGAGCCACTGGAGCCTGGCAAAACCTCCATTATTAATGTGATGTGTTTTTGTGGTACCTCAAGCAAGCCTGCAATTTTGCCTCTTCCCAAGCATTTCTGAATTGTCAAGTCATTTTGGTATATTTTTGTTAATTAACATGTGTTACTGTAGTGAAGGCAGAAGATGTAGGAAAGTTGGCAAAAGGGAAGGAAAGAATAGAAGTTCCAGAGGATATATAATTACATTTATCTAAGACATTTGTTTTCAAATGCATGTTTGCCCATACATACTAAATTAGAAAAAGATTTAAAAGTGAATGATTTGATATGCATCTACTGATAAATGAGAGTGGTTATCTACAAAGAACATGAAAAGACAAATTGTAGATCAGTGTATGTAGTGTGAGGCTATTTTGGGCAAAGAAAAATACCAAACACCTTAGTGTATATATTTTATGAATGAGAAAAAATTGTGAAAGTTTTACTCAAAGTGAGTCGCATTTTGTTGGTGCAATTGGAGAACAATAACATCTTTCTATTCCATTCTGAGTATTTTTTTATTTTACTAATAAATTCTACTTATTTTAGTTTTCATTGTCTTTAAGTGGTGGCGGCCATTTAGCAAGGCAGTCCATGGATACAATGCATCTTCCTGTCACCCCTTTCAACATTTTCATCCATCCCTTCCAGCACACCTCTTCCGTCACTCTTTTAATTTTGTAGGTATACATTGAATTCTTGACTGTATTCTCTCTCTCTTATCCTCTTTACTCATCTACCCCTTTCTTCTTAACTCTTCACATACCTGCTTACTGGTGTTTACTATGTTGAACTTTGACTTTGCTTTCTAAGGAGTTGCACTCCTTGAGTTCTCCCTTGAATCTACCATGTACTAATTAATATACTGCTGATGAAAGTATAAACTTGTTCAACTACTCTGGAAAGCAGGATGGAGATTCCTCAAAAAATTAAACATAGAATTACTCTATGACCCATCAGTTCTAGTCTTGAGCACTTACCCGAAAAATTACAAATGAGGATACAATAAAGCCAGCAGCGAAACCGTGTTCATTGAAGCACTATTCACCATAGCCAAGGCATGTAATAAGCCCAGATGCCCCTCGATGGATGAACTGATCAAGAACATGTAGTATATGTACATAATGGAATTTTACTCATCCACTAGAAAGAATAATATTGTACCATTTGTAAAGAAATGGAAAGACCTAGAAAAATTAAGTGAAGAAATTCCACTTTTACAAATATCAGACACAGGAGTGACACTGTGGTTCAAGTGGTAGAACACTAGCCTTGAGAACAAAGACGCACAGGGACAGTGTCAATGCCCTGAGTTCAAGCTGTAGGACTGTCAACAAATAATAATAATAATAATAATAATAATAATAATAATAATAAGAAGAAGAAGAAGAAGAAGAAGAAGAAGAAATTATATTGTATGGAAGTGGCACTGTGGCTCAAGTGGTAGAGCACTTGCCTTGAGCTGAAGAGCTCAGGGACAGCACCCAGGCCCATAGTTCAAGCCCCATGACCGCCCCAAATATAAATAAATAAATAAATGAATGAATGAATATCAGACACAAGGGCTATGTACATGCTGGATTAGCCCTGTACCACTTAGACACATCTTTAGTTCTTTTGATGAGAAATTTTCACATTACTCACTGTTCTCACTATGTTTAGGTTCAGGCAAGCCTAAATATACATTTAGTGTATAATTTTAAAATATAAATTTATATTTTGGGTATAAATAAATGTTATCTTTTTCTTTAATATGAAGAATTGCAATTGATGACTCTTCAGTCCTTTATCTGTATTTAGCCCAGTTCTGTTTGTATAACATATCTTCATTTCATTAAATTTTGAATAGAACTTCCTTAACTGTTTAAACATAAAATTGATACTAAATTGTTATAATTAAATTAGTACCTGTTCACTACTGATTTCACTAAATTCCTGGTATTATATTGAGTGACTCTGATGTTGCTTAGCTTAAAATCATTTTAAATAACAAAAGGTAATCTGTGAGAAGGTCCCTGTCACTGTACCATTTAGAAAAAGAAGTTATTTGTTTATCTGAATAATGTAAAATACTCTAGATGGATTTATTTATTTATTTATTTATTTTGGGTCCGGTTGTGGGGCCTGAACTCTGGGCCTGGGCGCTGTCCCTCAGCTCTTCAGCTCAAGGCTAGTGCTCTTCATGAAGGATTTAATACTTCATGATGCATATGGAGATAAGCTTTCTGCACTTTGCATTTTCAGTTCATACTAATACAAGCTGAGCAACAGAGCTAAGACCTCCCGTACAATGGTTGTTCTTAATGAAAAATGTCAAATGTCCAATTATAGGGAATAAGGAACAAGCAAATTGATGTTTCTTCAGACAAAACCTCCTTAAAGAGATGAATAGCATAAGATAGACATTCCAACTTTGATTTAGCATCTTTGCTTCTAGATTAAGATAGCTTAGGTAGAGGCTCAGGCCCTCACGAATGTCTGTAATGGATTGGCATGGCTAACAGAAACTGCTTTTAAAACTCGGGTCTAGTGAATTCACATACTATCACTTCCTCACTAGAGGAAATTTCCTCACTTCTTAACTTTTGTTAAGAAGTGTCCCCTTATGTACTGCATCTTCTAAGGCACATAGGTGAAATAGTCTGATGACTTTGTTACTGCTTTGTTTTCTGCTACACACTGTTGCTACCACTTTTGAAAACCTAGATAAGCAGAAGACTCAAATCTGCATCTGAGAAACCTTGTTGGCATATAGCTATTATAACTGCCTCAGATCCCAAACTACAGATTCTGTTGTTCTGTGTGAAAGAATGATGTTACCTTTTAGGGTGAAGAGCCTGGACTCCCACAATTATGAATTTCAGGTTCTGTTTTCAGTGGTCCAAGTGCTTTGTTCATTCCTTCTTAATTATACAAAAGGAGAAAAAGTGCTGGACACTGGGTATTTATGCCGGCAATTCAAGTTACTCAGAAGGCTGAGATCTGGAGCATCATGGTTCAAAGCCCATCCAGTCAGTCAAAAGAGTCTTCAAGCTCCATCTTCAAAATAGTTATTGAAAAGCTGGGTTAGTGACATCACTCAAGTGGTAGACACCAGCCCAGCAAGCATAAGGCTCTGTGTTTAATTTCAAGTACTGGCAAAGATAAAAGAGAAAGGGTAGAAAACACGTATTGGTGTCTTTAGTTATACAAAGTGCCAGTCATCAAGGACATGTAAAACACCCTAAAAATAAATGTATACTCTTGGAAAAAATTATATTAAGTGAAGTAAGCCAGGCCCAAAGAAACATAGGCCTCATGGTTTCCCTTATTTGCAATAATTAGTATATGTCTAAGACAAGCAGAAAAGGCCAAAAGCCATGTAGGTATGACCATATAAGATGATGTTAAGTGAAATGAACCCAAAGACAGGGACACAAGTGGTTTTTTCTTTCTTGCTATTGTTTTAAATGTACTTATAATGTACTATGTGATTTTTTTCTTCCCCCACGGTATAACCCCTGATTTCACTTTATTTGATTCCCATGCCCTGCATCTTGTATATACCCTTTTCTAATTTGAGGAGGGGAGGGGAAAAAAACAAAATGCTTAAATAGGGATATAGGTTGACCTATTGTAACAATGAGATGTACAAGACACTATGTTGAAAACAAACTTTACAACTTGTGGGGGAAGGGAGGGAGGAGTTGGGAAAGGGGAGGGAAGGGATGCTAGGGGAAAAACAAAGGAGGAGGTAACAATGCTTGATAGGAAATGTACTCATGTAACTGTAACCCCTCTGTACACTATATTTATAATAAAATGTAATAAAATAAATATACACTGTACTCTTGGTCACTGACCTGTGGTTCACCAACCAGCTGCCTGGATCTCTGCTGAGATTTTATTCTCCAAGTCCCCACTTTGTGAACAACTTCCTATACCTCCTAGGCTGTTGCCTTGAACAGGTATCTATGTCTGTTCCTCTTCCTCTCCAATTCCCACCATCATTCTGTTCCTGTCCACCACCAGCAGAGCAATACTTAAGGCAGTGAAAAGTAGCTGCTTGTGTAGAGCAATGTTTTATTATAATTCAGGAAAGAACTTGACTTTATAAACTAGTTTTAGCTTTACATTTTACAGGAAATTAAAGAAGTGATTTGACACACATTTATACATTAAATAATTAATGACACAAAATGTTCTTATAAATGTTTAAGATTGTTTTTGATCTCAGAATTTAAATGATACCTTTTTGTACTTTGAAGTTATTTTATCTGCTTCCCATACACTTGTTCCTTAGAAACAATTGTTACACAAGTGTTTTCTTCACCTTCAGAAGCACATTTAGATGGATTTTCCCCAACAACAGAAAATCTCCTTTAGAAACTTCATGACACTAGAGATTTTATTTCTTTTGTATATTCTATTGAGTGTTCTGATTCCAATAACACTAGCAGACCTTCAGGACATCTTTTAAATTTTTGTTGTTATTGAAATTACTCTTTGGTATAAAACTTCTTTGTTCTCTATACATCAATAGAGCAAGTGGAGAGTCAGCTACTGACACAACCTACTGTGGAAAATAACCACAAAACATGAAGACGAATGATGAGGAATAAAATGAATGACTATCTGACAGTGACCAGAAAAATGTCTTCATTTCATATTTTGTTTACTGAGATTTTAAACAATGACTAATTGTGGCAAGTAGATTGCAAAGTTAATGCCATTTACAGGTACATGACTTTCAACAAATACCAGTCATAGTTGACTTCATTTTTACTGAGCTCTTTTACAGAGGTCATTAATATTTGGTGTTTGTTGGTTGGAATTCATTCTATTTGTCACAACCTGATAACCCAGAGGACCAAAGGAGTGCATTCTAATTAACTCTAGTGAATTGAGGTAGCACACAACTGTTTGGTGTTGTGTTTTGTCTTTTTTCTTTCCTTCAGCAACTAAATAACCTGGATTTTCAAAGCACAGATGGGTTCCTCTGTGTGAAAACTGTGTTCACAGTCTCACAAAAGACTGTTACTTCAAAATACCTTAGAAATACTAAATCAAAGCTCAACAAAATAAAGACCAGGAAACTGAAAAACGTGGAGTTGAGTCAAGGTGAAAGGGGTAGATGAATGAAGAATAGAACCCTGGGTACAAAATAGTCAAAAATTCTATGTAGACCCTACAAAATTAGGGAAGTGAGAAATGGGGTGGGTAGGGGAGAGATTGGGGAGCGTGTTGAAAGGTGTGACATTGATCAGGATGCATTGTATTCATAAACTGCCTGGTTGAAGGGCAACACCTTTGTACAATTATTTAAAGATAATAACAAAAAATACCTTATTGGTTTCATACAATTTGTTTCCTTGGTTTTTCCCTTGAAATGTAGCTTTCAGGATAGATTGGGGCTAGGCTGTCACAGATGAGGAACTGAGACTGGTTTCTTTGTCTCTGATATGATTGAGGAGTCATTTGCATGTGTGTTTCATTGATTATCAGTGTAAGCACAACTTTAAAAATAATTGTATTCTTACTATTAATGTGTAATACACATTTGATAAGTCAAGTAATGAGTATATTTCTTTTTTAGGACAATATCACCCCTTTCATTACTTTCCCCCAGTTTCTCCTTCCTATCAATACCCACAAGTTACATAGGTCATTTTCCACATAGTATATACTGAATAGCATGATTGCATTTGTTAACCCTTCTTCCCTCCTTTAAAATGTTCGTGAAGAGAGATGTCATGCTCAACTTCAACAAGAAAAAAATATACTGCTGAGATGTTCTAGGAGGAAACTAAGGTAGAACAAATAGATGATCTCTCCATGTAAGATGTGCTTAACATTTCTGAGCTTAAGGTGAGAAGTAGATAAAAGGAGATAACGTTAATGAGTAATGGCAATGTCTAACAGTGCTACCTGATTCTTCTTTTCTTTTTTTAATATTCATTTTTATTGTAAAGATACTGTACAGAGGGGTTACAGTTACATGAGCAAGGTAATGAGTTCATATCTTATGGAGCATTGTTACACCCTCCTTTCTATTTCCCCTATCATCCCTTTCCTCCCCACCTCCCCAATTCCTCCCACCCCTCTCCCCATCCCCGCCCTCCCACCTGCAAAGTTGTAAAGTTTGTTTTCAACATACTGTCTTGTACATCTAATTGTTACAATGGATCTACTTGACTCTTTAGCTCACTTTTCTATAGGTCTTTGTGTAGTTTAATGAAGAGTCTGGACATTCTCCAGGACAAAGGGAAATAATTCTTCATCCCAAGTGTGGCTTCCATCAATGTGAACATAGATTACACATAGAAACCCTGTTCAAACCAAACCAACCCACTCTACTAATAAGATCTTAATATATCCTATTTTGGGTGAAACCAAAGGAAAAACATGTCTTCATGATTCATGATTCTTATTCAGGAAGTGTATATTGATGTTGTTGCTGTCATCCATTTTGTAACTTTGCTACTCTTAAGGGGCCTTTTTTTGTGAGGCTCACAATTGTATAACTCAGTTTGAACTGAGAAAAATGAGAAAGACACAGTTGCAATGATGGAAGGCATGTTCTCTGTGCATATTTCCAGAAATCGGGACACACACACACAGACACACTCTCTCTCAAAACTATTGACTAAATTGCCACAATATCTGTTCTCTTAATTCTATGTACATCCTGGTAATGTTTTTCCTATGCTAAGACTATGATCCTTTTAGATCTTAACTTGGCAAAGTAGCTAGAATATAAAGTGATTCTAGAAAATACATATATTTTCCCCCTCTCTGTCTCAATCATAGTCCTAATCAAACATTATTGTTTATTGTACTACTTGTATTTCAGCACTTTTCTGGTTAAGTTTTGGTTTAGACAAGAAGAAAATTTTATTCTCATAACCATAAAACAATCAGTGATGAAACCTAAAGTTTTCTAACTAATGCAATTGGAGTACTTTTGAGAGATTCTTTGAAAATTATGAAAAAGCAAAAAAAACTAGTTGTCAGTTTTGCATATCGATTTGTTTCTCTCTATTTATAGATGACCTACTTCTACGAAGACTACTACTTAAATACTTCTACTCTCTTTTTATCCAGTACTAATGGATGGTAAAATCTATTTAGAATATGCTTGATCTACTTTCAAAGTCCTTATATCCAAGCTCAAATCTGCCCTGCCTCCAACTCATCAGGAATGCCTAGAAATTACTTCTCAGGAAACCAATGTATGCTGTCTTTTAAAATACATAATAATCAATGTGTATTTCTGCATGCCATATAGATTGAAAAAAATCAACATTAAATAAAGCTCATTTGGAAAAGGATCTATTGACATTATGAATGCTGATTTGCCTTGGATTGTGCTTTTCTAATTGTTTCTCATTGATTAAGCAAACCTATAATGGCTGAAAATGTTACATAAACACTTTTCTTTCAACACAAATAAATTTGACTTTATTCTCATGATAAAATGAATTTCAAATATTTATTTATGGCACAGGCAGAAAATAAAGGTCTCTGTATGTCTGCAGCCTGTATGGATAGTAAAGATAATGTATATTATTGAAAGGAAAGAACAATAAAGAAATGAATTTTACCATTGTAGAAAAACCCGACTATTATTCCTCTTAGCATATCTCTTAGATCATATTACCTTGACTCAAATCTTAACTTACTTCTGATTAGTGATGTGATATTGGCTGGTGGTTTTAAATGATCTGTGCTGAGGTTTCATAATCTGCTGTCATTAACATTACATAAGTCCATATAGGATCAGAATTGTGTTAGGCTCAATAGACACTAGTTATTTTTATTATCATCTAGTGTTTGCTTCTCCTCTCCCCCTTACATTACTTTGAAATAAGAATTTATACTTGCTGGCCACTAGCAGCTGATGCCTGTTATCTTAGCTACTTAGGAGGCTGAGGCCTGTTATGCCAAGGTCCCAGAACCCCCACCAAGAAGACCACTGAGAGTCACTCTACAGCTGTTTTATTTAAACAGACTGCAGCTCGGGCCTCTTCCTACACTCCCACGCAGCTGAGCCTAGGAGGATTTGCAGGTCTTATAAGGGCGCACTACCAGGTGGTTTAGCACCACGTGTTGCTCTGCTCTGAAACAAGCAACAAATGGTCACTGCCTCAAGTACTTTAACCTTTCATTCCCCCCCTTGACTTATGGTCCTGAGCCACAATCTTGTGGCTCTGGACCAAAACTAAGCTCCAACAGCTCTCGATCTTGAATGGGTATACCAATAACAATCAGTCCATTTTTCTTTTCTCGAGGTGTATGCAGAGTGATTGGGTAGGATGCTTGGAGACTTCCCATGTTTCCCCATGGTCGTCCAGGGCAAAGGGATCAGCTGGTCTGGCATGGGAGCAGTGGATCCAAGCAGCAATGCCGTCCACCTTAAGGGCAGTAGGTGTAGCCAGTAGTACCATGTAAGGTTCCTTCCACTGTGGTTCCAGAGATCTCAAGTTGTGCCTTCGAACAAACACCCAGTCCCCTGGTTTAAACAAATGGGGGGGGGGGGTAGGAATAGAAACAGAATCATATAATGCTCTAAGCCGGGGCCACATACTCTTATGCACAGCTGTAAATAATCAAGCTTACACAGAAATTCAGTATCATCCAATCAGCAAGCAATTCAGTCTGAAGGCTAGGGAGGAGGGTGTTCATACATTATTTCAAAAGGAGTAAAGCCAAACTGATAGGGTGAATTTCTTACTCTAAACAGGGCAAAAGGAAGGAGTGATACCCAGTCTGCGCCAGTCTCCAAGGCCAATTTAGTTAAGGTCTCTTTTAGAGTCCGATTCATTCTTTCTACCTGCCCTGAACTCTGGGGTCTATAAGCACAGTGCAATTTCCAATCCATCCCCAGTGCCATGGCTATTCCCTGACTTACTTTTGAGACGAAGGCCGGTCCATTGTCCGACCCGATGGTGGATGGGAAGCCATACCTGGGTAGGACTTCTTCCAGGGTCTTCTTAGCCATGATGTTCGCGGTCTCATGCTTTGTTGGGTAGGCTTCAATCCATCCTGAAAAGGTGTCTACAAAAACTAGCAAATATTTATATCCAGATTTTCCAGTTTTAAATTCTGTGAAGTCTACTTCCTAATACATACTTGGCCTATCTCCATGGAGGTGAGCTCCTTTTGTAACCGGTTGATTGGGGGCATTGGTGAGCTGACAGGCTTTACAATTTTTAACAATGTCCTCAATGAGTTGATTTCCTTGCCTAATTTTTACTTCTGAGTGTTGGAGCAAGTCCTGCATTCTTCGGGTTCCCATGTGAGAGACCTGATGGATTCTCTTAAGAATCCCCTTGCCCAATCTTTGTGGCAAGATAAGTTTCCCCTTACCAGTTTTCCACCAGTCTTTGTTTCCTTCTCTGTCCAGAGGTTTATAGACAATGGGAATTTTCTTTATCCACTCCAAGTCTTCTTGGGAGTACTGAGGCTCAGGAGGCAGAGCTTGTGGCCCTGGGTCTACTAGAGTCAGTACTTCCGCTCTGGGCTGGAGGGCCGCCTTCTTAGCTGCCTGATCGCCCAAGTTATTTCCTTTGATTATAGAATCAGTTCCCTTTTGATGGCCAGGGCAGTGCATAATGGCAATATTTGCTGGTTCCCATATGGCCCAGATGAGGCTTAAAATTTCTTGTTTGTTTTTAATAGTCTTTCCCTCAGCTGTCAGCAGCCCCCTCTCTTGGTAAATGGCTCCATGGACATGCACGGTGGCAAAAGCATACCGACTGTCTGTGTAAATGTTTAGTCTCTTCCCTTTTCCCATTTGTAGTGCTTATGTTAGTGCCACTAGCTCTGCTCTTTGTGCAGACGTTCACTGAGGGAGTGCTTCTGCCCACACTATCTCAGTGTCCGTGGTGACTGCTGCACCCACGTACCTTTTTCCAGCTAGAATGAAACTGCTGCCATCTGTGAACCAGGTATGCTCAGGATACGATAGTGGTGAGTCCAACAAGTCTGGGCCTCTTTTCCTTGGCCCTGTTCTCTTTTCACGCTCAATTTCATGTTCTTTGTCCTTCCTTTTCTGTCTTTGCTCCTCTGTCTCTATCTTATTGTAAACCTTTTCCGCCATGGCTACTAGATCCCGAATAGACTTTTCACCAAATCTATCTAGAGTCTGCAACTTTCGCTTTATGTCTGAGTGCAGCTTGATTTATATAGGCAAACATAATCATCTGAGCTGACTCCTGGGTCTCAAGATCATATGGGGTATATTGACTAAAAGCTTCCATGAGCTGGTCAAGATATGCTGCCGGACTTTCACTTCCCCCCTGTCTAACATCATAAACCTTGGCCATATTAGTAGGTCGGCGAGCCGCCGCCTTGAGACCTGCCAACAGAGCCTGGCGGTAGACCAGGAGTAGCTCCCTACCTTCAACCACATTGTAGTCCCATGTTGGTCGGATCTCAGGAAAATAGGCAGCGATCAGGGCAGGATCCGTGATGGGTGCTCCTGTAGGGCCAGGGATATGTTTCCAGGGGGCCTCTCAGATACAGTCTCTCTCTTTGGTGGTAAAAAGGACCTGTAAAAGCTGACTGCAATCATCCCAAGTGGGCTGATGAGTAAAGAGAATAGTTTCAAGCAAATGAATTAAATCCTGGGGTTTCTCAGAAAAGGGGGCATTTTGGGTGTGCCAATTGTATAGATCACAGGTAGAAAATAGCCAATATTGGATTTGCTGTTGACCATCTGCATCCACAGGACCTACTGTGCGCAAAGGAAAAACAGCTGCATTAGATGGAGGGTTGATCCCACAGTGGCATCGAGTGACTGACCCCTCAGAAACTTTAAGGGCAGGTGCCGAGGGTTCTATAGCTCCCTCCTCCTCTTGATCATTCTCAGGTTCTGCAAAAAGAACCTGGGAAGAGAAGTATGGGGGAGGAAACATTTCTTCTTCCAAGTTATCTCCCTGAAAAACCAGGGGGTGCCTTTGCTTTTCCTCTTTCTTAGTTTCTTTTGGTAAGTCTAGGGGACTAGATGGAGTAGTGCCCATGGTTTCCAGTCCCGTCAGTCATACACTCCAAAAAAAACAATAAACAGTACAAACAAAACACACGCAGGCCTTACAGTTACGGGGGAAAAAAAGCTCCACACGGCGGGGTTCCAAGGACACCCCCCACACACGGCAGGGTTACCCCCGCCCCACAAGAGGCTCTGGGATGTCTCCCATTTCCTCCAGGGTTGTCCTACAAGTGCGTACACTTTGAAACCCTTTATGAATCGGAGCGGCCATCCTTACAAGAGAAAACGAAAGTAAAACTGACAAATTACAGGACAAGACAAATTAACAAAGACAGCGCTGTTTTACCTTTGGAGTCTGAGTCTTGGGGGGGGTCTTTAGGGGGATTCCGGACGAGCCCCTAATATGATATGCCAAGGTCGCAGGACCCCCACCAAGATTACCGAGAGTCAGCTGTTTTAACTTTTTTTATTTCTTTTTTTTTTATTGTGAAAATACTGTACATAGGGGTTACAATTACATGGGCAAGATAATGAGTACATTTCTTATCAAGCATTGTAGCCTCCTCCTTTGTTTCCCCTTCCCATCCCTTCCCATTCTCCTCCTGCCCCCCAATCCTCCCCGCTCCCCCTCCCACCCCTTCCACCAAAGTTGTAAAGTTCGTTTTCCACATAACGATTTGTACATCTCATTGTTGCAGTGGGTCTGGGCTGCAGCTCGGGTCTCATCCTGCACTCTGACCCAGAGGAGCCCAGGAGGAGAGCCCCAAGCTAAGGATTTGCATGTCTTATAAGGGCACACAACCAGGTGGTTTAGCACCACGTGTTGCTCTGCTCTGAAACAAGCAACAAATGGTCACTGCCTCAAATACTCTAACCTTTCAGGCCTGAGGATCTTGGCTCCAAGCCAACTCGGTAGCAAAGCCCATGAGACTCTTATCTATAATAACCACAAGAAAACAGGAAGTAGTGGTAAAATGTTATCCTTGGGTGTAAAGCTCAGTGATATTACCCAGACCCTGAGTTCAAGCTCCAAGACTAACAACAACACAAAAAAAGAATGGGTACTTGATACTGATCAAATTGAATTGAACAATAACAACAATAACAAAAACAACACCCCTCAAGATACTTTCTACAAATATTTTTTTGGGGTGGTAAATATGGAGACTTGTAATCTTGCAGAGTTTCAAGTAAATTGGATATTTTGTTTCTTTCCTTCTTATATAAAGATATATCAATTGCAAAAGGTTTGGTTAGACTATTGAAGTGGTGTCATAGTTCAAGAGCTCTGAAATACTTAAAATGTTTTTTGAGGTATACTAATGATGATGGATCCTCATGCTGATACCAACCTAAATATCAGTAGTCATATACACCTAAATTATTTACTTATTGTTCCCAGTACTGGAGACTGAACCCATGGCTGGCCACAGGCCTGTTAAGCAAGCATTCTACCACATGAGTTCTATCTCTAATCTTTACCCATTTAGTTTATTTTGTATTTTTCTTGCTTGCTCTTTTATTTGGTAGTACTAGACAGTAGATTATTTTTCTTACATAAAATCTATATTTAACAGATTGATTTACATCTATGATTTCACTATTTTGACATGTATTAATGTTGAAAATAAGTATAAACTGAACTTGATTTTCTTTCTACTAAGACAATTTAAAGCATTTCTGATGTTTAAAGAAGTCTTTTTTTTAGACTTTAAAACATCAAGATTATATAAAAATGTATAGACACATATTACTTTAAAAATACTTTAAAAATTACTTTAAAAACAAACAAGACAGAAGAAAAAAGTCAACAAAAACAGCAGCAGCAGGAGCCACCACAAAATCTCTTGTTTTAATTTCTTGGAGTTCATTTAAAAATAATATTTTATATGATCATATGCACATAGCTTCTGACTCTTTGTGATTCTCGCCTAAGAATAATTTCCTTTGGTCTCTCTGTGTGGATGGCTAGACAACTATATAATTTATCACATCCAGTGTATTTTTTAACCATCTAGTGGGTTTACTTGTAGATTTATAGGCACATTCTAGTTATGACAAATAGAGAAACTGAAACTAATTTGGGTTTGGCTTACTTCACTTAATATCATTTTTTTCCAAGTTTTTCTATTTCCGTACAAATGGTGCAATATCATTCTTTCTGATAGATGAGTAGAATTCCATTATATCTCTCTCTCTATCTCTCTCTCTATATCTTTATATATATATATATATATCTCACATTTTCTTGATTCATTTGTCCACTGAGGGATATCTGGATTGATTCCATATCTTAGTGATGGTAAACAATACATCAATGAACATGGTTGTGCTGGTAACTTTAATGTGGCCTTGTTTGTGTTCTATTGAATAAATGCCAGGAGTGGAATTTCTGGGTCTCAGTGAATGTCTATGCTTAGTCTTTTGAGAACCCGCCACATTGCTTTCCAGATTAGTTGAACAAGTTTGGATTCCCACCAATAGTGCAGTAGAGTTTCCTCTGGCCACATCACTGCCAGCATCTACTATTATTAGTTTTTATGATAATGGCCATTCTCACTGGGGTGAGGTAGAATCTCAATGTAGTTTTGATTTACATTTATTTTATGGCAAAAGATGGTGACCTTATCTGTATGAGTCTATTGGCCATTCTTTTCTATTCCTCTGAGAAGTCTCTAAGTCTTTAGCCCATGTATTAATTCGGTTGTTGTTTCTTTAAGAATTGAATTTTTTGAGCTTACGTATATTTTATATGTGAGTCCCTTGCCTGATGTATAGCTGATACAAACCTTCTCCCATTCTGTGGGCTTTCTATATCCTTTGCCATGTGGAAACTCTTCATTTTGATGCAATCTCACTTATCTAGCCTTTTATTTGGTATGTATCTGGATCTTTACTTAGGAATGTTTGACCCATGTCTAGGGGGCTATAGTGTTTCCTCTAAACCTTCTGGTAATATTTTCATGATATCTGGCTTTATATTGAAATCTTTGATCAATTTGGAATTGATTCTGGTACAGGTTGATATATAAGAATCTACCTTAATTTTTCTTCTTGTGCATAGCCAATTTTGCTAGCACCACTTGTTGAAGAGGTTTTCTTTCTTCCAACTGTGTGTTTGGCTCCCTTATCAAATATTAGGAGGCTATTACTTTTTTTGGACAAATTGTTGGCACAATTTTGCCTTTGCTAAAAAGTATTACATTTTAGAAAAAATTAGCTTAAAAATATAATAGCACACAAATTCTATGACAGTATAACAGCATCATTTACATGTTTCTCTTTAAATTCAGTATGTCTCTACAATTTTCTCTTTTTGTCCCTTTCTCTCCTTCTGTTTCTGTCTTTGGGTTTGTTCCTTTACATATAAGTCATATAAATAAATATATGCACATTTTATATATACACCCATGTATGTTTAGTTTACATAATAAAATATATTTTATTGAACTTACTAAACCTATGCCTGAATTTTCTAACATGATTTCATTTTTAAGGCAAGTTCTCACTATCTTGACTAGGCTATTTTTAAATCCATAGGGTCAAATGATCTTCCTAAGTGCTTTAAATCGCTGGGACTATAAGCATGTACTATCTCACCTGGCTGTATAATATGCTTTGTAAGTTTGACTACATGGCATACAAATACTTCTGTGCCAATATACAGCTTTAATCCTTTCAAACTATTTGTGTTGTTTGTTTATTTAATTGTCATGCTCAAGGCCTCATACAAGTTAGGAAAGTGCACTGATATCCACCAGTCTCTAATCTTTTAAAATATTCGAATAATACTTCACTGTATTTTTCTGCTACAATATTCCATTTGTTCCCTATCAGTAAATTTTAATGATATGATGATCCTTACCTTTGCTGGACTTATTATGTGCCAGTTACCATGGTAACCTTTGAACATAAAGTATTTTAATTGGTTCTCACAGCACTTCAATATCTCCATTTTTCACATGAGAAAACTGAAAGACAGAGAGGTCAAGAGACTTGCACATGTTTTATTTGATAATAAGTAGTAGAGTTACATTTGGATTGCACTGAAAGCCCAAGGGCACATTCTTAACTGCTCTCTAAATACTCCTCAAAGTGTAACCTGAATATAGCCATCAATTCATTTTGGGGACTTATTTAAAGATAAATTCCTTGGCCCCATTTGACATTTACTCTATCTACAAATACAATCTACATATTCTGACTCTATAAATACTCCTTAGGTTATCTGTTTATATTTTAATTGGATATATCCCTCTAATTTCTAAACATTTGTTTTTCCTTTTAAGTGGCATGTAGTCTTTCCTTATTTTCTAATTATCTCCCCAAATACATGTTATCAAATAATATACACAATTTTTAAATCAAGAAATTCATTTCCTTTTGTGGTTCTGCTTTATTTACCTCATTTTCTTTCTCTTTTTTTTTTTTTTTACTTTTTTACACACCAGTATTATACACTATCTGTAGAGTGATTTATCTACATGCCAAATGCAAATCTAAACATTTCAGGAATTTCTAATTCAGTGCAATTAACCTTTAACATAGTTACTTTGTATATTTCCATTGAACTTATAAGAAAATCAAGATAACTGTCTTGGGTAAGTTGATTAATATGTATTTATCAGTGGTAGAAATGTGGCTGAATTCTTAATTGAGACTTTATATTTTGTTTTGTTATTCTTTTTGATTTTTTTCCATTAGTAAGGATCAAACTCAGAGCATTGCATATGCTAGGCAGGTGCTTACCATTGAGCTAAATCTCCAGCCTGAGTTATTATTAAAAAAAATTCTATATTAGTATGGCACCAACTGATTATTTTTAAAATTGATCAAGGTGACCTCTAAAGAGTAGGTTGAATATTTCAAACTACATCATTAATGAGAAAAAAAATCAGAAAAAAATTCCTCCAATTTCTTTCTGATGGAGGCATAGAATTCCATTGTGTATATATACGACATTTTCTTGATCCATTCATCTACTGAGGGGCATCTGGGTTGGTTCCATATCTTAGCTATAGTAAATAATGCTGCAATAAACATAGTTGTGCTGGTAGCTTTAGTGTGGTCTTGTTTGTAAACATTTGGGTAAATGCCCAAAAGTGGGATTGCTGGGGCATAGGGGAGCTTTATGTGGAGTCTTTTGAGGAACCTCCATATTGCTTTCCAAAGTGGTTGTTAGGAAATGGAAAGGCTTGGAAAAAATTAAGTGAAGTAAGCCAAGCCCAAAGAAACATAGGTCCCATGGTTTCCCTTATTTGCAATATCTAGTATATGTATGAGTCAAGCAGAAAAGGTCAGATAAGGTGATGTTAGGGAAATGAACCCTAAGATATGTATTCAAATGTTTTCTTTCTTTCATGCAATTGTTTCTAATGCATTTATAAGATTATTTCTTTGTTGTTTTGTATGTCCCTCCCCCACAGTATAACCCCTGCTTTCACTGTATTTGATGTTGGTATAATTTGTGGAGAGGAAGAGGAAAAACAAGTCGTTAAAATAAGGATACAGGTGGACCCGTTGCAACAATGAGAAGTACAAGTCATTATGTCGAAAACGAACTTTACAACTTTGGTGGGGGGGGGGGGGCGGGGAACATTGTGGGGGAGGAGAATGGGAAGGGATGGGAAGGGGAAACAAAGGAGGAGGCTACAATGCATGATAAGAAATGTACTCATTATCTTGCCCATGTAATTGTAACACCTCTGTACAGTATTTTCACAATAAAAAATAAATAAAAATTTAAAAAAAATTCCTCCAATTTGTAGGAAATTCTACTTCTCACAGACTCATTTAATTGGTATGAAGACATAGTGAAAATGTCATGAATTTCTGGTGAATTTAAATAAGAATACCTTAAATTCTTCAGAATATATTAATAAAAATAATTGTTTAACAGACAAAGACATAACAACTAATAAAATCATGAAAATTTGTTATTTAGAAATCAAAAAATTAAGAGACATTCCATAAACAAATTGCTTATTTTGTTCAAAATATTCAGTTCTAGTAAGATTGATCCAGAATTTATTGTAGTGGAATTTGAAAAGTCAGAAGTTGGCTATGGTAAAATCCTGCTGGCCTGGCATGATTTAGATGATGAACCATTTTACTCAACCTGGGAAGACTGGCTGTTATTAAACAAGAGCTCCAATACAACTCTATCTGCCACTGGTCCTAGGGGTTCCATAAATATTGTATCCATACAGGAGACTTCTTTCTTAAGTAATTTATAAAGTTATTTGTATTGTAAAGATAATTATGATCCATTTGAAGCTGATTCTGTTGCAGGGTGATATATGGGGTCTAGCTTTAGTTTTCTACAGGTGTTTAACCAGTTTTGCCAGAACCAGTTACTGAAGAGGCTGTCTTTCTTCCATTCTACTTTTTTAGCTCCCTGTGGAAGATTAGGTGGTTATACGTCTGTGGGTTCATTTCTGGGTCTTCGGCCCTGTTCCATTGGTCCTCAAGTCTGTTCTTGTGCCAGTACCAAGCTGTTATGATTACTATGGGCTTTGTAGTAGAGTGTGAAATCTGGTATTGATATTCTTCCAGCACTGTTCTTTCTGCTAAGGTTTGTTTTTGCTATTTGGGGTCTTTCATTGTTCCACATGAATTTTGGCATTGCTTCTTCTATTTCATTGAAAAATGAGTTTGGGATGTTGGTAGGTATCACATTCAGTTTGTAGATAGCCTTTGGAATTATTGCCATTTTTATGATGTTAATCTTCCCAATTCAGGAGCATGGGAGGTTTTTCTACTTCGTTAGTTCTGCTTTAATTTCCTTTTTCAGGATTTTAAAGTTTTTCATCATAAAGGTCCTTCACTTCTTTAGTTAACCCCAATCTACCAGCACAACTATGTTTATTGGAGCATTATTCACCATAGCTAATATATGGAACCAACACAGATGCCCCTCAGTAGAATGGATCAAGAAAATGTGATATATATGTATGTCTCTCTCTCTCTCTCTCTCTCTCTCTCTATATATATATAGACATATATATAGATATATATGTATATATAATGGAATTCTATGCCTCCATCAGAAAGGAGACATCACCTCATTTGTTAGGAAATGGAACAACTTGGAAAAATTATACTAAGTGAAGTAAGCCAGACTCAAACAAACATAGGTCCCATGGTTTCCCTTATCTGCAATAACTAGTATATGTCTAGGGAAAGCATAAGAGGTCAAAACCTATGTGCATATGACCGTATAACCTGATACTAAGTGAAATGAAGCCCAAGATAGGAACACAAGAGGTTTTGTTGCTGTTCTTTTTAATGTACTTATAATGTACTATGTAATTTTTTTTGTTTCTTTGTATATTCTTCCCCCAGGGTACAATCCCTGTTGTCACTGTATTTGATTCCAGTGTCTTGCATCTTGCATATACATTTTTTTCTAATTTGGGAAGGGAAGGGAAATAACAAAATGCTGAAATAAGGATACAGGATGACCCAGTGTTAACAATGAGATGTACAAGACAGTATGTTGAAAACAAACTTTAAAACTTTGAGGGGTGGGGGAGAAGGAAGGGTGGGAGAGGGGAGGGAGGAGTTGGAGAGGTAGGAAGGAAAGCATTGGTAGGGGAAAAATAAAGGAGAGTGTAACAATGCTCCATAGGAAATGGACTCATTATCTTGCTCAGGTAACTGTAACCCCTCTGTACAGTATCTTTACAATAGAAAATATATATTAAAAAAGAAGAAAAAAAATTTAAAAGGGAATACCCTTCTCTCTCATTATAAAATGATCAAAATTTAATAGATAATTTCCATGTGGTACATGAAACAAATCTCTATAATAAATCAGATTAATTACCTGGGTTTCCTTCATATAAATTAACTTTTGTTAATAGAAACCAGACTTTTTTAAAGCCATAAGTCTTGAACATTAGCATGTACTTAATAGTATTTTAAAAGCAATTGACAATGACATTGGATATCCTCATATATTTTCATATCTTCTGAACATTCAGTTCCAAATGTAATAATAGATGAGCCCTGAGTTATTTATCCAGTAGATGTGTGGTTTCAGTACAACCTGGAAAACTGAAGAGTTTTCAGGGAAAAGCAGATTTGGGGGTGAATGTTTGATTGGGCACTACTGTATAATCAAATTTTAGAATAATCAAGACTAACTTTTGCTGAGTCTTGCCCGCGTAATATTAGGTAAACTATCAAATGGACTTTCCTAAGAGTTTTGCCTCAGTCAGTATTTCCATGCTCCCTTGGCAGGAGAAATGTTTAACTTAGTGCCTCACACTCACTGGTCCTATGTACTACCACTTGAACCTTTGGTTTGCGTTAGATTATTTCCCAGAGAGTGTCTCAGTTTTGCTTGGGTTGGCCTAGGTCTGCAATCCTGTCTCCCAGGTATGTATCATCTCACACAAGCATACATCACCATGACTTGTTTGTGAAGAGAAGGGTCTAACTAAATTTATGCCCAGGTTGTCCTCTTACTATGATCATCTGGATCTCTATCATCAAACTAGCTGGGATTATAGACATGTATCAACATGCTCAGTCTCAGTTTATTTATTTTTAAAATGAAGATAATAATAACTATCTCTATGACACGAGTAAGGTCTATTTAGAGCAATGCATGCTATGCAGCTTGCACAGAGAGACCTTCCTGTTCTGAAGTGTTAGGCCTTCCTGAAATCAATCTACTTTCTTATTCTAGAAATTTCATTTGAAAACCTCAAATGACATGTGACTCCAAATAATTTCTAAGAAAAATTGTTTCACAATTAAAGTAATGTGATGAGACAATTTCACATGTTTTAAATAAGGATAATATGATAAATCAGAGAAAAGTTAAAGTCCAAAGTCCAATCCTTCTCTCTTCTCTGTCTCTGCGTCTCTCTGTCTCTCTTCTTCTCTCTCACTGTCTTTTTTTCCCTTTGTCACTCAAACCACCTTCCACTAAATCTGCCTTTTTTAGGTTTAATAAATATGCATTTTTTCTGATACTTAGGGCAGAATCTGAGAAGATATAGTTCGATGTCACCCTGATATCAGTAAATTCTTGCCACATAGCAATGCAGATACAGTATTCAAATATGAATAGGTAATTAGTTCACCAAATGCTTTTGTAGGTGGCTGTGTAGTTGGAGGTAGAAAACACCATCCAGATGAATTCATGAAAGAAAGACCATGATAAGTTAAATGGCAAAGGACCATAGAACACATTCCTCACTCTCCTGGCACCTTTCCGGCAGCAACCTCAGGCCCAAACTTGACAACCCCCAGAGGATGTTAAGTAAACTTTCTTCTGGAAGTTAGCACATTTCACATTTTGAATATATTATGAATGCTTCTTTCATTTAATTTCATGTACAACACTGAAACCAAAAGGATTTTGCATATGAGATGAGCTTTTGAATCTTAATATAGTGAAAGCTAGTACTGATAAAAGTGTATTTATCTACACTTATGACTAAGAGTTTGGTCCACCTAACCTGTTAACTTTTAGAGGAATGTTATGGTTAGGGAGCCCTGTGTGGTTGTAGATTGAGTCAATCTGTGTCATTAACATAATGAGTACAAGAAATAGGACATTGTTCAGGAATAATGAAAAAGAAGAGTGAGAGAAGTTAGATGGAGAAGTTGGAGAAGAACTTTGAAAAAATCTGGGTGTTAATGATATTCCACATTAATTAATATTTAACAATCACTCTCTTTGCATAGATCAATTATTTAATAAGAACAATATCACTTTGAAGCAGGTGTTAATATAAACAATATAATTATGTAAATTAGGTTATGGAGGCACAAAGAGGTTAAGCAATTTGCTCAAGGGTAACATTTTGAAATCCATAGGATCTGAATCCCGGTAGGACAACTTGAAAGATTTTAACTGTGGATAAAAGTGTGGCTAAGAGGAAGGCTAAATAATTTGATTTTTTCAGGTAATGGCATAATAATAAGCAATTACAAAGTCATACTTACTATAGGATAAGCAGACTACTAAGCAATTTACATGAATTAGCTAATTCAATCAACACATACAGAATTTTAGGAGCAAAGTAATGGAATTTAACAAAACATGGAAGCAAAGCGTTATGCGAAAGTGTCTAGAAGGTTGTATATTGGATGTTAAAGGAGAAATAATAATCTAGGAAATGGTCATTAGGACTGAAAACTAAAGTGCTGAAAATTGGGGAAGAGAAGAATGTAATAGTAAATAATGAAATGTTAATTAAACATAACAAGGAATCGTTATCACTGGAAAGGCAAAGTGAGAAGCTATTGACAAATCTTAGATCTAGAATTGGTAACTGAGAGCATGGCTGTGCCATTAGGAGAAAGCAGGGAATAGAGGAAGTGCGAAGAAGAAAGATATTCTATTGGGCCAAACTTAAGAAGCTCATAAGCCCTTCAGTAGGACTCATTTATGTCTTAAGAAATGCTGGAAAATAGCTGGGAGAACTTGCATGAGTAAGGAGGTATTCATGAAGAAGGTCGCTGTAAGATTGGAGAGTTAGCCAACATACAAGGAATAGATACAAAGACATGAGATTAGAGAGAAGAGAGAAAGAGAAAGAAAGAGAAAGAGATTCCAATACTAAATGATGGCATCCAGCTCTTCATGTTCTTGTTTTCTCTCCTTTCCACTTCTTCATACCCTCAATTTCCTGCTAGTATCTTGGTACGTCATAACACACAATACGGAATGAAGGATATAATAAAAGGATGAAGAAATAAATGAATTAGTGATTCACAATAGAATTTATAGTTTTGAAGCTGCTATTTACATGCATTACCTAATTAGTGGCTGGGCACAGTGGCTGACCCCTGCCATCCCAGCTACTCAGGGTGAAGACTGGGAGGGTTTCTGTTCAAGGACAACGTTTTCAAAAAATAAAAACTCGAGACATCATCTCAATCAACAAGCTATGCTTGGTGGTTTAGATCTCCAATCCAAGCTATGTGTAAGAAATAGATAGGAAAATTATGACTTGAGGATGCTCCCGGGGGGGAAAAATGAGACCTTATCCAAAAAATAACTGAAACAATGAAAGGGTAGACTGTGATCCAAGTGGGCTACGCCTTCCTCGCAAGCAGAAAATGCTGAGTTCACATCATAATAGAGCTTTGGGGGCAGAGGGAGAAAAACAAAAAAGAAGGGAGATAAAAAACAGAGAAAATTATTTAGCTTTTTAGCATAATCATTTACCTTATAAATCACTGGGCTACATAGATCCTAATTAGAGATAGGTTTTATTTTGTAAGCCATGTGTAATTTTATTTCTTATAAATGTAACCTTATATTGAATGCATTGGATGACTTTAATAAGTGAGAATGTTTCCATTATTCCTAGAGTAAATTAAAATTTTATACAATGTTTATTGTTTTAAATAAATTTAGATTTTCACGTAATAGTATTGTGTATATTAGTTTCACTTGCTTAGAAGTTAGTTTTCTTTTTGGGAGAAAGCAAATTTTGTCTTGGACTAGTTGCATATTAGAACAACTCTCAAGGTAAATCAAAATAAATAATTCCTTCTGTGAGTGTATGTCTTTTCTTACTGGAATTGAAGAAGTATAAAAGGTACATGTACATTATACCTTGGTATACAATATGTATATTAAACTATATATGAAGCCATACAAGTGACACACACAAATATGGTATCAATAAACATGTATGTAAAATTATTATATATATAAATTCTTCCTACATTTGTATATAAGTGATTTGATATTGATGTCATGTTATACACCATATACACATCTTTTATTTCTTTTACCTATGATTTGACATTATATGGTGCTGCATCTTAGATGTATGCTCTTCCAGCTAACATCTCACATCTATGATACCAACACTTAGAAGACTGAGGTAGCAAGGTGAAGACTTTGAGACCAGTCTGAGCTCCTGAACTACATACAAAGAGCCTGTCTCAAAACAAACAAACCAACAAACAAAAAGCTTCATCCTTATGATTGACATATGATAATACCATATGCTCCAGTAGAGTCTTGGGCTTACATTTAATGTATAAACCAGCAAAGTGGCTTTCAGCATCTCATGAAAATATTTTGTTTCTTCTTAGACTGCAAGTATGATCTCATGAGTTCCCAAAGCCTCTACAAACTTGCTTTGTTGTGAGCAAAACAAACTCTGCTGAGATAGGCATTATTCTGTCATATTTCTACTCAGAGATTTTACTTTGTTTTAATGACACATTGCTTGTGTAAATCAGGAAATTCTATGTGGGCTTGTTTTAATTCGCTTGTTTTTTGGGGACAGGATTTGTCACTATGTAACCCAGCTGATCTCAAACAACCTTCCTTCTTCAGCTTCCCAAATGTTGAGCTTGCTGGCCTGAGTCATCAGGACTGACAGGGAGTGAGAATGTTAGAGAATACCATAGGGTGAAATCAGCTTTTTGATAGCTAAGTTGAGATGAGAAGTGAAGTTTATTTTTCCCTGACTTAACAATTGCTTTGTTACCTTGTAACACATATTTACTGCTATTTTCCAATTACACATAATCATGTTATCACAGGGAAAAGAACATTGTACTTAGATTAAGAAGAGAGCTTTCATTCTCTCCTTTTCCACTATAATTCCTACCTGCAGTTGGCACATGAATTAGAAAAGGCTGGTGTGATGACAGCTCACGTTCATCTTGTGTGCCCAGTCAAGTGCAAGATGAGCTTGGACATCCTTTCCCACACACATAAGCAAATGTAACAACATTTGTGATAAATTTATTACTTCTACTATGTTATCAAAACATATTTAGAAGTTGGAATCCATATTTGACCTTAGATTCGAGCACTTTTTGTGCATTTCACACTGTTCTTCTTGGAAGCTTATCTGAGTCCTCCTTTTGCTGTTGGTGGTGCTGGATTTTCTACGACTGGCTGCTTTTATGCACACAGATACAAAGTAAGGCAGAAAATGACCAGGCATCCCTGCTCCTTTTGTGTTGTTGTTCTTGAAGTTTTTAATATAAGAATTGGAGGGCTGGGAAGGTGGCTCAGTGGTAGAGTGCTTGCCTTGCATGCATGAGGCCCTGGGTTTGATTCCTCAGCACCACATGAGCACAAAAAAGGCTGGAAATGGTGCTGTGGCTCAAGTGGTAGAGCACTAGCCTTGAGCTGAAGAGCTGAGGGACAGTGCCCAGGCCCATTGTTCAGCCCCTATGACCTTAAAAAAAAAGAATTGGAGAAACTTAAAGTGAACTGTCATTTCTTGGTCAGTGTTTATAGATTATTTGCTAAGTGTTGAATTGAACTAGATTATGAAAGAACTCATGGTGTAGTGTGGGAGAAAAAATAAATAGGGATACAGGTTAACCCATTGCAACAATGACATGTACAAGATGCTATGTCCAAAAACAAACTTTACAATTTAGGCATTGGGGGGAAGGATAGAGGGGGGAAAGTAGTAGTGAAGATGGGAGAGAAGGGATGGTAAGGGAAAAACAAAGAAGGAGGCAACATTGCTTGATAAGAAATGTACTCATTATCTTACTCATGTGATTGTAACCCCTCTGTACAGCGTTTTCACAATAAAAAACTTATCAAAAGTAATAAAAAAGGTGGGTCTAAGCACCGGTGGTACACAGGAGATACTATGTATAAAATGAACTTTACAATCTGTGGGTGGAGACTGGAGAGGGAACCGGAAGAGAGTTAAATGAAGGGTGACACTGCCCACAAAGAAAGGTACTCATTACCCGACTTATGTAAAAGTAACCCCACTATATATCACCTTAATAATAATAATAAAAAGAGTTTCAAGGTGGGTCTAAGATAATGCAACATGCTGTAACAGGCAGTAGAAAACCAGATAATAATATAAAAAATAAAAAATCTCAAGTCATTTCCATATTCAAGGCAAAAGAGACTTCTTGAGATGCCCCTTAATGTGGAAGAAGGTGATAGCTTTTAATCTGGGCTCTATATCTAAACCAAAGATCACAGGAAGTGTTTGAGGAAATGTTTACTTATTCCTTCCAAAGATGGTTGATAACTAGTGCCTCTAGTTCAAAGCAAGCAAGTATGGTAATTAAATGTTTTAGTATCTTGGGGTTTAATTCTTTTTTCTTTGTTGTTTGGTTTGTTTTTGTGGCTTAACATAATATCTTCACGAAGCTCTCATAAGGTATTTTACTTCTAGAAAGGCAATGTGTCATGCTCATATAAACTTGGAAAAGAGATAACTTCTTTCCTGTTTGGAGAGACTGAAAGTCATGTATATAAAAACAGCAATAAACATAGGTGTGTTGGTAGCTTTAGTGTGGTCTTGTTTGTGATCATTCAGGTAAATGCCCAAAAGTGGGATTGCTGGGTCATAGAGGAGGTCTAGATGCCCCTCAGTAGATGAATGGATCAAGAAAAAGTGGTATATATACACATTGGAATTCTATCAGAATGAATGACATTGTCCTATTTGTTAGGAAATGGAAAGACTTGGAAAAATTTATATTAAGTGAAGTAAGCCAGGCCCAAAGAAACATAGGTCCCATGGTTTCCCTTATTTGCAATATCTAGTATATGTATGAGACAAGCAGAAACAGTCAGATAAGTTGCTGCGAAACGAACCCCAAGATAAGGACTCAAATGGTTTTTCTTTCTTGCTATTGTTTCTAACATAGTTATAAAATGATTTCTTTGTAGCTTTGTATGTCCCTCCCCCACGGTATAACCCCTGCTTTCACTATATTTGATGTTGGTATAATTTGTGGAGGAGAAGGGGAAAAATTGTTTTAATAGGGATACAGGTGGACCCATTGCAACAATGAGATGTACAAGATGCTATATCGAAAAACGAACTTTACAACTTTGGCCGGGGCAGGGGTAGGAGGGGTGGTGGGGAAGGGGGAGATGGGAGGGCAGGGATGGGAAGGGGCAACAAAGGAGGAGGCAACAATGCCTCCTAAGAAATGTACTCATTACCTTCCTCATGTAATTATAACCACTCTATACAGTATTTTTGCAATAAAAAAATTAATTAAAAAATAAAAAAGTAGATACTTGTAAATTGTGAACAATTCACTCTGATAAAAAGTAACCAAGGGTAACATTAATGAAGAAACATTGTACTTATAAAGTGAAATGTTGGATTTAAACCCCTTTGTGTAACTGCTTACAGATGATAAAAATTTTAAATTAAAAAAAAGACAAAAAGAAAAAGAGAAAGGACATCACCAAAGTGAAAATCTAAATAATACCTGTATAGAATGAAATCTTAAGGGGCTAATGCATCCACTGTGGTCTGACACAACCTCTCTTGTACCTTCCCTCTTAAGACAAAACATGTTCTCTGAATACAAATTAGAATCTGTACCATACAATCTACTTTCTATTGCCCATTCTGAAACCAGTAAGATTTTAGCATTTACATACAGGTTTTTAAAGTTAGACCCGTTGAGCAACTGACTGGTTGTTCCAGTGTGATTCAAGGTTTAGATGAATTAAAATCTTCCTTTTTTTTTTCTTCACTATTAGATTTTTAGCAAGAAGTCTATCCATCCTAGAAGCGTTGACTCTCTGATCCTGGCAGTGGGTAAAGAACCAATTCTTTTGTTTTTGGTTCCTTGTTTTCTCCAGAAAGACCATTGCTGAGCCTTGTAACCAATAGCTTTCTTGAACACAAACACTTTAGGGTAGTGACAGGCTTTCTCACTGCCCTCTCTCTACAAGCCCACTCTTTGTTGGAGGCCCACTGTATTTACTTGAATAGGAGTAAGCTCACATTTTCATATGCCCACATTTGTTCCATGGGAAACATCCATATATCTTTAATTCTGATAAAAACAAGAGACCAGGCTTAGCCCAGGGCAGCAAAGTTCCTTCAATATGCATTCTCCCATGCCTGAAAACTCCAGGAAGTACATTTATGATCTCATGGGAGCTGCAGCCAGGTAGGCCTATAGCTGAGTGACTGGTACTCCTTCATGAGCACAGTTGAAGTTCACAGCAAGTTTTTCTACAAAAACATCTTTTGCAGAAATTGTCTTTTAAAAATCACCCACCTCCACCCAACTGAGACTCCCTTCTAACCACGTCCATTCTGCAATTCTTTGTGGACAATATGAAAAATTCTTCACTCTGAAACAGGCCAGCATAAATGATCATATTGTAAATTGGCATCATTGCTCAAAGAAGCAAAGTCATTCAGGTTCAATGATGTCAATCATGCCACAATCACACAGTAAGGGTTTTTGTTTTGCCAGTCATCAAAATGTATTAAATATGAATAGTTATACATGTTTCAAATAATATCAAAATAAATAAATTTGAAACACTAAGGAAATAGTAACTAAAATGAAATAAAATAGTCTTCAAGCAAGAGTGCTTGTGCACATCTGTAATCTCAGTATTCCAGAAGTAGAAGCAAGGAGATCTTGAGCTTTAGACCAGCCTGGGCTACATAGTAAAACACTGTCCAAAAATCAAATCAAAAATGGTATTGACTACACAAAGTATCTGGCATTTGTACAATGATTTGCCCTTCATCATGCAAACTCCATTCCATTTTAAGGAATGTGACTATGAATACTGGACCCATATTTTATATTACCCACCATAGAATCCCTAGTTGGAGATTCTTTCCTCTCCCATGTCCTTATAAGCAGGAAAACATGTCCTTATTTCAACAAACCAGAGGTTTCCATCTACCTGGAAATGACTGTGAGACTGACAAAGTATTTGTAGAAATCATTTTATGTTCAAGTATACATGATAAGGTGAATGAAGTCAAAACTACTTCTAGTTGAATGTTAAATAAGGTGGAACATTAATGTCAATAAATTCTGATGCCACTTAGCTCCCTAAAAATAGGAATGAGCAATGACTAAACCCAAGCTATTACTATCTTCATGGATGGGCATGAGGTTGATATTGTTGGACCAATAAATTGTTTCTCATGGATTTTTAAACTTGGAGTTGATGGATAAGTTTTCTTTCTTTCTAGTTACAAAATAATAAGAGTAGATACCATGGGCATCTAATCTTACGTCATGGAGAAAAGAGAGTCAAAAACAAAGAAACTGGTGGGATGAGATGTCACATACTGGTATGACACTTCTACAGAGCTTTAATTTCTAATTTTCTCTATTATACTGTGAGCATCTTTGGACTTGTCTCAGTCTACTCTCTTGTTTTAGTCTAGATTGAGGAGGAGTTTTTGTTGTTTGCAACCTATTAGCCTGTGTAAGTTGTGCCATCATAGCAAATAAACACACAGTTTAAATGAATTCTGCATTAGGAAAACATACAATGAGGGAAGACAAAAGAAGCCATAATTTAAATATATACACATCTGTTCTAGACAAATCTGTCTTCCAGTTGCCAAGCATATACATCCATGAGAGAGAATGTTGATAGCAGAATTATTCAAACTTAGAGTCACCAATATCAGACACACGTTCTGGGCATTGTCTGTTACAAACAATGATTTAAAACAGGACATCACTTTGCCCACGTCACATCAACCTTGTGAGGACTAGGTCAGGTAGTCCATATATAGTATTTCACGAAGAACTTGCTTGAAATTGCAAGGCACACTCAATAACCATCAGTGCTCATTTGTTAGAATAAGACTATGAGTTGTTGGTCAGGTCTGGTATTTTGGGAAGCATCAACATTGTGGTGGAGGACAGGGTTTCTGTCACCTCTATAAACCTTCAACACCATTTTATTTCAGCTGTCACTTCCTCTTTCTACATGATGTATAGTTTAAAAATGACTTTAAAAGTGAATAATAATCAGAGCATCCTCTGGATTAGCTGACTTTACCAAGGACATAGAAAATTTTGGTTGATTACAGGCCATGGGAAGCTGTTAATATGTAGTTAAACATTGATACTAAAACACACTATAGACTGATTTGGTTAGAGTAGCTTTGTAATTAAAAAAATCAATCAATATACAACAGGATAGGGGAAATGTGGCCTTTGTGCATATGATGATGCTAAAAGCAGTGACTTTAAAATGCCCAACAATGTACTTATTCATGATATTCACTTCCTGACTCACCCTACCCCCAGAATTGATTACCTCTGAAAGCTTCCCTGATGTAAGATTTTGTATGCTGACAAGAGGGAGGGCAATGCTGATGTCTTGATTAGCTGCAGAGTTGATCAATTCTCCACAGTTTATAAGGGGAGAGAATACATGAGTATACTCAGAAGATACTTTGCAAGATCAGTTGCAAGGGAAAGCCACTGTGACTTATTTAGAGTTTCAGTCTTTCTTTTTTCCTTTGACCCAGAGTCTTACCATGTATCTCTGGCTGGGCTTGAATATGTAAGATTTCAGCCTCAGCCTCCCAAGTGCTGTGATTACGGGCATGCACCATCATCTTCAGTTCTCTGCAGAAGTTTAGATATAACTAGGTAAATCCTTTAGGGTTATTTTTTATTTCTTGATATATTTCAGTAAAGAAGAATGATATCCCCTCTTCCAAGTAAATCGGAGAAAACAATGTTATACATGCTTAGGTTCCAGCTGATCATTTTCATTATTCCTTCTGTGCTTTTCAGCACAGTGTTCCCTTCTCAGCAAATGCTGAGAACTTAATTTGGATTTGTGTAAGGATGTGGCTGATTGTTTTTGTTTTTCCTTTCAGAATGGAGCATTTTTTCAAGTAAATACTGAATATTATCTTCTCAGCAGGATCCACATTTATGGTTTGAAATCTTAAAACTAATTTTTTTTACATTGAACAATTAGTCACCAAAATTTAAAGGATCCAAATGTCTTAATTGAGCTGTAGGATGGCCTGCAGAACAGACTGTTTATCCACAGATGGCTCTGATATGGAGCTTAGACACTTATTTTTGCTCTTAAAACCAGAAAAGGCCTTTCAAATTTATTGGAGCTATTTGTTAAAGGACATAAAAATGCTATAATTTGCTGGGTACTGGTGGCTCATGCCTGTAATCTTAGCTACTCAGGAGGCTGAGATCTGAGGGTCAAGGTTCAAAGCAAGCCCTGGCAGGAAAGTCCCCAAGACTCTTTTTTAAAAAAAAATTTCTCCCTCAGTTTTATTTAGATACAAGTGAAACAAATGTTTTTTTTTGAAAAATAACATTAAAAGGTAAGATATACTTTCCTAACAGTCAATCCAAATGGCCTATACTAATTATACATACTTCAATACATGTATATGTTGTGCAAAGTTTAGATCAGGAAAAATGACATATCCATCACCCAACAATAGCATTTCTTTCTGCTACAAGCATTTATGCTCCTCTTTTCTGTTTTCAGATATGTAACTAATTGTCATCTTCTTCTTCCCTCCCCTGCCATTCTTATGCACTAGTAGTTACTATTCTATTTTCTACTTCTATGTTGTCAGCCTTTGTAGCTTCCACGTATGTGAGAACATGCCATATTTATCTTTCTGTGCATGGTTTACATATTTAAAATATAATGACCTCCACTTCCACCCATGTTTCTACAAATGGCAAGATTGATTTCCTTCCTTCCTTCCTTCCTAATCCTTTCTTTCTCCCTATCTTTCTCTCTTTGTGAGACTCTGAGACTCTTATCTCCAACTGACCACCAGAAAACCAGAAAACCAGTGGCTAAAAGTGGTAGTGCACTAGCCTTGAGCTGAAGAGCTCAGGGACAGGGCTCAGACTCAGAGTTCAAGCCCATGACTGACAAAAATAAATAAATAAATAGATAGATAAATAAATAAAAATGATATAACTTAAATTAGCTAACTAACCAAAACCTGAGAGACCACTATGCTTTTCATTTAATTTGTACCCTTTATTTAAACATTAATCCTTGAATATAGATTTTGTCATGATTACATAAGTAACATCAAACACAAAGAAATTCATTTAACAGTTGTTTGTAATTGTGTTTCCTAAAATAAGGTTTTGGATGGTAACAAACCTGCACAGTGAGAATCATTTTGCACTGACATATGTGGAATATCATGTGAAAATTATCGGCAGTGGGACAAAATCCTACAGGTTCTACAAAACACAACATAATTGCCACAATTATACAGCAAAGTTATGGTGAGCATACATGTAACAAATCCATATACTTTGAAATGTTATACAGTATCTTACTTGTTTTAAAATATTTTTTGGAATTTAGAAGAGTCATGGCTGGGTGGTAAAAATTAAAGAAGAGAGATCAGGAAGTGATTTTGTAATATTAGCTCTATTTGGCAAAATAATTATTGTTATGTTACCATTCATCAGAATAGGAAGGATATCAGAAGTATAACTCAAAAGTACTGTAAATTTCTACATTTTAGCAAAATTCCATTTCTATCAAAGACGGAATGAAGTGTTTAGAGTTTTATTAATTTAAAATTTGTTTTTAATGTTTAGTTTAAATTTCTGTAAAGTAATTTCTCACATCAGCAATTTAAGATCCACCCAACTAGAAAATGAGCCACTGTTTTTTGTTTTTGCTTGTTTCAAACCTAGCTGATTCCCATATAGCCACTAGAGGACAGCAAAGCACACAGCAAAGCACACTCATTAATAACTATTTTCATGTAGAAGAGCGAAGATAGAAAATGGCATACAATCTGATTCAGCTTGAGTAAATGTATGTATGATGACATTTCTTTTGTACAGAATGTTTAAGATTAAATGGGGAAGGTCTTAGAACCTCAAGAGACCTGATCATTCTACTTATTCACCACAAACTGAGAATATGCCATGATTGTGTTTTATACTCCCTGAATACACTAAGGCAAAGGCCACTTGGGTTTTTCTTTCAATAAATATATAACCTATTTAAATAGTCTAAGATTTATGTTGCAAGGATTTATGTTGCTTAGCAATCATAAACATCCCTGAGTTCAATTCTCAGTACTTGAAAAAAGTCTGAAATTTAAATTGAGTAGATGAAGGAAGGTAAGAACAAAACACAAAAAAGAGTTTGTTTGCTTATATACAAGGTGTTGCTATGTAGCCCAGACTGACTTCAAATTCAAGATCGTCCTGTTTTTACCTTTGGGATTACAAATGTGAACTATTAAGTAAAGCAAGAGTAGTGAAGTGAATGATATGTCTTTTGACTTTTATTTCTTCTCCTCCTTCTTTTCTTCTTTTTTCCTTCTGCTCCTCCTTCTCCTCCTTCCCCTCCTCCTCCTCCTCTTCCTCCTGCCCCTCTTTTTCTTTGTCCTTCTCCTCTTGGTTTTTTTCCTTTATTTTTGAAGGACATCCCTTCTCTTACTTGATGCCCTTTGACTTCATCTTTTCTCACAGAGACTAAGCAATCTAAAGTCTGTCATTCTGCCTCTCCATCAATGTTAAATTGAAACAATCTCAAAACACTCTAGAGTTATTTGGGAAAATACATGAGTTTGTGCCCTATGAATGAGAGGTTGGATGTATAAAGCATGATGAACAAAGTCAGCAGTAAAAAAAAAAAAGTAACAACAAAAAAGAGGCTCATTACCTGAAACAAGTTTAATAGTTGAAATAAGAAATGAAAGGAAAAAAAAAAACCAACCTTAACAGTCACAAGAGAGGAATATATTTTCTTCTGCCATTGATATAGATGCAGGCATTATATTACTGAAATTAAGAATCAAAAAACATATTTAAAAATGTTCCCTTTTATTTGCTTATTCGTCAAGCCACTGGGGGTAACGAAATTTATGGTTATGAGATAATTACATTATAAATGGAAACCTTCTCTTAAACATTTTATCGGGTGGATGTTTCTTCTGCTTACTAGGAAATTTTGGAGAAGCCTCAAACTCAATATGTTTTTCTCCCCAACAACAGCTTTTATTATCCTCCCGATGTTTGGCTCAGAGCGTTGTGATTATACTCCTGCTGATACCAGCCACCCATTGGAAATAACAGTAATAGATGGGTTCAAACAGTGAAAGGCTGATGACTAGGAACATTTGTACCTAGAATCATGACTGTTTAAGGATTAAGTGCAAGAATCCTGATGAACTCTCTTCTATAGGTGAAGTTACTCAACCAAATAAATACCTAGTAAATTTCTATATTCTTAGCAATGCATTAAATATTTGTGGTTCAAAGAGAAACATTAGCCACCTTTCTTCAGAAAACTTTCAATGGAGAGGAGACTCTCACAAACCCAAAACATGCTTTAAATGCTACCTGGCAGTGACTCCTGTCAGATAGGAAGTGTGATTTAGACATTAAAGGATTCTGCTTGATGTCTAAGTGAGTAAAGAAAATTGTGCAGGCATAGATTCATGCAGGATGATGTTCTACCTTGCTGCCTTTTATAATTTACATATCCCAAGTTAGAACATTACTCTCTACACATTCTGGCATTCTGATCAGTGGGCCCTTCTACTTTGCACATTTTGGACATAAGGCAATTAGGATGTTGGGAGATTAAGTAATTACAATAGGATCCAAAGCAATAGAAGTTAAGGATAGCATTTGAATATACTTTTCCTCCCAATAAACAGTTGTGGGAGGCATTTAGCTTTCAGTAATAAAACTAGTGATTATTTAATTAAAGTCTCACTAAAAATAAATGTGTTATTTTCTATTTATATAAAAATCTTTCATATCATGGCTAAAATAATGGGGGTAATTCAGAGTATGACCAAGGGAGATTAGACCGTGTATTAGCCTCAGTGAAATGATGTAACTGACAAACTTGAAACCCATTGATTTGAAGTAATGTATCTCTTCAACAAGGATTTTCACCAAGGCTACAACTGTATCAATTCTTTCAGCTTCCACTCTGTGAATCTCAATGCTTTTAGGGCACACATAACAATGTAACATTAATTTTTAGTAGACAACTCAATAGTTCATCTGCCAAAGGGAAGGGGTAACTTGTCAACAGTTGTCATATTTAGGCTGCCCAACTGGGAGAGTTGATCTATCTGCAAGCTATTAGGAGATGCTGGGGTTATTGTAAAAAGCCATTGATCTGGATTAATGACAACATTTGGATCTTGTTTCTAGATGATACCAATAGGAATATGGTTCTTGAGAGTGATCGTTGCTTTTCTTTTTTGTTTTTTTGTCGGTCGTGGGGCTTGAACTCTAGGCTTGAGCGCTGTCCCTCAGCTCTTCAGCTCAAGGTGAGAACTCTACCACTTAATCTACAACACCACTTCCAATTTTCTGGTGGTTTATTGGAGATAAGAGTTTCACGGACTTTCCTGCCCAGGCTGGTTCTGAACTGCGATCCTCAGATCTCAGCCTCCTGAGTAGCTAGGATTACAGGCGTGAGCCACCAGTGCCTGGCTGATCATTGCTTTTCTAATTATTTAACTTAATACTGTAATGCTAAATTAAATGCCCCCAGAGAATGAGAGAATGGGAGAATGGGAGTTGCAACTATTGGGACATTAATAGTTATCCTAACCTATTAATTCATAATCTGGAGGGAATATTAGAGAAGAAAACTCCACTCAGAAGGGGATGAAGGGCACTTTCTGCCTGAGTGTAGGATAGCAATGAGGCTATTTTTGTAGAACGGTACCTGAATGGATCCCTTAGCAAGTGGAGTCTTCATACTGCAGAATCACCCAGGCTGTAGGAAGCAGGCAGAAGTTTGGCTGTCCAAGTGCTGATGTCCTTACTCAACAATTGCATGGGCTTTGAGAGGTGTGGCCTTTCTTATTGATATGGTTTCAGCCTTTCCTTCAAATGCTTAAAAACATATTTTATTGTAAGAAAACTTTACATGGTCTATACTTTTAGCCAATTTTATATGTAAAAGTAATTCTTGCTTATAAGAACATGATTGTATAGCAGATAGCTAGGCCTTACTCAAATGGTTGAACTCAAACTTTATGGTTATTTGTCAATAATTGCCATTCACTCTTCACACAGATAGTGACATCCATCATTCTTTTCTGATTCTACGAAGCTAGACATTTGGATCCATCATAAAAGTAGAATTAAGGCAACATTGTCCTTTGGGGTTGGAATTTTTAATTAGGATGCTGTCTCTAAAGACTATTTGTCATTTCATCTAGTGAGGACTATTTAGGCTGTTTCTACATCTTGCTGTTATGAATACTGCTGAAATGAGCATATGTGTACTAATAACTCCTGAGAGTCTGATGTTATTTCGTTAGGCTAAATACCCAGCTAGTAAGCTTGATGTGTCATATGATAGATTTTTCATTGTTTTTAGTGATCTCCACAGTTGTTTTCTATTATAGCTGATGTCTTTACATTTCCATCATCAGTGTGGATAAATTTTGGTATCCTGAAACCATCATCAACACATGTTTTATTTAGTCCTGTCATATTCTGAGAAGGTGCAAGTGATTTTATTTGCATTCCTCTGAGAATAGGGAGCACTGAGCATTTTTCCATATATCTAGTGATTAGTCAGATATATTTGGCGGGCAGGAGGAGGGACTGAAATGTTAGATCCTTAGAAAGTTTTATCAGGTTATTTGTTTATTGCTATTAAATTCTAGGAGTGTTAGCTGGTGCTGGTGGCTCATGCCTGTAATCCTAGCTACTCAGGAGGAGATCTGAGGATTGTAGTTCAAAGCCAGCCTGGGCAGGAGAATCTGTGAAATTCTTATCTTTAGTTAACCCCCAGAAAATGAGAATTAGAGCTGTGGCTCAAAGTGGGCCTGAGTTCAAGCCCCATGACAGACAAAAAATTTGTAAGAGTCATATAAAGTTTTTAAATTAACCACTTATCAGATACACAATGTACAAATATTTTCTCCCATTCTATAGAGCTTGAATTTTTTTCTGTTGTATAAAGTGTCTATTGTCTATTTGCTTCTGCTGTCTTTGTTTTGTTTTGTTCCATAATGGTGAAATTATCTTCATGAACTACATCATGAATGAAGATGACACACTATATTTTTTTAGGATTTTTATAGTTTCAGGCTTTTACTTAAGTCTTTAATTTATTTCATGTATTTTAAGGTGGTTTTTGGTGAATAGTATAAAATGAGAGCCAGTTAATTCTTTTATAAGTGAATAATCACTTTTCTACCAACTCTAGTTGAAGAGATTATTTTCTTAGGGTATTGTTAACACACTGGCAGAAGATTAGCTTGCTTGTGTATGTGTGATTTGTTCTAGATTTTCTATTCTGAACATTTTTATCTGTGACTGTCTTTTAACATCAATACCATACTGTTTTGATAAGTATAGGTCTGTGATGCATTTTAGAATCAGTGAAACATGAAGTCTCCAGCTTTATTCTCCCTCTCATTATTGGCTACTAAGGAACTTCATGGTTTCAAAGTGAATTGTTAAATTGTCTTTTATGCCTCTATATAAGAAGTCTAGGAAATCTGAACATGCATATTTCTTTGAGTAGTATGTGAATGTGTGTGTTTTTGTTTAAGTGCTTGTGTGCCAGTACTGGGGCTTGAAATAAAGTTCTCAAGATCTAGCATAGATTTTGCCCTCATGGTTGGCACTCTACAACTTCAGCCATACCTCTTATTTTGGCTTTTTGCTGGAAATAAGAATCTCAAGTTTTGGCTGTCATAAAACCTTGGTCCTCAGATCTCAGATAGAATTATTGAAATGAGACAACTGCATCTGTTTAGTATTTATATTTTAACATTACTAATTGTTACAGAACTTGAGGCTTGGAGAACTTTTATTTGTATCTTATTTAATTTCATTCATTAATATTTAGTTTTAGTAGTTTCTCTTCTTCAGTTTAGTTTTAGTTATTTTATCCTCTTGTGCTACTATAAAATCAATTTCTTTCTCAATTTCTTTTCAAGCATTTTGGTATTGGTATACAGAATCACATTTTTTTTTTGTTTTTATATTCTGAAACATTACTGAATTGATTCATTTGTTGCAGTCTTTGGGGATATATATATATATATATATATATATATATATATATATATATGAACAGGATTTAATTTTCTTTTCAATTTTGATGATTTTAGTTTCCTTTTCTTGTCTGGTTGCTCTGGCTCAATCTCCTAGTGCTATGTTGAGTAGAAATGTGAAAGAGGACAACCTTACCATGTTCATAATCTTAGAGAAAAATATTTTAGTTTTCATACTTATAAGCTTTTTGTATATAGTTTGGGTTATATGGACATAATTTCCTTTTTATTTTTATTAACATAATTAGTTTTACAATAGGAGGTTTCATTGGAACATTTCCATACACGCCTACCCACACATATTATATAATGTATCCTTATCAACCTCCCTTCTATAACTCTCTCTTCTCTCTTCCCTTTCTTAATTTTTCCCACAAGCTCCATTGTTTTATTTTCATGAATTTAAATTTTATTTTCATAAATTCAAATAAACTACTTGGGCTATAATCATTCTCATTCTTTCTTTATTAACTTAACCATTCTAGTTGCTATACATTTTCCTTTTGTTCCTAGTCTATTGAAGATTTATTATAAAAGTATGTCAAATTTTGTTAAATGCTTTTTATAATGCTCATTGTAATGACCACATAGTGTTTGAAAGCAGAGCTGCATATTTCTGGGGATTTGCTACTATTTCATTAAGAATTTTTACATCTATTTTCATCCTGATTATTGGCCCATAAATTCTCCCCCTTTTCAGAATGTGTATGTGTGTGTGTGTGTGTGTGTGTGTGTGTGTGTGTGAGAGAGAGAGAGAGAGAGAGAGAGAGAGATTTGATTCTTTTGATCCTTTGATTCTTTTCTGTTTTTCTTTTGGATAACTCTCAAAAGTAGGTATATGTTTGTGTAATTATCTAAGGCCTTTTCTAAAAATAACTAACTTAAGTTGATAATAATCCTTAACCTTTTCTTGACTCACTTAGTAATAGACATTGAAAGCATTTCTCCCGTCTTCACAGACTAGCCAGTGATAAGTGATGTTGGCTTTCTCTGTCTGTTGCCAGGAGGAAACAAACAAGTATCTTTTTTGTACATCCATCCTGTACTGAGCTTGAGATGAGAAAGAGCAGTAATGATGTATAATAATCCAAATTGCATCTGCATTTCCTCACACATAGCTTGGCTGTGTCAGATATACTAGAACTCCAAAACTTCCTAAGCAGATGTTACTCCTTTGGGTAGAGCCAGAGAAATTAGGATATGGATTATATTGACTTTTTCATCCTCAATAATGGAAAAATGACATTTTTTAAAACTATAAAATATTATACTTGACAACTAGATTTTACCTGCCTCAGAAGAACTCCAAGACAGGCCAGACAAAAGCTGGTCCTGTGGTGGAACTCTCACACATTTGGCATAGTGGACACATAGACCATGTCTTTTTTGTTGTTGTTGACCATGGGGCTTGAACTCAGGCTTGGGTGCTATCCCTCAGCTCTTCAGCTCAAGGTGAACACTCTACCACTTGAGCCACAGCGCCACTTCCAGTTTTCTAGTGGTTTATTGGAGATAAAAGTCTCACAGACTTTCCTGCCAGGGCTGGCTTTGAACTGTGATCCTCAGATCTCAGCCTCCTGAGTAGCTAGGATTACAGGCGTGAGCCACTGGTGCCTGGTGACCATGTCCTTTTATAGAGAATTTAGTCTGTTAATAGAATGTTGTTTCAAGAATCAGAATTGTGGAGAGATGTTCTTGAGTTCTCTATTACCTTAAGTGAATCTAGTCTGCTGTTCAGTTGAGCTACTCATTTTCATGTTTCTCAACAAAGAAACATGTACATGAATAGTTGCCGAAATTTCTGTGTCTATAAGTGAAGGACTGCTTATTTTGATATCATCTACCGTTTGGGAATCACTTCTTACATGTCTCTTGGTGATTTATATAAGCACAAAAACTCTAAAAGTGTGTGTGTGTGTGTGTGTGTGTGTGTGTGTGTGTGTGTGTGTGGCCATATAGGAGATAAGGAATACTAGACCAACATAGCTAAAATAAAATGGAACTATTGTAGGCTTGCCTCTCACTGGAAGGTTGACTGGAGTTCTTGATGAATGTTTTCCTAAACAGAGTCTTATCTTGTGGAAACTCATCTCTTCTGCTCTTCACATAAAAAGGCAGGAGGTAGTTGGTACTAAGGAATTCCCATGTGTTTCACAAATACGTGCTGACCTAAACAATATAAAGCTTTCTATATATCTTTTAATTTAATTTAATTTTTTGTTAGTCATGGGGCTTGAACTCTGGGCCTGGGTGCTTCCCTCAGCTCTTCAGTTCAAGGTTAGCATTCTACCTCTTAAGCCACAGAGTCAGTTCTGGTTTTCTAGTGGTTTATTGGAGATAAGAGTCTCACAGACTTTCTTTCCCGGGCTGGCTTTGAACCTCAATCCTCAGATCTCAGCCTCCTGAGTAGCTAGGATTACAGGCATGAACCACAGGTGCCTGGCTATATCTTTTATTTTTTCTGTACCCAAACTCCATCATGTGACTCACAAAATAAGGGTTGAACAAACACTGAAGTCACAACCTGGAAGGTACCATTATTATCTGGCTGGCTCATATTCACCTACCTACACAAGGCTTTACCCATTAACCTATGCATCACTTGTGTTATAGAAGTTCTAAATCTAAATGTCTTGTCTTACATTAAAAATTCCATCTTGGCTACTTTCACCTGGTCTGTGGCTGTAGATCAGGACATTTAACTGCCACAGATGTTGTGGGAATATAAATATGTACAATAGTAATATGACCTTTAGCATGTAAGGACAGTTGTTGCAGAATACAAAGTTATTGGAGGACCCTATTTCTGCTCTCATTATTAGTAATTAACTAACTAGCAGCACTCACTAAATCCAGGGAGATATTATTCTTATAGCTACAGGTCATTGTGATTGGATGATCAAGATCTAAATCAGCAAAGGGCAATAATTGACTAGGGTAAAATCCTGGAGAAATCAAATGTAAATGTACAGATGTTTACATGTGACATCATAGTGTATTGCAAATCAGAGAAGGTCACATATGCACTGGTATATAAAAGTTTTCATAAGGGTCACTGGTATAGATAAGCCCTATATACACAATTGGCTTCATCTCCATTGATTCCAATATATATATACCTGTATGAACACACACATGAGTACTCCAGAATAAAAATAGACATTTTCCATAAAGCACACTATTAGCATAAGTTTAACTTGTCAAAAATTATAGGACATTAGTGAAAAGCCTTCAGGCACAAAGAACACTTTTATTATGGAGGGCTAAGAGATTTCTCCTAAAATGTGTCCAAGGCCTAGGCCTGAAGAAAATACTGTTCCTGGAATATTCTTGATTTATATACCTAGGCCTGTGCTGTGAAAACTTTTATGCCCTGAAGGAAACTCCTAGTATTATGAGAAGTGAGAAAAGAATGCCTACTAGCTTGTTTTATACAAGGAGTCTTACAAGATAATTGTCATATGGATTGCACTGAAATCAATATCCACATCTCTGATAAGTGTAGCCCTTTCAGCTTCTCTGTCAAGATGTTGGGCTTGCCGTCCAGAATTGGATGTGTCAAATGAAAATCAGAGAGCTATTTCAGAGTCTGCTAATAAAATTACCGAGCTCTTGCAGCCTCCCAGACTTCTGGTAAATAACATGAATTCTATTATCAGTATTTGCCAGATAAGCTATGAAGAGTGGATCTAAATCCAGAAACTGAGCAAGAATATAGCTTTCCCTTCTGTAGTGTCTAGAAGAGATTTGGAACTGGACTTTTTCAACAGAATCCCTGCTGTGGCTGTGAACAGTAGTAGTTTTGCTGAACTCTGATGGTTAAACATTGTACGTCCCTTATACTATTCTTTCTCAAGGACTGTCTGTTTTGAGAAAACATGACCTACCTCCTGAACCGGTCACTTGGCCATTCCTTACCATCCATTGAGGTTGACACACCAATTTCCGTGACTGACTTCATAGCTCTTCTGGGTTAAGATGATAAAGCTTTTGATAGATGGCAATATGACATTTGGTGTTCAACATTTGGGATCAAGAGATTGAACAGAGTGAATCCAAATGCAACTGCATGTTGTCCTCACCAGAAAACTAAGTGATCATTTTGAAATGTGATTTTTTTAAGTTACATTACAATGCTCAAAGAAATCCAACGTGGCTAACTATTACCAGATTGGTCATACTTGGTTACATAGGGCAAAGTAAGATTGCTGTCTTACTTGTAATAAACTCATTTAGGTAATGTCCCTACCAGCTTGCTATTTGATACACATAGCTCCTCACCTCAATTATGAATTTAGAGTTGATAGCAGAAGATTGATGTTAAATGATTAACACCTCATATTGGTATTAGATTTTTGTTCATAAAATCAATGGGGATAGGGCCAATGAACCTCTGCTTTCTAATCAGGTAGCTTAAAAATACTTACAACCCACATACACCCTGTCTGAGTCTCATGTCCAGCCCTTTCACATTTTGAGGGTTGTTGTAGAATGTGGCAGGCCAATGGAGAATTCAAATTCTTACTGTCAGTCTGGCTTGTGTAAGTTCCTCCAAAAGACTTTTGCTTTAAAGTGACTGAGAAGATTTTCAATGGCTGAAATAAGTAACCAAGTGGCCTTTTTCCTGGTCACTTTTGGGTGTGTATAGCTTGGCTGTTCACATGATATGACTGTCAGCTAAGTCTTTGGAACATGTATAGTAAGTATCTGATTTTGAAAGGCATAACTTATTTAAGTCTGCACTCTAGGAGGGTCAAATGTTTGTTATAAGTGTTCCTTGACTTAATGTGGTCATTTTCTGATAAACCTATTATAAGTTGAAAGTTTCATAAATCAAAACCACATTTAATATACCTAGTCTATCAAGAATCATAGCTTAGCCACTGAGTGTACTTATGAGTATGAGATATTTACACACTTGATCACATGGCTGACTAGGAGCTAGGGCTCACGCTGCTGTTCAACACTGGAGAGTGTATCACAGCACTCACTTATGACTATCATGGGAAATTCTGGGTCTTATTACTTTTATAGAATATATAGAAGGTATATTGCTTTTATAGAAGCTTAATGTTGCAAAATCATAAGTAGAGAACCACTAACACTTTTAATTTAGGAACACATGTATTAAGGCCTCCAAATTCTGAATGTTCTACTCATTAACACAAGGACAGACATCCCAACAACAAAGATAATTTTACAGCTTCTGTCCAAAGCAGCTCCTGTGTTCATCCTAGTATCTAGGGCTGTCCCAACCCTTTTCACTGTCCACAGCCACAGAATTGATCCCCCCTCCCTGAATTCTTGGAAAGCTGAGGAGAATATTGGAGTTCCAGATGCAAATGACAAAGTAGAGCACTCAGAATTTGGGCTGCAAACAAAAGGATAGTATTCTAACAAAGATAAATGTACAGCTTTTATCAGAAGCAGTTCCCGTATTTACTCTAGCATCCAGGGCTGTCCCTCCCTTTTAACTGTCCATAGCCTCAGAATTGATTTTTTCCCTTTGACTTCTTGGAAAGTATAGGTGCTAAGGATGCAAATGACAAAGCAGAGAACTCACAATCTGGGGCCCTTAATTCCAAGTGCTCAGCTCATTAACAAAAGAACAGATAACAGGGATAAATATACAAGTTCTGTCAGAAGCAGTTCCTGTGTTCATCTTAGCGTCTAGGGCTGTCCCCTCCCCTCTTGTTGTCCACAGCCACAGAATTGAATTTTGAACCCCCAAGTTCTTGGAAAGCTGAGGAGGATATTGAAGCTCAGGGTGCAAATGACACATTACAACACTAAGACCCCCAAATCTTGACTGCTCTATTCATTAATACAAGGACAGACATCCCAGCAAAGATAATTATATAGGTTCTGTCAGAAGCTGCTCCTGTGTTTATCCTAGCATCTAGGGCTGTCCCCTCCTCCCTTGCTGTCCACAGTCACAGAACAGATTTTTCCCTCCTGACTTCTTAGAAAGATGAAGAACGTATTGGATTTCAAGATGCAAATGACAAAGTAAAACACAAGAATCTGTGGGCCTTAAAACAAATGACAACAATAAAAGCATTTGATTAACTGGAGAATTTTTGTTGGCAATCCTTGGTTTACTGGAATCATGGGGTTATTAATTTGTTTTCAGTTGATATTAGCAAAGAATTTAAGAGGTAAACAGGATGGTGGAAAATACTCAATAGAGGGTTTTAAAAATTAATAAATTAATAAATGTTAAAATGAGTAAATGTTTAATGAAATGAAATGTTAAGAAATGAAAATTTAAAAAGTGTAGATAGATGTTCTTGCTTCATTCTTTGCCATTTGCCTGTGATCAACCAGATACCTATTTTATTCTTAAGATGATGACACTTTCAAGCACAGAACATTTAAAAATAGAAATTAAATACCAAATTTGGAGATGCTAAGAACTGATCATCAACTTTCCATGATGTTAAGTAGTCACCTATGTAATTTGTACATTGAATTGCTTTTTTATACACTTTTAAAAAGACACAATGAATATTGCTTGCTAATTGTTTGCATTTGGGAGTGAAATAACTTGTATACTGATTTGTTTGTAACCATAAAGAGGAGAACCTCAAGACTCATCTTACACAAAGGAACAAGTATACAATCCCCTGGCTTACAGCATATAAATAGTTTTATGCAGTTCAATTTTTTATAGTTATATATCAATTGAAGGAGAACTTGCTCTGTAAAAACCCTATAAGCAATGAACTGTTTATTTATGAATGAGGCTCTAGGGAATGATCTCATAAGAAACGTATCTTGCTTTTGTAGAAAACCCCAGGGAATAGTGCTCATAAAGCATTATTCTGCCATGGGCAAAGAAATGACAACCAATTCAAGTTCATCAAAGAATTGAAAAGGAAATGCTTTATTACTGATTTTTTTCTTCCTCTGCCTCCTGCTTTTTTCCAAACTATATAAATCCATCATTTTATGGTATAAACAGATTGATAGTTATTATCCCTCCCCCATTCTTTGTTCTTACACGCCTGCTCTCAAGTTTTTAGATTTCTATTCAACTAAGTAAAACTCACTACAGATCCAAAGATTTTATAAATTACAAATTAGACTTTTTAGGTCATGCAGTCTTTGGCACATGTTTTATGAACACTTATTTTGGTTATTAGTTTAGGCTTAACTAATGACATTGATATTTAATATGGTTACAAGACCACATGGAGATCAGTATAAGATGTTGTTGTAAATCATCCCAGAAGCTGCATTTTATAATATAGAATATTGGAGTCTTTATTATACAGTTAACAGTTGTTACAAAGGCCTGCAACATGCAAATACATATAACAAAACAAGAAAACATGCTAAAGAGGAAAGAAATAACAAAAACAATACCAACAAGCTAATTCAGCTCCAATGGAGAGCTGAATTGGGATGCCATGATGACTGGAGACGAGCCAGGACATAGGACAGGATCACAGAGACACACGAGGCATGGTCTCCTGTTAGCCAGGCTGATCCAGGCCTAAATAGGTCCGCGCTGGGTGCAGAACCTCAGGAAATTCCCAGTCCTAGGCACTGGACTGATACATTTAGTAACCTATCAGCCAAGTGCCTGCCACAGGTATACGGGCACACCCATTACCTGGGAGGCAGGTGAAGGGTGCAGAGGGGGGTCCTTTCTCCAGCATGAAGACAAGGTTCCCTACCCTCCAGTCCAACATGTGAAGAATATGGCGCCAGCCAGACCTGGCCTCCTTACTTCAATGTTAGATGTTAAAGCACTTGAGGTCAAGTCTCTTATAGATTAAAGTAGGTTCAGGGTTATCCCGATAAGACAGTCAAGTCCACTTGTTTTCAGAGAGGGGGACAGAGTTAGAATTACAAGGTGATAGCATTGAGTTTATTTCCAAGCATATCCTAGAGAGAATCTAATACATACCCTCTCTATTTTGAATGTTTTAAGGGTTGGGATCCAGGGATCTGGAAATTCTGTCCTGTTGCTTTAATGATGGTATGGTGCAGAGATATATTCTGCACTTTACATCCTATAGGTTTCCTGTCTTCCTTCTCTAGCCACGTTCCTTAATGTCCCATCTCAGGACTTCAGGTTCATAGGCAGGATGGTGATAGGGGCAGGTAGCTCCATCTGGCTTTTGTGTTTGTTTTTTGTTTGTTGTTGTTGTTGTTAAAGTCATAAGGCAGTACAAGAAAGGGTTTGACAATAACTTAGAAAAATAGAGAATTATTATGGCTGGAAGCAATCTTGGAAAGCAGATAATACATTTTTATAAGCTATTTTTAGAAGAATTAAATTGTAGTAGGTGCTTCTAACACCAACAGAATAGTGTCAAGTGAAAGATACCAACATGGTGATTACTAACTCTAAAAAAAGTAAATGTGCATCTCCTTTCTCACAAGAGTATATGGCTTCTGCACTTTCAGAGAAATGATTGAGGAAGTATGAATACACTGAATGGAACAACCAAGCATCAAACACCCAACATGTCATTGTAATGGTGTCTCAGAAAGTAGGTGAATGGATCAAGAAAATGTGGTATTTTTACACAATGGAATTCTATGCCTCCATCAGAAAGAATGACATTGTCCCATTTGTTAGGAAGAAAGACTTGGAAAAGATTATATTAAGTGAAGTAAGCCAGGCCCAAAGAAACATAGGTCCTATGTTTTCCCTTATTTGCAATAACTAGTATATGTCTGAGTTAAGCAGAAAAGGTCAGTTAAGTTGATGTTAGGGGAATGAACCCCAAGATAAGTATTCCAATGTTTTTTTTTGTTTTTTTTGTTTTCCTTTCATGTAATTGTTTCTATTTATAAGATAATTTCTTTGTTGCTTTTTATATCCCTTCCCCACAGTATAACCCCTGCTTTCACTGTATTTGATGTTGGTATAATTTGTGGAGGGGAAGGGAAAAAACAAATCATTTAACTAGGGATACAAGTGGACCCATTGCAACAATGAGATGTACAAGTCGTTATGCTGAAACAAGAACTTTACAACTTTGGTGGGGGGTTGGGGGATGATCGGGTGAGGGGAGGTGGGGAGGATGGGAAGGGATGGGAAGGGGAAACAAAGAGGAGACAACAATGCTTGATAAGGAATGTGCTTATTATCTTGCCCATGTAATTGTAACTCTTCTGTACGGTATTCTCGCAATAAAAAAAAAAAGTGGGTGAGTTAAAGAAATAGTGGTATTTTTATTAAATGACCTCAGGAAGTGTCACATTGCATCCTAGAATTATATTTTCAATGTAATTTTCTTTTACTTTCATCAGTACAGAGGTGATATCATTTTTGTAGATAATTTTGGAGCTCTTATTTTTTAAGTAAATACACAATCTGATTTTAAGATTTCTATTCCTCTCACATCTAACTAGTATTGAACCACTTGCAAAAGTAGACAGTAATGATCAAAAGAGGCAGGAAAGTTACAACTGAAAAGAAATTCCAGCAAGTCATCAAGACGATTTACTCTCATCAGAAAGGGGTCCCTACAGGCAAATCCTTTTATTGAATTCTATAATTGAGGGATTTCCTGTGGTGTGTGGAATTTCCTACCCACATTGAGATTTTCCTTGCAAAAACTCAGAAGAAAAGATCAGTACTCTGTCTGCTGCTTCTCAAATTTACTGTAGTGAATTGCAATGATAGGATACTGAACCATGAAGGACAATATGTTTGGCTCAGGTCAAAGAGTTGCATATTTCATGTCCCTGTATTTTTAACTTTACAGCCAAAGGACTGGACTACAAGTTCATTGGTATTTTGTGTTTATAACAAAATATTCTTGGAAAGCTTAGGAGTGTTTTGGAGCTCAGGATGCAAATGACAAATTAGAGCACTTAGAATCTGTGTATTTTTTTTCTTTTTGTACATTTTTATTGTAAAAATGCTGTACAGAAGGGTTACAGTTACATGAGCAAGGTAATGAGTACATATCCTATTGAGCATTGTTGCCTCCTTCTTTTTATCCCCCCTACCATCCCTTCTCTCCCACCTCCACAACTACCCCCTTCCCCAACCAAAGTTGTAAAGTTCCTTTTCAACACAGTGTTTTGTACATCTCATTGTTACAATGGGTCAACCTGTATCTATTTTGTTTTTTGTTCTACAGGAAATTACAAAGCCAAATCTGACAGTTTTCTCAGAAGGAACTTTCTAATGTTCTCCTTTGTGCCTCCCTTCCCATTATGTCTCTTTTTTATTGGGGCTTCCCACATAAATTTATTTTCCTTCTTCACTATATGGTTTCCAGAGACTTCTTGAGCTATTTTTATATAGATAGATAGATAGAAAGATAGATAGCTACAGATATAGAGAGAAAGAGTATATATATTACCAATATTACTAGTACACACACACACACACACACACACACACATTCTGGGCTTTCTTGAAGATGTGAAAGTGAAGGAGAAGAGAAGAAAACAGAATTGCAGCCTGCTTTATTTTACTCCCACTATCCCTTTCCTTCCCCACCTCCCCCATTCCTCACCTGCACCCAAAGTTGTAAAGTTTGTTTCCAACATAGTGTCTTGTGGGTACCATTGCTGCAATGGGTCATCCTGTGTCCTGTTTCAGCACTTTATTATTCCCCTCTACCTCCCCAAATTAGATAACTGCACATACAAGATGAAAGGTACCAAAATCAAATACGGTGACAACAGGGATATACCATAGGAGGGAGAACACACAAAAGAAACAAAAAAAAATCACATAGTACATTAAAAACAACAATGACAAAGAAAAAACTCTTGTGTCCATATCTCGGGGTTCATTTTATTTAGCATCATCTTATGGTCATATGTACAAAGCTTTTGAGCTTTTCTGCTCATCTGCTAAGATTATCCTAGACATATACTAATTATTGCAAATAAGGGAAACCATGAGACCTATATTTTTTGGGGGACTGGCTTACTTTACTTAATATGATTTTTTCCAGGTCTTTCCATTTCCTACTAAATGGGGTAGTGTCATTCTTTCTGATGGAAGCATATAATTCCATTGTATATATACATACCAGTTTCTTGATCCATTCATCTACTGAAAGGCATCTGGGTTTGTTCCATATTTTAGCTATGGTGAATAACACTGCAATAAACATAGTTGTGCTGGTAGCTTTAGTATGACTTTGTTTGTGATCATTGGGGTAAATGCCCAGAAATGGGATTGCTAGGTCATAGAGGAGCTCTATGTGGAGTCTTTTGAGGAACCTCCATAGTGCTTTCCAGAGTGGTTCAACAAGTTTTCTAATATGCAACCATTCCAAGGCTTGTAGAATTTACCTGTACTTTGTTTATAAAGAGATAGTTGGGATTTGGGTCAGTCAGGAACCCATAGGAAAAGGCAAACAGTGACTAACCACCATTAACTTGAGAAAGAATATTTTGCTAAAGAACACAATATATGACTGGATTAGGTAGCAGTTAAGGTGCTAGCTGGGAGGAGAATATAAAGTTTACTTATGTGCTTCAAAGGCTTAATGATATTAGAATAACATAGATCCCCTTTATTTTGATCCCAGACATCCCTTCAATCATGATTCAGGCTTTCATGAAGCTTTCGTATCAAGGGTTATCAAATTGACTACAGAATTTCAATTGCATAATGTCTTTCATAGTTGAAAGTTAAAGCTTCAATATTAGGTTAAAAAAAAATCTCAAATGCATATGCAGGTACTGACATCATCCTCTGGAGTTTTCTACAAGAACAATCCCTACATGTTAAAATGAGCAGCTAGTAGATTTCAGCTCAGCAAAATAATCCTCCTTCTTCATGAAGAATGTTCACATTCTGACTTTAAACTCAGACCTCTTGAATTTAGTTAATATAAATCTGTTTTGAGAGATAGAATCAGATCACAAATTCAAATAACTGCTGTATTAATCATTGGGGTTAACTGACTTTGGGCTGACACAATTATTATCTGTTTTTTCAGCAAGTCACCAGCTTTACTTGGGATGACTTGTACTCATTTGCTTCTAATATTCAGAAATCCTGGTCAGAACTATGTGGAATAATCTTGTCAACCTACCACGCATTTTTCTTACTACTGAATTTTCTTATGCCTGATATTCAAATATTGAATAATGTTCTGAGTGATGTTTAATCCTCAAATTTTGAAGAGAAGAAGGGGAGGATAACACACTCATAAAATGTAATGCCTATTCTTAAAATTTAAGAAAATTGAGAGTAAAAGTATGCCTGGGAGAGATGTAGAAAAATGATGAAAGAAGTAACATCAGTCAAGATGCATTGGATTTGCTGAATGCCAACTTTTTTGTACAACTACTTAATGACAATAAATAAGAAATAAAATACCCAAATCTGATTAAAAGGTGAAAACATTTTGTAATGGTGATATAAAATATTTTTTTCATTTTTCAAACCCAGCCCAGGCAGGAAAGTACCTGAGGCTCTTAACTCCAATGAACCACCAGGAAACCAGAAGTCACACTGCAGTAGAGCGCTAGCCTTGAGCAAAAAGAAGCTCAGGGACCGTGCCCTGGTCCTCAGTTTAAGTTCCACAACTGACAAAAAGAAAAAAAAAGACAAAGGTATGTTTCATTAACATGTTGTATCAAAAATAGTTTAAGAATTGCCAAATAACAATTAAGATTTTCCTTTTTTAATACTCTTATGTGGAATAATGAAAAGTTCATACTATACAGAATGCTTTCATCTCATCATATGTTTAAAAAAGAATTATTCAAAGAATTTTTAAAATTATTGTAAAGAATGTCTTAGAATTCTGGGAGTTGAGAAACCTTGTGGAATTATACTGAGAGTGGAGACCCAAAGGAGAGGTGTGTAGGTAGGCTATCCCTCTTGACCTGGATACAGATCATTTGCAATGTGTTGATTTCAGAAATTGTGGCAGCCATCAAGTGTGCTTTCCATTTTTCCTTCTTTTTCGATATTCTATCACATCTCTCTTCACATGCAGCCTGAACTAGCCTTCAGATATCTAGCAGACTTCTATCTTATTACCATTATACTTTCTCAGTCTTCCAACCCTAATTATAACTGAGAAAACAGAAATTAAAATACTACTTTGATTTGAGAGAAAAATTCATGCTAAGAGGGTGTGTCAATGGACAAAATGAAGTAAGTTGAGATGGCATTATATTTCACCTTGACTTGAAAAGAAGACATTTTTGAGCACTATTTAAAGGAAAGCATTGTTTTGTTTTGGTCAAAGTTTACTGATTCTATGACTAAAGATCAAACATATTTATGCTTATATAGTGCTAGATATGGTACAAGAGTTCTTTGATTACTCAATATTTTTATTCAATTAATAGCTAATTACTATCTAATAAAAGTCCTGTGGTGATCAATTTATAAATGAGTACTACATTATAGTACATATCAAAAAATCATATCAATAATTATATACATTAAATAAATATTTCTCATAGCCATGCAAGTTTGATCCATCCATTCACTCATCTACTAATTCATCAGAAATTACCTACTGACTGTTTGCTACATATGCAAAGATATAGTGACACGACATAGAAAAAATATCTACTAACCACAATGTAGCTTATAGAACGGAGTCAGAGACAATTCAGGTTGAGAGAATATGCACATTGTCTCCTAATAGAAATATCATGGGAGACTTCCAGAAAATGTGAATTCAGTATTGCACAAGGAGGAAAGTTTCCTTCCAAATCCTCAAGCAAATTGGTAAGCCTAAAGTTCTTGGTTCATGAGGAAAGAGAGTAATTGGTAAAGGATACTGGGGCCAAGTAGAGATGGCTTTTCATTTACAGATATTTTGGCTCTGTCTAAAATAGCATGTCATTGGGATCTTAAGCTGAAAAGTCGAGTAATTCTTATTTTAGAAACCGTGCTTTGGTTTTCCATTATAGATAATTGAATGTAGGAACGTAAATAATTTCAGGACAAAATAAAGTCTCAGGCAGTAGATGTGGTAGGGGAGAAGAGATGGAAATTTCCAGGTGGTGAAATCAACAAGACACAGGTTAAAGAGTGAATGAATGTAAGGGATGAGAAAGCACAGTGAACCAAGAATTATTCTCAGGCTTGTAGCATTGTTGTAAAATGCTACAGTAACTAAAATGAGAAAAAGGAAATGCTTCCAAAAATTCTGGGATACATGAATATGTGATTCATTTTCACATGATCACTTACATAGACATAACATCTTGTTTTGAATCATCCTAGTTATTTATTTCCATACACAATTTCTATTTGTGTTTTTCTAGCCGTCGAAAGTGAAAACAATACAAGCAGCTAACCTTCTTTGTATATTATCTACTCAGATACAGACAGTTGATGATGATAAAGCTATAGTCAGGAAAATTGGATACCACCTTATAGCAGAAAACACCCCCCATTAAGCTATGAATCTTAACTTACAAAGGTTTCACTTTCTAAATATATGCAGACTAGAAGATGAATGACTCCATTTCAACATTAATCAATTTCAAGCATAAGAGGAAAATAGATTTACACAAACCTTGAAGATAACATTGGGAGAGCAGTTTAAAGTAAACAGTTTCTACTGAAGTTATCACAGCATGTTTAAAATGCAGTGGGATCAGTCACTTGCTTTTTGTTCCAGTTTATTCATTGGTGCCAACAAGGGCAGAGAAACTACTAGAGGATATGATGAACTTTTATAGCCATACCTTTGATTGCACCTGCTAAAAGTGCAAATGGACTGGTAGCTGCTTTATGAAATGATTATTTGTCCACAGAGTGGCATCATCTTTACCTGTCAGTTGGGTAGTGTTTCTCTCAAACAAATGAAGGGAGAATGACAGATACAATCTTCAGGCCTTTCTGGGCTGATGGTCCAGGTCCTTAAAGATTGTCAGTTAATATATACCCATAGGCTAGGTACTGGTGGTACAAGCCTGTAATCTTAGCTTCTGAGGAGCCTGAGATCTGAGGATCATGGTTCACAGGCAGCATAGACAGCAAAGTCTGATAAACTACCAAAAAACCTAGAGGCGTAGCTGTGTGTGGCTCAAGTGGTAGAGCACTAGGCTCCAGTGAAAGAAGCTGAGACATTGCCCAGGCTCTGAGTTCAAGCCCCAGTACTGACACAAATTTAAAAAAAAACCTACCCAAACCAAAAAATGTCTATCCATATCCAATGAAAAGATTTACATCTTTGTGGATTGCTTGGTAGTATACACTCTTATTCTATAGACAGTATGCCCCCTTTTGGTGTCTTTCATTCATTTTGTTTCATCAGTCAAGACAAAAATTAAATATTTTATGTTAAATTTCCTCTTTGGTATTTTCTGACTGAAGCCCATTCCTTCAACTGTTCCTCAGTCTTTATTTTTCTTCTTTTCCCAGACTAACTCCCAGACAAGGGTGGGAAAATTCAGCAAGAGCATGGACTTAAGCTGAGATGGCTACAATCATGGGAGTTTTGCAGATTGCCATTGTGTCCCTGACCTTTCGCTGTTTTGTATAACACTTTCTTGATAGTAGAGAGGTACAATCCTCTGACTTTACACTGTAAAGGTTATAACCTGGCAGATCACATAGCTCATTCAACTGTAGTTAAGACATTTAGTTTTCTGTACCTACCGCACCTTGCTTGGGATTTCTGACATTGAAATTCTCATAAGGTCTATAAAGATCTCCTAGCCAACCCTCTTAAAGCTAAGTAACATGCTTTCAAAAGAAAAAAAAATCTTATATAAATCTGATCTGAGAAATAAGGCACAAAGAAATTTAAAGGCTCAAACTACATTGCAAGTTCAAAAGTCTCATGTGTTTGAGTAATGTTTTTCACAACTGTTGAATAAAGAGAAATAAAAAATTTCATATTAGGTAATTTTGTGGAATAATATCTAATGCATAGTTCAGAATGAGATATTCAACTTTTATGAATTTCTCATCAAGAACAATGGATTTCCTGATTTTACCTTCATTAAGGAGGACAAAATTATCTGTCTTTCTTGGAATTAATGAATAAACTTTTATTCTTGCTGAAGGTCATTAAGGTTGGGAAGTTGAATTTTCTTCTGTCTTTTCCTGTGGAATGAATTTGAATAGTTGCAAAAGAGAATGAAGCAAACATTCAGTGCTATGAACAAGTGAAAGAAAATATGCAAATTAAGATTAATTTTATTGTTCAATAAAATGTAATGGGAAAAACAAAGCCAAAGCAGCCAAACTCAATTTGCTGCAAATGTCTAAATATTCTAAATCATCATTACACTGAATTTGGTCCTCTTTAAGAAGAAAGTTGACTATGTCAAGAAGCTATAAAACCTTCCTTTTCCAAGTCATCATTCTATTTAATTCCTAGGTTTGTTTAAAAAAAACAACTAAACTAAATGACAATAAACATTTGTAAAAGTTACCAAAGGAAATAATTATTTATTTTCTCTTAGTCTTATATTATCCAAACTTTCATGATGTTTGATAAAACTTTGCCTTATTCAAATTTCTTTATGTAACAAATTTCTTATTTTAACACATTTATTTTTAGAAGTTTGTAAAGAGTAGGAGCTGCTTTGTAATCTCATTCTTACAGTGTTTTAGTCACAAAGTTTGAAGCTCTGCTTTCCATAAAATAAGAGACCAGGCTATATAACTGATATTTTGTTTTTTACTGTTAGTTTTTTTCTGATCAGTTTTATTTTTTAAAATCTAAGTGCCAAAGAAACAAAATTTCCTATTTGCTTCTACAATTGGTTTAGAATATATGAAAATACATCTATTACAAATAAAGTGTTTTATATCCTCTTTCATGTAGGCAGTCTTTGATTTTCGAGACAATGTCAGATGGCATTTTGAAGATGAGATAGAACTCTGAATGCTTTGATTCCTTCAAAGAAAGCATAGTTTGTAACAGACACCAAGTTCTATTTTGGTTAAACTTTGCAGAAGAATGATGGGAACTCAACTTTACACTAGATTCACACAAGATTTCACTGGAAGCCAATGGATGAGTGAATGTAAACATTGTTCCTAAATAAATTGACATGACAATTAACATTTCAAAGCAAGTTTATACATAGATTTTATCCTTCAACAAAAGTTTTTCAGGCATATAATTGGTATATGTGTGAATGTTTTAAAAACTACAATTTGATATTAATAACTTCTTTTATTTTGCTCTTTGTGTTGTCATTATACAATATTGGAATCTTGTTTGTAACATTTTTTAATGTGTTGCGAAATCAAAGGAAACAAGATGTGTTCCTTCTATATTCTTTTTATCTCTCAAAGAAAAGTTATCAGAAAATGTTTTTTTCTTCAATCTTACTTTGCCACATTAACATTGTGCTTCATAAAACCTAATACTTTCTTTAACTAAAAAAAGTATTTGTCAGAAAACCAGTAGACCTGTTTAAACAATTTGGTTTTTTTCCTTCCCCTCCTCAAATTATACCAACATCAATAGAGTGAAAACAGATTGACCCACTCCCATTGCAACAATGAGATGTACAAGATGCTATGTCGAAAAATGAACTTTAGCTGGGCACTGGTGGCTCATTCCCGTAATCCTAGCTACTCAGGAGGCTGAGAACTGAGGATCTCAGTTCAAAGCCAGCCGGGGCAGGAAAAACCCTGACAACCCTTTCTCCAATAAACCACCAGAAAAGCAGAAGTGGTGCTGTAGCTCAAGTGGTAGAGTGCTAGCCTTGAGCTAATGAGCTGAGAGACAGCGCCCAGGCCCAGAGTTGAGGCCCCACGACTGGCAAAAAAAACAACAAAAACAAAAAAAACAAAGAACTTTACAATTTAGGCAGGGGGGCAGGGGGGGGGGCGGGTAGGGAGGAATGAGGGGGGTGTAGCCGAGGAGGTGAGGGGGAAGGGATGATAGGTGAAAAACAGAGGAGGTAACAATGCTGATAAGAAATGTACTCAATACCTTGCTCATGTAACTGTAACCCCTTTGTATAATATTTTCACAATGAATAAGAACTTAATTAAAAAATTTAGGAAGAATTATTTAGTTGTCAAAAAGCCTTGTGAGTTTGGCAAAATTCAGCCAAATTCAGTGTTTGGTAGAAAGAATAAGAAAAATATGTAATGCATTTTCTGTCCTTAATTAACATGAGATGTGTACTTTCTATTGCTTCATTATGGGGCAGGAGATTTCAAAATAATTAAAATTATTATTTTTAATTTTTGAAAAGAAAAAAGAAAAACAGTAAGAAAAATAATATCAAACCTTTAGAATCATAAAATCACAGATTGCAACATGATTTGAATCTTCTTTGTCAATAACTAAGAAAATGTTTTTAAAACATCATTAAGAGTTTCTAAAACACAGGAAATGGTAATAGAGCTTAAAAATTTTTTAAATAAAAACATCCTTATATTTGGACATCCTGTACCCAAATGTCTTTAATTTTAGATGGTTAAGAAAATAGCTGATACTTTGCTAGAATAGAATTTTAAATTATTTAGATACAGTTCCTGATAAAATGTGGAAGCTTAATCACTACTTGCCTCTTTTAGTGTTGATGGTATACTATGTACATGGTGGCTCTGTTCCAAAGAAAACAGAATCAAGAAAGAAACATGTAATTTTTCAGTACCTTCCCCTCAGAATACCCGCAGAATACCTTATACTAACCATATGATCAAGGTCAATGATCTTACTGACAAGTCACATTTATAACACATGGTGTGGAAGAGTATAATGAGAAGAATGTTTCATCTTTGAGCTATTTTTCTTCCAGATCAACAGTACCAACCTAACCATGAAGAAAATATTACACAAATCCTAGGTGAGTAGCATTTTGTTAAGTAATTGACCATTATTCGTTAAATGGACAGTACCATTTAAGATACACAAGAATGAATTCCTTACCTTACATAATAACAACGTCATGACTAAATTAAAGCTACTGTGTTCCAACTAAAGTTTAGTTAATTGAAATGTGCCAGGGTCCATTTAGTGTCTACTTGCTAAAAATATACCATGCTACTGTAAGATATTAACAATCAAGGAATCCTGGTAAGTGGGTTAACATCATGTGTTGTACTCCATGATATATTTGCAAATTTCTTAAATAAAATCTAAAATATATGTAAAATTGAATGTTTATTTTCAAAAGGGAAACTTGCTTATTTGTTCGTTTGTTTATGTGTTTCAGTCCTGGAGCTTGAACTCAGGGTCTGGGAGCTGTCTTCGAGCCTCTTTGTGCTGAGGACTTGCTCTCTACCACTGGATCTACAACACCACTTCTGGCCTTTACTGAGAAGTTCATTAAAGATGAGAGTTTCATGGACTTTCTTTCCTGGCCTTCCTTCTCAGCCTCTAGAATAGCTACAATTACAGTCATGAGCCACCAGTGTCTGGCTGAAGCGTAACTTTCTGACACATTTGATAAATATTCCAACTTCCTTTACATAATTGAATAATAAAATACATTAAGTATTGGGATGGCTATTTAATTCAATTGGATTGAAGTATCCAGGAGACTAGTAAAGCACATGGTATGGCTTTACTGATGGTATGGCTGTGAGACTATTGTCCAGACCAGAACTGAGGGAAGAAACAATCAGAATGTGAGCAGCACCTTGCTCCTTTTCATAGTCTGCGAGTCTGGATGAAACAAAATAGGAAAAGAGGAAAACACAAGGTAGTGTGGATGTTTCCTCTGGGCTTCCTGGCCATCATCATGAGATGAAAATCTTGGGCTTTTTCTCTCTGCTTTTATGGATTGATGCCATGAGACAAAATAAATATTTCCTTTCAGAAGCTGTTTCTCACAACTGTATTGCCATAGCAATTATGAATTAACCAATAAAAATACTATTTTCTTTTTTTTGCCATTATGTTTGCATTAATCATTTAATGCTCTGGATGTTTGAAGAAATACATAGAAAGAGACACAGAAAGTCTGAATGATCAACTTCTATTTATGGTTCACACTGAAAAGCTGAAAATGCCTTTGTCGAGTATGCTAGGAAGCTTTAGCTTTTTCACATTTTATAAACATAGCCATTTCACAACAAGATAAAAAGACATGAGAATAAAAGTTTTGAAAGAAAAAATAATCCCATTTAAATAGCATAAAAAATTCAGCTGACTCCATTCTTTTCAAACTGGATGTTAGAAAGATTTAGAACAAGAAGGAAAATACTTGCAGAAAGACAAATATAAGCTGCTGAGTTTGGGATGTTAACATCATCCAGTACTGAGTAAGGGATAGGCAAACAACATTAACAGAACAGACAACATAATAATTGCATATGCAGAAATTATTTTTAAGTAATATATATTTTCCTTAAATTTGGAAAGAAAGGGTTTGCAAGCAAAATTTTCTTAGCTATTTACAAATCCAATCAACACATATAATAAATTTCCTCTTTATATAAATTTATTATTCTCAGCTGCATTAGTTAGGAAATGGAAAGACTTGGAAAAAATTATATTAAGTGAAATAAGCCAGGTCCAAAGAAACATAGGTCCCATGGTTTCTCTAATTTTCAATAACTAGTATATGTCTGAGAGAAGCAGAAAAGGTCAGATAAATTGATGTTAGGTGAAATGAGTCCTAAGATAAGTATGTTTTTGCTTTCATGCGATTGTTTCTAACATATTTATAAGATGATTTCTTTGTTGATTTGTATGTCCCTTCCCCATGGTATAACCCCTGCTTTCACTGTGTTTAATGTTGGTATAATTTGTGGAGGGGAAGGGAAAAAACAAATCTTTTAAATAGGGATACAGGTGGACCCATTGCAACAATGAGATGTACAAGTCATTATGTCCAAAAACGAACTTTACAACTTTGGCTGGGGGGAGGGGGTGGGGGAGAGGGCGATGGGAAGGAGTGTGAAGGGTAAACAAAGGAAGAGGCTGCAATGCTTGATAAGAAATGTACTCATTATCTTGCCCATGTAATTGTAACCCCTCTGTACTGTATTTTCACAATAAAAAAAAAAGAAAAAAAAGATTTACAATAACTACCAGATAAAGCTGACATTGGATCATACATAATCCTTCATCTGCAGCATAGTTCACTTTGAACTTGGCTCACACTTTTTTATATAAATTCATCTTGTTACTGGAGTCATTGTGTTTTACTTCACTGGAGACAAGAGTGCGTTTCTTGTTTTCTCAAATTTCAGGGTTGTTTTCAGGATTAATTTTGTGATTGTTGTAATTTAAAAACAAAAACAGCAACAACTAATATTTGCATTTTCTATCACAGCCCAAAAATACTTCTGTAAGAAGTAATACATTACTACAAGGAAATGAGAGTACAAAGCAAGCAAACTCAAAAATCAAAATGAATTAGAGATGAAATAGCATTTAAAAGTTATTGTTAAGCTAGGTACCAGTGGATCACACTTGTAATCCTAGCTACTCAGAAGGCTGAGATCTGAGGATCATGGTTTGAAGACAGTCTGGTCAGGAAAGTACATGTTATCTGCAATGAGCCACCAAAGAAACAGAAGACCTGTAAAGGCTAGAGCATTAGCCTTGAGCAAGAAAGCTCAGTGAAGGCATCCAGTCACTGAATTCAAAACACAGGACCAGCACATACACAAAAAGAAACAGCCTCAAACCAACAAGATTATTATTAACCAACAAGAAATGGAAATTCAATCTCAGTTCAATTCTTGAAGTAATAATTAGCATGAGATGAAGTAGTGAACAAATATTGAAATATAATAACAAAACTCAGATTATAAAAATATTTCAAAATAGACATCTAGATTATGAAAGAAACAAGCATAATTTGTATGGTGACAAATGTAGTAATTACAATGGTGAGGAAACATAATATTAAAGACAATAAATTTGAATTAAATGGTATAACAAAAATGTACTTATACTTAACTTTTTATGAGATAGTAGCATTGAGTTGGGCTTACAGTATGAATCAATCATCAGGAAAAGAATAATCCCACAAAAAGAACATAGTTTTTAAAGTATTTTGTTGCAGTAAATTCTAGCAGATGCTGCAGAAATAATAGATGTTATTTGATGGTATTTGTTTATTATCCAAGTAAAAATCAAATCTATCAGTGTTTGATTTTGCCTGTAAGAATGAGCAGCAGTAAATCATCCAAGGTACATTTGCTCAGGACTTTCAAGGTGCTGCATTGTTCAACTTGTAAAAATATTATGTGGAGAAATAAGATGAAACGCATTTCAAAGGCAACACTCAAAATGTGTTGAGGAGTTATAGAAAGCAACTCAAGGTCATCTTTGTGTCTATGCAGAGGGGAACATTCTTGGCAAAGAAAAACAAAAAAGGAGAGTTTTAAATTATTCATAAAATTGAATACATTACAAAACCTATTCCCAGAGAAGAGTATATGCACATCTATTTTCTAACTAAAACTGTTGATCTTGGCTCCCTAGAAAATATGGTAGAGTGCCTTCATTTCAAAGAGATACTAAAGAGAATTGTGTAAAGTAGAAGTAATTATTTAAGAACACGATGAACACTATACTAGCTTGCCACCTGCAATCCTCCATATATTCTTGCACTTCTGAAGATAAGTTTATTTTGTATGCTGCTTTTAATTACTGAGGGGAAAATAAAAGAAACTGTGTCAATGACAGATGCCGAATCTTAACTACCTTACTTTAAATATGAATTAGATTTAAGTGAAGCAAGGTTCTGGTTATTTACAATCTATAACACTGAAACCAGATCACAGTATATGGGTAGTTTGTTCCTAAAATTTCTGTGTTTTAGATATTAGTATTGGATAAGACAACAAAGTAAGGCAAACACAAGTCTATCATACTATGCTTTCCTAATTTAGTGGACTTTTTTGTTATTAAGTATAGGTCATCTCACTTTTGATTTTCTGGCAGCAATAGTAATATTCAGAATTTGATAATAGCAACATCAGGTACAAGGCTAGTTTGTGTGATTTTGGCACTTTCTCTTAAATTTATGGTTTGCAGATACCTTTATATCTCCTATAATTTAACAGAATGAAAATGGAGTGTTTTTATATATTGCAAAGCAAAGAAGATTAATGCTGCTGGAGAATGGAAGGGAGGGGAACTGTGAATATTCCAAAAAGGGACTGTGGAGCCAATTCCCAAATCTAGCTGTTGACTTAGGAGCTTTCTAATCTGAGGTAAGAAAATTAAGCTCACTAAGCTTCTGTTTTCACCTCTGAAATATGGTACACACAATAATATTAGCAAAAACTATCCTACTCCATAGGGTGGGTGTAAAGTAAGATATGTATAAATATGGCTAATTCTCGGTGTTTTGAGCACAATAATTATGTGAGGATGGTAGACTTCAAAGAGCCTCAGAAAGGTCAGTTTATTAGTATTTGTGTTTTTAACTTTACCAGAGAGACCCAGTACCTTGGCATATGACATCATATTAGTAGAATTTAATACAAGTGTTTTGAAAATATACTAATTTGAAAACTAAAAGAAAAAACTGAAAAAAATTCTTTTAAGAATAGAAGCCCTTAGAAACTGATAATTTATAAAAATCAGCAAAGATGGACATTAGCAAAGATGGACATTAAGATACATAATATAGCATTATCTAATATATGTACTAAATCTAACATATATGACCAAATAAAGTCATTTAATATTTTAGGTCATTTTGACCAAAAAGGTTCACAAGAGTCAAGAATCATATCCAAAGTCACATAACTAAGTTAGATAACAATTTCAGAATAACACATGTTATTTTGAACCTTTGTTTTTCACTTCCTTGTTCTTTGAAAATGAAAAACTACTAAACTTGACTACACATTTCCCTAAGCATTTATTTGTACATTGCTGTTCTGAAAATGTGAAGTACCAAACAGTACCCAGAACTCTGTTTTAAAGTGTAACTTCTAGATACTTCATAAGAGAAGAACTTTAGTTGAATGAAAACATCCACAGAAAAAAGTAGAAGGTCTATAATGAAGTGCCTGGAAATGTGCTGGGCTCTAATGTCATTTATCATGCATGATGTGAAGATGGCTTGGCTGCACATTTATCATTCCAGGCATCCGGCTTTCATAGCACTGGAAAGGGACCTGCTTTCCTTCACAGTTACTTCTGGTGCTGTTATTAATAAACCACATGTTGGCTTCTCAAATTTCCTTTCCAGTTACCAAGCAGGATTACTTGTCAAAATGTGTTATGGATGAGGGTGAAAGCCATAATAGCAAACAAGTGAAATAAATGGATTAATATACATAATAACCTAGGCATTTTATCATTTGTCAAAAGATTAAATTACTATTTTTGTGTTTGACCTGTGATATTGTGTCTAACTGTAAGGTTCAGGAAACAACAAGCTATATTTTTGCTGAATGCCTGTTACTTCACTATGGTAGTAAGCTAAGGCTTAATATGTTTTCCAATAGTATGTTTTAGATGTGCTGATTAGTTACAACTAATAATTACTTTATTATCAGAAAATAGGTGAAATGAACCCCAAGATAAGTATTCAAATGTTTTTGCTTTCATGCAATTGTTTCTAACATATTTATGGGATGATTTCTTCATTGCTTGGGATATCCCTCCCCCACGGTATAACCCCTGCTTTCACTGTATTTGATGTTGGTATAATTTGTGGAGGAGAAGGGAAAAAACAAATCATTTAAATAGGGATACAGGTGGACCCATTGCAACAATGAGATGTACAAGTCGTTATGTCGAAAAATGAACTTTACAACTTTGGCATGGGGGTGTTTGGGGAGGAGAGGAGGGGATGGGAAGAGATAGGAAGGGGAAACAAAGGAGGAGGCAACAATGCTTGATAAGAAATGTATACATTACCTTGCCCATGTAATTGTAACAGCTCTGTATGGTATTTTCACAATCGAAAAAAAACCCAAAAAAACCTGGCTACAAACCTACCTTTAGACTATCATCTAAGTTTGTCCTATTCAAAAGATCTTTAGTCTACCACTAAGACACTTTCTGTTTTTAGATGAGCAATATTGAATTTGTCATAATGTGAAATAATGCAATCTACTTTTGCTAACTGTAAGAGGAATTATTAACTGTTGTTATTAACTTATTTTCTGAAATGTATTGAAATTGCCAGTAAATCCACTTATATATGAACTAGTTGATAAGTTTTAATGAATGTTGCTTTAAAATAATATATCTTTCAACATTAAGTTTTTAACTACATGACATTTTGTGACATTATGTATGTTATCTATTTGTTTTTAAGTGAAAATGGAGTCATAAAATGGTATTTATGTTTGGGAAGCATACCTGTGTTTGAAATACAAATAAAATAATTAAAAATACTATTGAATAATTGTTTATTTCCAAATAACCATGAAACTTCCTGAGAATATTTTGAAGATGATTTCATATTGCATAAAAACTCCACTGTTTTGGAAAGATGTATTATAATTTTAAATGCTGTCATCAAGATCTAGAGAAAGCTGTACTAAATTGTTTAACAAACACAAGAAAGCTCTTATGTTTGAAAAACATGTCAAAGATTGTAATTTTATTTTTTCCTCATTGAGGTATGTTTTGATGTATTTTGAAAGCTCCATGATTACAGAAAAACAAAGCTGAGTTATTAAAATGGTGTTTATAAACATCATTCTCTGGACTTCAAAGTATGAGATTGACATATTATACATGATAATTCAGCACAGCTCTGCTTCCCATAAATTAAATTTGAAATTTGAAACGAAACTGAAGATAGTAGGTATTTCAGACATCATGAATTGTGTAAGGAGAGGCACAATTTTGGGGATGGAGCAGGTTTATTGAAATGAATAGACCTGAAAGAAGATTTATAATTATGGACTCCAAGAACCCTTGATTGTTTTGAACAAGTCTCTACGCCTTATTTTCTGAATGTATTAATCAGAGCTTATCTGTAGATATAAAAATTTGACAAATAAAATACAAGTTGTCAGGAAACAAAGAGAATTATTATTCAAAAAAATTCATATTTTAATATTATCATTTATCTTTACAGAGCTATCAATTTATCAATAATAGAAAGCAGAAATAAATAATAAATATATTCCAAATACATACCAATGATTTTTCTTTCTTGATAGTAGATTTTTCTTGGCCTTAGCTCTTCTTAGACATTTTTTCAATTAGTCTTTTAAAAATTTCCTCCTATCCTGTTTTTCATCAAACAAATACAACATTGGAGACCACAAAACAATCTTATTATTTAAAATAGTATTACTTTGATTATAGTCATAGATATGTAAAATATGAGTAAAATGTTAGAGCTGTGTAAGAATTTCTCAAAGCAGCAAACCTGTGAAGACTAAAGATGAGCTTTCTATATAATGATCTGGATTTAGTCTTCTTTTAAATTTCCACCAAAAAATTTATGAGAATTGAAGATATAAAATAGAATATAAAAATTATAAATATAGGAATGTAATTCCTATCAATTACAATTCAAATTCTAATAATCTGCCCTAGAAAATATGGGTTTCCATGAGAAAGGGAAAGATTCAAAATGTTTATTTCAGACTGTTGAAAACTAGTGAAATATTAAAAACAACATACATGTCCACCATCAGATATAAATCAATAAAACATGACATATATACACTAAAGAATTAAATAAAATTTACATGAGTAAACATTTCTAAATAAATCAGTATGAGAAACGTTTCTAATCTTATGGTGTAGGAAAATGGAGTTGAAGAAAATCATTATCTTTTTTTTAAAAATACTTTAAAAAATACACCCAATTGGGCATTTTCTTTTAGGGAACTTTGTGTGTGTGTGTGTGTGTGTGTGTGTGTGTGTGTGTGTGTGTGTGTGTGTGTGTGTGTGTGTACAGACATGTATACAAATATATACAAATGAAGACTGGAAGAATAAATCTTATAATAACAGAAATTTCAAAACTTGTTCCACTTTGACTAGAATTAAAGAATTAAAGTGTGTTTTACTTCTGTTGTTAATAGTGATTTCAGGAGGTAATAGATTCCCATAGCTATTGTACAAGCTTATTAGATATTATATATGGCTGCATGCTTGCCACATAAAAATCAGAAATTACTGAATTACAGAAAATAGAAGCTGATTTTCCCACTTGAAAGACATTGGTTACCCAGGCTACTATGGTAACACTGCGACACAATCAGGCATTAGTCTACCAAATCTTCTCTGTCATTCTATGAATTTTTACTTATGCTCCAAAACAACAAGTGGAATCTAGCCATTATGGCGATATTGTAACCCAACAGTGGAAGATAGGATTCTTATGATACATTTTTATCCTTTCAGGTGTGTATAAAAACCTATGTTTCTATTTTATAACCACATTAAATTTCATGGTATAATCAGTTCTAAGCCTTGATAGGTCATGTGCCATTCTAGCTTATTACAGTAATACTTAAGGAAGAACTTAGCATTGATTTTCATTCTTAAGATAGAGCTACATGTGTATGTCCATGCATACTCACACATATATCTATCCACTGAAACAAAACAAGGGATGCCAAAGCGAACAGTAGTTAAATTGAGTGGGGGATATAAGTGGTTGTTTACTTGCATACTTTTTTCATGTAAAGAATTATCATCTACAAAACAAAGCTTTAAATGTAGTGCCTCCCAGAAATTACTAGTACAATCTCATCTGCAGTATTTCATCTATAAAATGTACATAATAAGACCTCCTGCTGATTTTAGAAGGGAAGTGCTTAAGCAGTAGCTGAGGCTTTCAGTGGGAAGCTGTCAGGGTACTGCTGGTACCAAGGAGATGAATGACCACCACAAGGAGTGCCACCGATGCTCGAGGACCATCTTCCTCAGTGTGCCCCTATGCCTGTGTAGTTGCTTTACTTTCTCATGAAGACAATGTGCAGGAGGACATTAGTAGAACTGGGGAATAGATATTGAAACTTTATGTTATATTTACAACAGACAAGATTTCACTCCCCCAGTTTAACCAGCCTTAGACCATGTAGAAGAGGGGGAAAATATTTAAATTTTTTCCATTTTCTCTTTTTTCAGGGAACTTAACAAATGCATGCCCCTGAGTAGCTAATGAGAATTGTGGAAGAACCACTGCGAAGACAGTATGTCTCTAGAGCCACGTCATTGGGTATGTATAACAAAAATATCTATACAATGAGGTATTTCTCCTCTTTATTTTTTCCTCTTATACTCAGATACTCAAGAGGAAAATTTCCATTGAGAGGCTGGATTATTTATTGTGAATGATTTTAAATACTGTTTTTCTTTTGTAAAATTAATTTTCTTGTCAAGGTGATCTCGAGAGGGGTTACAGTTACAGACGTAACATAGTGAGTACAATTCTTGCTGAAACACTGTGACCCATTTCCTCATTCCCTCCCAGTGAACCCTCAGTTGTAAAGTTCATTTTCAATATGTGGTCTTGTGAGTATCTCTGTTGCATTGGTTTGCCCTTTGTCCTTTGTCTCACTATTTTGTTGTTCCCCCTCCTTCCCTAATTCAGATAAACATATTTACAATGCCCAGGATACCAAAATCAATACCGTGACAACATAGGATAAACCATAGGGGAAAAAAGAAAGAATACAAGAAAAAAGAAATAACTCCACATAATACACTAAAACAACAACAACAAAGAAAAACCTCTTGTTTCTATATCTTAGAGTTCATTTTTCTTAGACAAAATAAGCATATAGCTCCCCTGTGACCCAGCATCTCCACTTCTGGGCATTTACCCAAATGATCACAAACAAGGCCATGCTAAAACTACCAGCACAACCATGTCCATTGCGGCATTATTTACCATAGCTAAAATATGGGACAAACCCAGATGCCCCTCAGTAGTTGCATGGATCAAAAAAAAATGTGATATGTATATACATAATGAAATTCTATGCTTCCATTCTATGCAGCCATCATGCCACTTCTGATTTTTGAGTAGTTAATTGGAGATGAGTCTCCTAGGGATTTTTCTACTTGAGCTGGCTTCAAACAAGATCCTCAGATCTCAGCCTCTTGAGTAGCTAGGATTACAGGCATGAGCCACTGGTACCCAGGTGGTTTTCAATGCAGTGATTTCATGAAATTATGATAATTTTTAGAACTATAAGTTGGTTCAGAGCCTCATTACCTTGTAAGTATTTCTAATTTTGATCAATGACATGTTCCTCTAGTGAATACTCTGTTATTTTTAACCAATTCTACTTTTTATTTTTTTATTGTGAAAATACTGTATAGAGGGGTTACAATTACATGGGCAAGATAATGAGTACATTTCTTATCAAGCATTGTAGCCTCCTCTTTTGTTTCCCCTTTCCCATCCCTTCCCATCCTCCTCCTGCCCCCCTACAATCCTCCCTGCCCTCCCCCCTCCACCAAAGTTGTAAAGTTCGTTTTCCACATAACGACTTGTACATCTCATTGTTGCAATGGGGATACAGGTGGACCAATTCTATTCTTTACAGCCAAAGCAATTTATTGATCCAATGCAGTATAATTTGGTTTCTTTCCACAGTTATCTTTCTCAATCACTTGAGAGGATATTTAAATGTGTTTGAGATGGCGATGTTAACATTCTATTCTTAATGCAGACAGAACTATTGGGCATTTCTTTCTGCCTTACAACATAGTCTACCATGTTAGTAGTTAACTCCATTTCTGAATAAAATAATATATTTTACTGATTCATATACATAGTACTATGCTCAAACTGTTAAATATTATTTAATCAAGTGAATAAATCAGGATAATTGCCAAGTAAAAATTTGACATCTCATTACATAGCTAATTGAGTAGGAAACATCTTCAAAATGGTAAATAAAATGGAGAACATCTATATATTTTAAACTAAAAATTTTAAATAACCAATTGAAAAATTATTAATATTATCCTGGTTTTGGAATAAGAACCATGAAAATTAAAATAAAGTAAGTTCAGTGAAATATTGATTAACAATACTTAGTGAAGTCCTCATGAATGTATACAAAGTAATTATGCTTACTGAGAAAATACAATAGGAATAGAAGATAAATTCTAAACCTTCAAATAAATCTATGATTAAATGTTTATGTAAAATGAACTAACACAAAGACACATCCATCAAGTCTCCAGTGTGGATATATGAAAATTTCTATAATACTGCTGTTAATCTGGGTTATTGGTGCAAGCTTATTATCTAAAACAATTTCTAGCTAATGAAATAATGAAATGAAAATTATGTTTAATGCAATTATTTTAATGAAAACAATATAAAAGAGCAAATTCTAAAATGAGTGTGCACCACCAAAATTTGCTTTCAGTGTATTATATTTTCTGTAATAAAATAACTTGTATGTAATTTTGTGATTTTAAGGCTTCTAGTAAAAGACATTCAGAATAAATAGCGGGTATGATATGTTCCTCACACTACTTTGCAGAAGTTAATGTGTTAAAAGATATTAAATTAGAAAGTAGAAAGCTTTAGAGAGTAATAACCATATTTCAAAAATTTGAAAAATATCTGTAAATTTAAATAGCTGTATTTCCTTGAGAGCCACTTACTGTGTTGAAACTTTCACAGTGAAGTTCACTTTGTAATATTTCACCAAATTTATTAGGTCATAGAACTCATGATAACATTTTCTTTAGCAATTGCAAAACATAATTTGTGAAGCCCCTTTTACAGCCACATGACTTATCTTACCAATTTGACTCTTACATCATCAAAAAGCTCTGAATCGAGAAAAAAAGTAGACTGCAGAGTACCTGGAATAAATAAAAAGGATCCAGGATGACCCATTGCAAGAATGATACTCACAAGACACTATGTTGGAAATAAAGTTTACAACTTCGGGGGGGGGGGAGGGGAAAGGAGAGGAGTGGGTGACATGGGAGAGGGAAAGGATAGTAGTTTTTCTAAACAAAGAGTAGCAACGCTCAACAAGAAAATGTACTCATTACCTTACTCATGTAACTGTAACCCCTCTGTACAGCATCTTTACGGTGAAATAAAATTTTAAAAAAGAAAGAAAAAGGATCAATTTACTATGTAATTTTAAAGCTTGAAAACAGGATACCAAAATGTTTTATATGGTAACAATAGTGTAATATGATATAATAATAACTATGATAATGATATGTACATGGTATTCCATGCCTAATACTGAGATCATACATATTAAAACTGAACTTCAAAGCTGGTTTTTAAATGAATATTGTAATTATTTTTACTTTTGAGTGAATTAGACTAAGGCACAGATAAGTTTAGTGGTTTGCCTAAGTACACACAGTACATGATAAAAAATAATTTTTCTTTGCAGGTATGCTATCTTCAAAATCCATGGTACTGTACTCCTACATACTCACAGAATATCAAAGCTCTGGGATAGTTTCAGGGAAACCCACAAGTTGACACTATATGACCTACTGGTCACTAGAAATGATGGTTAACTATTGTAGAAGATATTTTCAGTGTTGTTTAGTTAATATTCTTATCAACTCATAAATTTATAGATTAAGAGTGGTGTTCAAGGAGACAGAACAATTTGATGCCTTCCTTTGAGAGTATCTTTTATGCTTCTTCAGCTGATCTCAACACTGAACTAAATCAAAGTCCAAATTTTATAATTAAGATTCCAGAAATGTTTTAAAAAGTTAAAACACGACTTTGGTGGCTTAATTAAATGCAATAAAGGGAAAAGACAAAAATTGTGAGTGAAAGTATACCTACCTTATACAGCAGGATGTGTTGGGGACATTGAAAGGTATCCCTAATACCTTTAAGCAGAGGACATGAGATGCAGGGCATCATTCTCCAGATCTGATTCAAAAGTGACAGAACTCTAAAAGAATCTCAATTTATACCTGTCACATAATCTCCCTGCTCCTTTACCTGAAATCTATTTGAATCACCTGATATGAGTGTCTTTTGTAGTGGTACTTGACTTTTTCTAATGATAAACACAGTATATTGATCTAGTCATTTAAATTTTCTTTTTTTCTTATTTTTGAGGAATATTGCAAGTATATCTAGAGATTAATACCACCCAACTTTTACACTTTCCAAAATATGGGGACAAGATATTGAGTGTTTTTCTTCATTGTACAAAAATTGTAGGAAACCTTGTCCCAAACCCCCAAAATAACCCTAAGTATAGCCTGTGAACATAAGATAGAAAGTAAGATAATTGGCCTCAGTTTCTTGGCCACTTTGTTGTAGAAATCAACTTGTGCAATTTGAATCCACTTGGGGCCAATTGTGAATGTACAATTTTCTTCCCCTATAAATCCACTGAAACAACTGTGATCAGTGTGGAACACAATCTCAGATGTAGCCTGTTCAGTGTGTGAGCAAGCTCAACAGTTTATGCATCAACTTCTATCAGACATTGGTAGAGGATTACTCCTATAGGGTGTATAATTTCTAGTTATTTGTATGCCCAGGCAAAGTACAATCTAGTGTTCAAAGAAGCTAACAATCACAAAAATCCAGCTTTTCTCATAGAAGTAAATAGCTATTATTTATATTGTGGGGTTTTGTTTTTTTTTTTTTTTGCAATTATGTGATATTGGAAGGTTTTCAACTAGATTTAATTTGGTTTCTAGTTTTGTCCAATGCAGAGCATGATGGTCAAAAGGATTTTGCCAGATGCATGGTCCTCAAGATAGGCAAGGGGGAGAGCTCCTGAGTTTTCTCTTTTGTTTGCATTTAACTGGTAAAGAGAGTGGTACATGTAGTCATAGAGCAGTTTTGGTTTTTAGATCAAAGGGCAATTCCAAGAAGTAGTTAACCAGCTGTCAGATCAGGCACACAAAAGAATAGATACCCAGTCTTTGGATAAGATCACTCTGTAATGTCAAGCATTTCAGGTCTGTCATCTGTGTTCAAACACAGGCTAGTACAAACACAAATCAGCAATCTTTCACTGGCATCAGGCTTTTTCCACATACACCAACCAATCATATTTTCTTACCGAGTCCAAGCTTTACAGATTTGATCACAACATTTTGGGGTTCTTTAAATTTTTTTAGCCATGAATATGTTATACCAGCTCACCCTACAAAGGACGTATCAATAGAGTATTCCTTAATATCTCCATTCTGCTCACCTCCATAATTTGAATCACTAATATTTTCCTTTATGCACTTTTGGCAATTAGGATGACTAATTTATACACCATTGAACTTACTGAATTTCTCTTCATCTATCTTGGGAACGTTTATTAATTTCATAACTAAAAAATTTTTCATCTATTTCCTTTAATTTTATTTATATGTAATGAATAACTCTTGATCTATTTATTTTAACAAGAAATCAAAAATACCAAATGTGGTTATAAAATTATCCTAATACTATTCATTAAAATTTGTGGGGTTTGTTGTGAATTTTAATTATACTCTTTATCATATTCTAAGTTTCTCAATGTGTTTTTGTCTAGCTTTTGAAATTTGCAATATGTTCAAATAGTCGACATAATGTCATTAAGTTTTTAAAAGTTTAAATTGCTATTGCTTTAAATTTATTAAAATATCCTAGGAGTCAATCCACTGGTTTTAAAGTGTGTATTTGAAAATGAAAAATAAAGACCTTTCTTAAATCATCTCTAATTAAATAAGACTTAAGAATACACTTTCAGTGAAGTAAGGCCAGATGATAAGCACTCTGGAAGGTAAGATTTCTTTTTAACTAGGAAAATGGAATTTTGTCAATATCTCATGCACAAAAATGTTCTAGTCATTTCCCAATACATGATGTATTTTTGTTCTAGTGTAGTTCCTCATATAAAAGTAAGATGGGTTAACATCTCAAAAATAGAAGTGAATATTGTCTTAAGGGCCTGGATTTATATAACTTCATCTGGATTTATTTATCTTTTGTAGCTCATAATTTACTATGATAAATATTAATGTAATGAAAAGTAAAAATAAAATACAAAAGATTTTACAAATTTTAAATAGTCAAAGCAGAGAAACACTTTGGTTGTAAATGTGGCTGATGGGTTCATTATGGGTCTGAAAATCTTGATTTCCTGTTTTTTTTCTCACAATACTGCGAAGATCCTCTGATCTCAGGAAATGAACCCTATTTCAGGTTGATGGGCCAAATCATGATTAATCTAAGCCTGTTAAAGTCACTTCTTTATGTCTCTAGCATTTATTAGCTTCTATGATGATTATGAAACAAATAGAGGTCCTTCTAGCCAAAGGAGAAAATAACATTGCTGGTGCCCCACACTTTTATTTTTAGATACTGAATTTAGGCATAACCCTGAAATTGTGATAGTTAATTTGAGTTCAGTTTGAGGAAAAAGCCCTAAATATCACACAGGTTACATTATTGATCTACTGAATCTATCACTAATTTCTATAACTCATGGGAAATAATCATTAGGAAAGAAAATTACTCCAATGGAATACAGTTATGTTTTTATAATTTCTGGATTTGATATGTTTCCTTATTTACACACATAATGCTGACAGTTCTACTGTAAAAATAGCTCAAGTAGTTGATTGTATAGTCTATAACAATTTACTGTCAACCCTTTTTGTGGATTCTTTCAGAGAAGATCGACAGAAGAACGAAGAGAAGATCGAAGAAGAACAAAGATGGCCCTGTTGTTGACAATACTGCGTTTAGGCTCTGTTGGGCAGCCTCCAACTAAGATGGTTCCCCAGGTTGCCTTCTGCCCTTGTTTGGGAATATGGCCTGGATCCTCCAAGTTGTTGGCAGTGAATATAATACAGCAGAAGTAATGGGTTGTCATCTGTGAAATCAGACTGCAAGTCCCTGTGGGATTCATTTTGGGCAATCTCTCTTGCTCTCCTTCCCAGTCTCTGTCTTACTCTGTGCTGACCTCTGGAATACATACCCAGGTCCCATCATCAGCAAGGATCTGATGCCTTCCAATCCTTCCATAGTTGAAGCAGAAATCAAACTCTCCTCTCAAAGGAGCTTTAAAATGATCGTAATTATAACACCTTGATGGCAGCCAGAGATTTTCTGCTTTACATGCAAATGTAGGAATATCATGAAAAATGTGGGAGCACCACTGTTCATTAATGTCATCCTTCACCACTTAGCTTTCCTTTATCTTTTTAGCATGTGATGGTTATTCATTAGCACTCAGGGGTACTCTTTTGTTCTAATTCCTTTCATCTTCATTAATTTGTCTGTTAAATCGTTGCTTGAATTAAACACAATTGGAATTAATGTAAAATATTTTCTTCCTTTCAGTATGGTCTTTCAATAGTTGGTGATGATTATACTGCATTCCCTCACCTTTCAAGAATGTTTTCTTTCTTTCCCCCACAGAGAGATCCACATTGAGAGCTAACAAAGCTAATGGAGAATAATAAAATTATGTGTGAATGATTTCAATTTCATGGCAAAATGATAAAATTATTATGAAATGTTTATATTTCCTTCCCTATCTCAGAACAGAGATGGGCTTGCATTTAGCTATTGTTCTTAAGCTACAAGACCTCACCCTTCATGTTGTCCTTACTTGGGACTTCGTCAACCACATTTCTTCTTTGACAACTGGCTTCACCCCAGATTCTGCCAATCAATTAATTGATCAATCAATAAAAATAAATAGAAACCAGAGCAAGTGAAGATGCTCGGAGGTATGTGGGGTGTGTGAATATGGAAGATGTTTGTTAGCTGCCCTCCTGGCAGATGCATTGGCTCCCAGCTCTTAGTACCAGCCCTAGGGGTGAAGTTGGGGTTAATCAGACGATATTCCTATCTCAGGGTCTGAACACAGCTGCATGTGGCATCTGGTTTAATACCTACAAATGTTAACATTGTTTTTGTAGTGTCTTCTCAGAGTTCTTCATTTTGTCTCTGGGTCCTTCCTTGAAAATGCTAGCTCTGCTGAACACTTCTCTTCCGGCTGGTGTTTGACAAGTAGTATTAGTTATTTTCTGCAGTTATTATTCCTTAACTATTTTTTTGTCAGTTGTGGGGTCTGAATTCTGGGCCTGGGTGCTGTCCCCCTGTCTTCAGTTGTAGACCAGCGCTCTACCACTTGATCTTCAACCCCACTTCTGGCTTTTTCTGCTTATGTGGTGCTGAGGAATCGAACCGAGGGCCTCATGAATGCAAGGCAAGCACGCTACCACTGAGCCACCTTCCCAGCCCCCTTAACTATTTTTAAAAATGTATCTTTGATTATCAGCCATCAGTTGAAATAATTTCATACACACATATACAGCTTTGTTTCCTATTTTTTTTTCTTTCTGGAGTGTTGCTACTATATCATATAATAGCAAAAAGTTGTAAAACCATAATGTCATGTAAGGTTAAAAGGTGAGTCCTATTAAAGTCATCCTATATATTACTTTTTTGAAATGCATTTTGAATATTCAGTCAGTACTGATCTTCCACACAAATTTTCATGATGGTATCTTTTTCTAGGGGAAGTTACTAAATGTATCAAAGACATGAGATGGTCATGGACCATTTCTACTAGTCTATCCTTTTTCAGAGTAAACATTTACCCTTCAGTACTGGCCTCTTCACCAGAGTTTATATTTGCTTTACATATTTTGCTCCCTTCATTGAGAGTTCTTTTACTAGACATGTTATTTTTACCTAAATACCACATAGACTCTTGAAGAGCAATAAATCTTATTTCTTTTTTTTTGTGTTTTTTGGAGTACTTAGTTTCATTTTAATATAACTTTAACTGACAAATAGAACTTGATACATTTGTATGTAATGTACTGTTTTTATTATGAACAACGATTTATTTTAAAGATATCAGAGAAAAGGAAATATAACAGGGCAGAAAGAGAAAATATTAAATATTATTAATTTGAAATTATAAAAATAACAGTAATCTTATTTTTAATACAATCTGTTGTTGCACATTTTAATTATGAAATTTAGTATTTCATAACTATTAACTTTAAATTTATAAATGTTTTATTAATAGGTTATACATATTTAAAGTTACTTTAAAAGAAATAAATGCTTATTTGCTTATATTTTTACTATTTTACAATATCATAGATAAAAACTGTACAAATTCACCATAGACAATGCACATTACCTGACATTCATCATCATTTCTGGTGAGAACACAATAGTTACACTTTTAGCAACATTTTAAAATGCAATAGCTTATTATCAAGTTCAGTCACCAGGTTGCACAAATGGGTCCATCTGTATCCCTATTTAAACAATTTGTTTTTTGCCTTCCCCACTACAAATTATACCAACATCAAATACAGTGAAAGCAGGGGTTATACCATCAGGGAGGGACATACAAACAACAAAGAAATATCTTATAAATATGTTAGAAACAATAGCAAGAAAGAAAAACCATTAGAGTCCTTATCTTGGGGTTCATTTCGCCTAACATCAACTTATTTGACCATTTCTGCTTGACTCAGACATATAGTAGTTATTGCAATAAGGGAAACCATGGGACCTATGTTTCTTTGGGCCTGGCTTACTTCACTTAATATAATTTTTTATAATTGAGTTTCACATGCATTTTAGATACATATTAGATATGACACCTCCTCAGGTTGGCAAATATTTCCTTCTTTTCTGCAGTTTTCCTTTTCAGTCTTCTGTTTTGTTAGTTGAGCAGAAGCTTCTTATTTTCATGGAATGTCTTTTTGATATAGCTACCTGTGTTTCAGGGCCTTACCAGGCAGACACTCTTGCTGAGACTAAGTTGTGGTGATTTCCCCTTATTTTCTTCTATCAGTACTTCAGTTTCAGGCTTGCACTTAAATCTTTTATTTTACTTTGTTTTTGAGTGTTTTGGTTTTGATTGTGAAGGAAGAGCTAAATTCCAACCTTGTGCGCCTGAATATCCAGTTATTCTATTTACTATTGAGATCGTCCTTTTCCCATTTTGTGTTCTTGGCATCTTTGTTGAAAATGATATGGATGTATTTTGGAGCTGTATGCTAGAGCACTGTTTTGATGCCAGTATCAAGTGATTTTCGATTAGTCTAATGACATTGTGGTACCTTTTCAATTTATATAGTGATTTGTTATTTTGTGTTTTAGATTTCTTTGACTATTTGAAATCTTTTGTGGTTTGGTGGTTTTGAGGATTTTTTTTTTCTGTTTCTGTGAAAAATATCATAGAAATTCTGATAAAGACTACACTGAATTTTTAGATACCCTTTGGGTAATATCAGCATTTAAATAACATTAATACTTATAATCAATAATTATGGCCTGTTTTTCCAATGTTAGTTCTTATTTCTTTCATCACAGTCTAAATTTCAGGGTATTGATCTTTAAACTGAATTTACTTATAAGAATTTTAGTTTATATTATTTTGTAGCTATTTTAAATGGTAAATTTCCTTGATTTCTCAGTTAATTGCTATTATGAAGAAAGGCTGAGCTTTGTATGTGTGCCAGTACTGTAGTTTAAACTCAGGGCCTGAGTGCTAGTCTTCAGCTTTTCTTTACTCAGTTCTCATACTCTACCAGTTTAGTCACAAGTCTACTTTCCACTTTTTGCTAGTTAATTGGAGATGAGTGTTTCCTGGACTTCCTAAGTGGACTGATTTTGTGATTCTCAGATCTCATACTCCTGATGTATGTTAATTTATTGAATTTCATCAGTTCTGACAGGATTAAGGAGGACTCTTTTGAATTTACTATAAGATAACTTTTTTCTCTAAATATTCGGTCTTTTGCAATTTGTTAGACTGTAATTAAAACTTAAGCTCCATTAGAGGTTCTCAGGAGTGAGAATGTCTCATATCTGTAAAGGTAATGCATTTACAAATCATCACATTTACACTGAAAAAAGGTTGTGGACTTTAAAAACCCATAAAATATAAATATTATACAAATCTAATAATTTTCTAGAGATTATAGATTCTACTTAATTTCTTATCACAACAATCTAGCCATTGGAGAGTTCTTGTTCACATTCCAGTGATGGAACAGTTGTGAAGTGGATGAATCGTTAACTTTGTGATTTCTAGCCAATGATTAATATCTCTGTCAGAATTTCCTCATCTGAAAAAATAAAATTAATAACAATTTCTTGGCAGAAGAGATTAGAGATATAAAAGAAACAATACAAATCAGTTTCAGAAAAAAACTTGTAAGGTGTTTATCATCTACAGGAACATTGTTATGATGTGCTTTCCTACTATACAATTTCAAGCAATGTAGCTGATACTTAAAAATCAATTTATTTCAGCTCTCTGTGTGCTCAACTTCCCAAACATTTTTCGTAAGCCCAAGTTGCAGTCCATTGTTTACTTAAAAGAAATCTATTAAACCAATCTATTTAAAATAGAAATGCATCAAATGCATATTGATATAAATGCTTTTTAGAATCTTTTATTCATTTCTCAAATTAATTCTATAGACATACAATTTTATGATATGCTAAATGTTAGCTTTTGTTTGAGACTGCAGTTTCCTTATTAAACATTTGCATGCAATCTTGTGAGAGAATTGAAAATAGAAAACAATGTAGCATACATAAAAGGATTTAGATGGTTTTGATATCAACTTGCTAGCCACACAGAACATGTGTTAGTAAGCGTGGGATGTTTTTAATACCAAAATGATTGAAATTCTACTTAGACTTGTCTGAGTTAACTGGAAAAGATCTATATCTTTCCAAAGGTTTTTTTTTTTAACCCTTTAAGGATTTTTTAAGGCACCAATTATAACTCCTGTAACAAAGTAAAGGTGCTTCAATACAACAAAAGTAGATCCCTCTCACAAATTTGTCTACTTGTTTAGCTCTACAAAGCTGTTCATTCAGGTACCAAGGCATTTGCATCTTAATTGTCCTGTCATTTTTCCTCAGATGGAAGCTGAATTCTGTCTCTCTGATGTTATGTTTAGCTTATAGAAAAGAAAACAAGAAGCAAGTTCAGGACAAATAACTTGTAATGATGAACACACATGTCATACTTTTTCTCCATTACATAAATAATTACAGCTGCAAGGGATTTCTATTCTATTGTAGTCAGAGAAAAAGCCCAACATCACAAAATTCTCAAAAATTTAAAGATTTATTTTGACATATTTGTCATCTTACCAGCATATGGTTTTATACTAAGCAATGATATTAATGCATGCAAATTCATGAATGTTATATCCTTCAGTATGTGTGTTCCTCTTTATCTTTATTGGTCTTCTGGTCCAAAACCTATTCTTTAGTATTACAATCCAAAGAATCTTTTAGTTTTCTTTTTATAAATCTAGAACTACATTAGTGATTGTGCTGTAACTTTTTCCCTTAAGGTTTCCAACAAGTAGTTTATGGAAACATGAAGTTAGCTATAATTATATCTGCAGTAGCCAACTCTGGAAACTAAACAAATGTGTGTGAAAACTGGTGACTTTTTATATGTTGAGCAGATTTTGAAATTGTTTGATAAGGAAAATACTCTTAGAAATAAACCATTGTCTAATCACTTGCTTTTAAATAAATCTGATTTTGATTCCCTGATTATAACTGTAATAAATTTATCTGAAGAGGTCAACTATCTTAATTCCCAACTGAAAAAATTTTACTTAATGGAAAAAAAATCTGTGAGAATTTCAATTGTTTTCCTTTGAGATAGTGTATGATGGGCACTCTTTATCTTATTTCCACTTAAACAATTTTATGGTTTTAATATGAAAGCTTTGTTTTTATAATTTTCCTTCCTGAGCAAGTGTTTCATGAAATCAGTCTCTATCTATGGCCTTCTTCCAAATTATTTATTATTAAATTCCAACACATTTCCACTACTTCCACTGGCATTAGATGCTCATTCATACTTATTAACATGTAGTAAAATAGTAATACTTTATATACCTGATATATATTTAATTGTATAAAATATATTAGAATTTTCTTTTCTTTCTTTCTTTATTTTTTTAAATTGTGAAAATACCGTACAGAGGGGTTACAATTACATGGGCAAGATAATGAGTACATTTCTTATCAAGCATTGTTACCTCCTCCTTTGTTTCCCCTTCCCATCCCTTCCTATCTCCCACTTTCCCTCCCCACCCTGCCCTCCTCCCCACCGACCTGGCCAAAGTTGTAAAGTTCGTTTTTCCACATAATGACTTGTACATCTCATTGTTGCAATGGGTCCACCTGTATCCCTATTTAAACGATTTGTTTTTTCTCTTTTCCTCCACAAATTATACCAACATCAAGTACAGTGAGAGCAGGGGTTACACCGTGGGGGAGGGACATACAAAGCAACAAAGAAATCACCTTATAAATATGTTAGAAACAATCGCAAAAAAGAAAAAAAAAACTTTTGAATATTTATCTTGAGGTTCATTTCACCTAACATCAACTTATCTGACCTTTTCTGCTTGTCTCATAGAATGCTAGTATCAACGTTATTTTATTTTAAAGATTTTTGGCTGTGGCTTGAATTATTATTATTACCATGCATGTTAATGTTCCTTTTACAATGAATATTTTTGCAGATTGCTTAATTAAATAATGAAAGCCCAAATGCATTTCTTTCAAAGGACTGCTTAACAATCATGTTTACAATTGTTTTTTAGTATAGTTACTGAAAAGAATCCTTTCAGAAAGTACATAACATGAGCTATACAGCCCTTCTAATCATGAGATAATAGTGTACTTATTAAGATGTATTTCTTTTCTGTTTACTCTGCTTGTACTAGTGGGAGTCATACTATGATGCAACATAAAATTTTTAAAGAAACAGACTATAAATACAAATTTTATTTTTTAAAGCTTAATATAAATGCCAATTCAATGTTTGCTAAGGGAAGGTAACATTAACTTTTATTTCAGAAAACATAATATTGATTTTGGTCAGTATTAAATGAATTGTTTTTGCTTTTGCACCTAATGCAGACTGGTAATATTAAAGTAAGTTCTTACACTCTCCACTTTACATTCCTCTGTCAATTTCCCTGTTTTAATGTATAACTGCTTTCACCATAATTTTTGTCTTCTATGATGTTCATTTAAGATAAAACTATTACGCTGCTCATTGGTGGCTCATGCTTATGATTTTAGCCTTTGAGGAAGGAAAATCTTGAGAATCTTGATTTTAGGCCAGCTCAGAGAAAAGGTTTGTGAGACTCCCTATCAAACAATAGCTTGGCACAGTGTTTTATGCCTATGTACACCAGCTGTAGTGAAGTGGTAAATAGAATTGTGATCCTGCACAAAAAGTAAAACACTTTAAAAAATAACCAGAGTCAAAGGGCTAGAGAGATATCTCTAGCAATAAATTACTTTCCCAGAAAGTGTGAAACTGAGTTCCAACTCAAGTACTGACCAAAAATTAACCAAAGAAAACAGATTTTATTATAACTAAAGGGACAAGGTGACTTTGTCTTTAATGATCTATTAATTTTTGGTAGCACATTTGTGTCTACCCTAACAACATATGGTTATACATTTATAACTTATTTAAGGGTCTTACATTTATGTGTGTTGTGTCCCCATTTCAAGGTAACAACATATGTTCATGAGTTTCTTGCATTTGCAAGTGGTATTTAACATATAAAAGCATTTTGCAGTGTTTGATCAGTATTTGTCAGAATGTCAAAAAGCTTTAAAAGTTATAAAAATAATTTTCGAGGCAACTATACTCACCTACTATATTTTCCCATATTTGCTATTAAATATTCCAGCCATCTGGAACCCTAGCTGCTATTCAAGAATTCACTTGAGTAAAAATCCCACAATTTACTTGGTTAATAATCCATTAAGTGCCTTGTTGCTAAAGAAAATAATATTTTTACCAGTTAACTTTTTACAGAACTAAAGAGTATAAAAAATTTATCTGTTAGCCACCTCACTCCCACATGTAACAGAAAACAATTGAACTGTCTTTACAATTGTGTTCATATATTTCTCTCTTTTTTGTTTTCAGTCATAGGGCTTGAACTTTGGGCCTGGGCACTGTCCCTGAGCTCGTCAGCTCAAAGCTAGAACTCTATCACTTGAGCCACAGTGCCACTTCCAGCTTTTTCTGTGTATGTGGTACTGAGGAATCAAACCCTAGGTTTCAAGCATGATAAGCAAACACCCTACCATTAGGCCACATTCCCAATCCCCGTTAATATATTTCTTATCAGACATAAGCATACTCAGTAAATATAGCATGCCATGATAAGCATTAAGCAAAGGCAAAGTATTATGTACAACTAGTAAGAAATGGAAAGATTTGGAAAAAAATCATATTAAGTGAAGTAAGCCAGGCCCAAAGAAACATAGGTCCTATGGTTTTCCTTATTTGCAATAACTAGTATAAGTCTAGGACAAGCAGAAGAGGTAAAAAGCTATGTACATATAAACATATAAGCTGATACTAAGGGAAATGAACACCAAGATAAGGATGCAAGAGGTTTTATTTTTGTTGCTGTTGTTTTTAATGTACTTATAATGTACTACGTGATTGTTTTTGTTTCTTTAGTATGTTCTTCCCCAATGGCATAACCCTTATTTTCACTGTATTTTATTCCAGTGTCCTGTACCTTGTATATACATTTTTCTCATTTGAGGAAGGAAAAGGAAATAACAAAATGCTGAAATAAGGATACAGCCTGACCCATTGTAACAATGAGATGTACAAGACATTGTCAAAAACAAACTTTACAACTTCTGGTGGGGGGGTAGGAAGGCACTGGAGAGATGGGGAGGGAAGGGATGGTAGGGGAAAAACAAAGGAGGTCGTAAAAATGACCGATAGGAAATGTACTTATTACCTTACTCATATAACTGTAATCCCTCTGTACAGTATCTTTACAATACAAATATACCTTAAAAAAACTAATAATGAAAATCAACATTCAATGAACTTAAGAACATTACTCTGTCAAGATATCAAAATAAGCCAGTCATAAAATTGATGTTTTACAATAAAATATATAAAGTTATGATAACTTTGAGTTTAAGAGTTAGGTGAATTATTAAAAAAATATATGAAATATTTTAGGCAGGTTGAAATATCCTTAGCTTTGCTTATTAAAATGCTATTAAAATGCTGCTTTCTCATTCAAAAAATGGGAGGGATGTATAAAATGGAGACTACAGAGAAGTGACCCATGACTTTCTGAGATGTGAATAGAACTGTCCCTTTATTCACAAACCATGTGTTTCTCTATCTTAGAAGATTATCTTGAAAGTATTTGAATTTGACTCCTCTGGATACACAATTTTTTAATGTCACATTTCTAAGTAGAATTATATTATTTTAAAAGTCAATCATATATCAAAGGGATGAAGTTCTAGTTACGAACCCTGGGTGTGAAAAACAAGATTCTAATTCTTACTGTAACTATGTTACTAAGGGTATGCTTCAGCCAGCCCCACCCATCTTGTACTGTGGCTGTGCCAATAGCTTTCTATATAGGGGACCTTAGTGCACACATTATTCAGGTATTGTATAGTTCTTTGCTCTGTAAATTGTAACATGTAGTGACCTCGAGGAGCAAGAAAATATTAACAGAGAACTAAAGCACTTTGGCCATAGAAGAGATTCACTCATTAACAGAGTACTCGACACCATTTTCATACATATCCTCTTGAATTTGACAACTTGAAGATGTTTCAAGGGGGAGTCATCAGCAAAGTTGTCCGTTAGAAACACAATAGCTCTGACTGTCTTACAATTATTATCATATGGCCCAAAGTGTGCATTTCAGTAGAGCAAGAGTAACTCCATGCACTGTAACTTTGGTGTGCCTTTGATAATTATTGCTGCCTATGTCAATTGTTCTGTTCTTTTATTGCTGGCTATGTCAATTGTTCTGTTCTTTGGGGACTGAATGCAGGGCTGTGATTCAGGAATATAATTAATATTCTCATTATCAGACATTGCAAGTCACCCATAATATAATCTGGCATACCATATCTACATATAAGATGCTAATCAGACTATAAGCTTTTGGAAAACTTCAATGTCTAGCTTAGGGATTTCTGTTAAGTAAATTCATTATTACAGTGTGTTCTAGAATGTAAGTATACTTTTCTTAACCTATTTTTGTTTTATATACTATTAATGTGAAATATATCCTAGACGTTGTGAAGATCAAATAAAACTTTAACTTACAGTTATCAGTGTTTATAAATGTTATCCCACTTCCAAGGCAGTTTTGCTGACCTGTTTTGTTTTGTTTGTTATTCATATAAGACCACAGTAGTGAACAGACATTATTCCCATTTTATCAATTAAGTTACCAATGCTCAAAAAAGAATAAATTAGTCAAACACAATCAACTACAGAATGGCAGAGTAGCCAGGTCGTGATTCCTAACTCAACATTCTTTCTGTCACAAAGATTTACTTTAGAAAAATGCTCTACTATATACAAATGGTAGAGGTTAGGAATAATAATATTTGAGCAAATAAAAGAAATTGGAATTTTTTTGTTTTGGTGTTATTTTGGAATTCACATATAACACATAAACTGTATAACAAAGAGCCAGTGATATGTGTATTGATGTCATGACCATAATTATGTATGTATCTTGTTGCTGTGCACCATATTCTCGAATGCTTGTAACTTCACAGAATATATTTAAAACATCATTTCTGTTTTCTCCTTTTCTCTCATGAATCCCATCCCACACTTCTGTGTAAAAAGCAGGTGGTATGAAGGAGGTTTATACTATGATTTAAAATGAAAAGCAATTAGAAGAGTAATTAAAAATGGAAGTTGACAACATGACTCAATGTATAAATTATACATATTTCAGGAAAACTTTATTTTGGTATTTAAAAAAATTATGAAATGAGGGAACCTGAGACTGTTGTTCTCACTAAATCCCTCATTATCCCTGCTTTATAAGCTGTGTCCTGAGACAGAGCCAAGAAAGAAAATGCAAAGTATGTGTGTGTATGTGTGTATTTTAGGAAAAGAGCTACTACTACAAGGAAATGAGAAAAAAGTCTTCTGGAATTAGAAACATAGAATCCTTAATTTGTAAAGAAATGACATCTGTGAGATACTTTCATTTCCTTAATTTAAGTATGTAGAGTCTAAAGTATTTTTAACTATATTTTAATTGTCTCAAGTTGTAAATGACAATTTCAGTTCCGCAGGCAATGTTCCTCTGCTCTCACTGATTACTCCTCCCTCTTCCTAAATCTCCTTTCTCTTCTCTCATAACCCTCTTCTCTTTTTCATTCTTCTCTTTCATCATCATTTTTACTCTCTTGGTTCTACAGATAAGAAAAAAAGATGTAATATTTGTTTTTCTGAGTCTGGTATATTTCTCCTAGCATGATTATGTACAGTTCCAAAAATCTTCCTTCAAATAACATACTTTCATTTTTTAATGGCTGAATAAAACTTCACTTTATATATATCCTAATCTGTTATTTATTCTTCTGCTAATAGGCACATACACTAATTCTATAATTTGGGTGTTGTGAATGTGAATGTTCGGGTATCTCTGTTACAGGCTGACTTTAATTCCTTTTGGTATACACCCTGGAGTGGTATAGCTGATTACAGTACCTCTAACTTAGTTCTGTAAGCAATTCCATATGGTTTTCATAGTGCCTAGACTAATTTACATCCTCAGCAGCAGCATATAATGGTTCTCTTTTCCCTACATGTTCAGCAATACTTATTTCATCTAGAAATAATTATAAAAGGCATCTCAAGAAAAAGATGGAATCTCAATATATTGTTGTTGTTATTGTTTTTGTTGCATTTTTCCTACTACCAAGATTTGAACAAAGGGCATCTCAGTTAATGAGTTTACTTGCATTGCTGGGAGTTCTACCACTTGAGTCAAACTCCAGCTCAGCATTTTGCTGTTACTTTGGAGATCAGTCTCTCAGATTTTTTTACTTGGGATGGTTTTGAGATGTAAGCATCTGGATCGTAGCTTCTTGAATAGCAAGGATTAAAATTGAACACAGCTCTCACTGTAGTTTTGATGTAATCCTGATGGTTAAAGACATTGAAAACTATTATGTATTTACTGATCATTTGTACTACTTTTTCTGAAAACAGTTTTGCTTGTTTGTCCATTTATTGATTAGATTATTTGTTACTGAGCTGCTCAATTTTTAAAATTATATTCTAGATATTAATTTATTAATTTCATTCATAACCAAAAGACAAATGACACGTTCCATGAACACTAAAACTAAAACAATTTATCATCACGAAGACAACATTACAGAAGATATGTAAAGATATTCCACACAGAGGATCAACATGAACATGAAACAGTTGCTACCAGGTGAGCAGATGAACACAGGAAGATTAGAAGAGATACAACACCAAAATTAGTTAATTTTTAAATAAAATGTTACCAAGGTTTAGAATATGTTGTACATTGTAACTAAAAATAATTTTTTCTTACAAAGTAAGTGGAAGCTCAAAAATATAATTTGTAGAAGTAGAAAACAGAACATCAGAAAGAGAAGAAGGAAGGAACAAAGAAATGAAAAAAAGCAAGAAAATTGATGTTTTGGTATCATGTGTCTTTAAAAAGTAGAGAACATTCCAATGAATTATGCTAAGCAACCTAGTTCAATACGAGCAAGCCACATTGAAAGTTAACAGGGAGAAAGAAAATAGAAATCTCAACCTACCCCCCTCCCCAAATAAAAACAGAACAAAAATTGGAATCAATGAAACAAAGACAAATCAGAGATACCCTTACTCAGGGGGAAAAGACCCAAATAAATAAAATGAAAATTGTACAGGAGGGGAACATGTACAGAACAAGAAGAGAGGTGATGATATCTGAGAGGAAGAGGCAGGAAAACAGGCTTCTTGGAGGAATGGAGGGTAGGAAGTAGGGCCAGGGGATACAACAGGACTTACAAAGAACATGATGTTTCTCAGAACTGATCTGCTTTAAAGAGGGCTGAGTTGACATGGATGTAATCAGTCAGGGCTCAAGAGGTAAGCTTTGCTCAGTTCTGGACAGCAGTCGATGAAAGAAAATCAGTCTCTGCCCCTGCTTATGTGAAACGCAGCTTAGATCACATCAATTGTTCCCCATTGTGACCTGGGGAGAGGTCTCTGCATTTTGTTGCTGTACTTGACTTCTATCCTTGTATGTGCGGTACAGGGTTGGAGGATGGAAGTCTGTTCTTCACTTAGTTCTACAAGCTTAGGTTGGGAGCAGAACTCTGAAATTGAAGACCTTCAATCACTATCTCTGTTTAAGAGGAGATCACTGGCATTCTTTTTTGTTGCTTTTTCTCCTCTTTCTGTGATACACGTTTTGATGTTTCTTGATTGCTGCTAGGCTCTGATTGTTTGCCTTTGCCTGGATTTTCCAATTAGAGCTATAATACTGTCCTGTCTCTTATCTGCCATCTTGGATCCCTCTCCACGTTCTTTTCTTATGAATGATCCATGAGTCAGTACAAAGGGCTGCCTGAAGCCCTAGACCCATGTGTCAATTAACCAAAAACTTTCCAAAAAAGAAAAATAGAACGAATTTACTAAACAAATCTTATGTGCTCTGGATAAATTACATAAACAGAAAGAATACTAGAAGAAGTTTGTGGAAGAACACAGGAAGCTGAAGAAAGACCTATAGCTCCATAAGCAAACTATTGAGATAGTATACCAGAAGACCAACTTATACTCAGGCCGGGCCCATATGCAGGAAGGCTGCTACCAGACCATAGGGGAACTGCAGGGTCTTGCCAACTTCCCAAAAGCTTCCCAACTGCTATGGCAGATCTTCAAGTCCTTCTTGATGCTGTCTCTATCTAGCAGAGGCAGGACGAACACACAATGCAGAGTTAATCTGAGAAATGGATAGCCTAAAAGTGAAACTGGAGAAAAAAAATCATCAAAATCATGGAAGAACTACAGAAGTATAACCCTGAAGTGAAGATCACCTTTGAATTTTATTGCTTGAGAAAGCAACAATGGAACAAGGAATGGAAGAGCTAAAAAAAATTTACAGATATCTGGCATACTCCACTTGTAGTTCTCTAGTCTGTTTGAATGACCAGACACAACAGGCCAGGAAGGAGAAGGCACAGCTAGAGACCCAAGCAGGGACATGGAGGGTAGTGTTAAAAACAAATAAACATGAGAGCAGAGAGAGAGATTAGTATTTTCCAAATATGAAGACCCAGAGCACAACATGTGCACAAAATCATACAGTAACTGCTGGAGGAAATTCAGGAAATAAGTGAGGATGAGATGCATGCTGTGAACTGAATGTTAGAGCTGGAGACAGTCATGCCAGTCTCCGCAAACAGCTAGAGGGGCCACCAGTCCCCAGTGTTACATTTAGAGCCATTGGAGACCAAGGAGCAGCTATAAGCTAAGGCCTAGCAGCTGAAAAAGGAAGTAGTAAACCTAGGTGAACAGCTGCAAGCTCATCTAGAAGAGAATAATACTCCAAAATGTACAACAGGCCCAACTGCAGCAGGCGGCACTGCAGAGTAGGAGGATCACCTCAATGGTCTACAAGAATTTGGAGGAGACCCAGGAGTAACTCATAGCAATAAGACAGCACAACCAGCAGCTGCATGCCCAGCTGAGCCACTACATCTCCCAGGAGGAAATAAAATAGATGAGAAACAAAAATGAAGAGGACCCCAGGTTCAACCTCACAATCCCAGAGAACATAGAGAGCCTAGAAGACAAGCAGGCATTTTGTTGTTGTTGTTGTTGCAGCACAAGTCTCAGCTGAGGAAGAGAAGGTACAGCTGGGTCAAAAGCTAAGACAGCAGAAGGTGCCTGCCAGTTCCTGTCATGGGGTTGTGATTGTATTTCACATGCATTAAATGCCATTTTTTTTTTTTTTTGTCAGTTGTGGGGCTTGAACTCTGGGCCTGGGTGCTGTCCCTCAGCTCTTCAGCTCAAGGCGAGCGCTCTACCACTTGAGCTACAGCGCCACTTCCGGTTTTCTGGTGGTTTATTGGAAATAGGAGTCTCACGGTCTTTCCTGCCCGGGCTGGCTTTGAACCTCGATCCTCAGATCTCAGCCTCCTGAGTAGCTAGGATTACAGGCGTGAGCCACCAGCGCCCGGCTAATAAATGCCATTCTTGAGTTCATTGAAAAGCTGTAGGGCTCTTCAAGTGAAAGTATTTTTGAAGGACCAGTGGAAGACCTTGAACTACTATTCATCCAGCTCAGAGGAAAGATGGACAGAGTTGTAGATGTCATTGCCCTCTTTGAAAAGCACATGGTAGTGTTGAAAGAGGGACAGAGAAAGGAGAAGTACATTGGTCAGCTGGACCAGGACATGCAAAGGATGATCTGGAGATGCAGGAGCTAGTTTTGCAACTTGTGGGTGAGCAGGGTAAGTTCTAGGCAGCCTGGGTGGCCAAGAAGTGGACCTTGCCTGTTAAGATGGAGTAGTCCACCTGGATAATGAGGAGCAGCCTGCATGAGGAAGGAATAGGGTAGTTTCAGCACTTAAGAACACTGCACAGCAAATCGAGTCATTGATGTCTGACTTCCAGCAAATGCAGGAGGAGGAGGCAGGCTTGTACAGGTACTGCTTGTCCTTCTTGTAAAGGGCTGCTAAGGTGATCAGATAAACATCATATTCATCTAAAACAATTACAGCACAAGCCTAGAGAAGCAGGGTTGGGCTCTGTCCTACCCTCTCCCTGTTACCCAGTTCTTTCTACTCTTAACCTTGCCACTCTCTTCGTACCACCTTGTCCCTGACATTCCTTCCCAACACCCCTTTAAAAAATGCCTACATTAGTGAGATCTGACCCCTTGTATAATACATACAAACCTTGGGTCATCTTGACAAGGACTGAGACTTACTTTATTTACTCCAGCTTATTGAGAATAGCTGGGATCACATAGTAATTGATCAGTGAGCAGATTCTCCTGAGAGAAGCTAGGGATCTAGGCCCAACTCAGAGACACTTTGGCCAACAACAGTTGGGTCACATCTTCATAGTCTTTAAATAGATAGGATCACTAGCCAGCTGACAGGGCAACCCTGCATCCAATAGGGCACATATCACTTTTGTGCCTGGAAAGATGCTGGAGATGGCAATCAAAGTGAGCACTTCCCCACACCAGCTGCTATCTCCTTTTTGAAACATGATCTCTTTTTCATAAACTTGTAGGCAGTTGACCATAGGCCTTGTAAGGGCTGAGGCAGCATAGGCCTTCCTCTTGGTACGTCAACTCTGTTCCAGGCATCTCAGGACACTGGACGTACATTTCTCTAGCAGTGTCATGAAAGGAGATGTGAAGGGAAGAATATACAGGAAAGAGGCTGATGGGAGAAAAAATAATACAAATCAGAAAAGGGAAGAGTTGGCACAGGAGGGGCACAGGTAAGAGTTATTTCGATGAGTAATGACTTATAAAGAAAACTGGGGCATTTTGGGTGCACCAATTGTATAGATCACTGGTAGAAAATGGCCAATATTGGAGTTGCTGTTGACCATCCGCCTCCACAGGACCTATGGCGTGTAAGGGAAAAACAGCTGCATTAGAAGGGGGGTTGATTCCATGGCATTGTTGAGTGACTGGCCCCTCAGAAACTTTAAGGACAGGTGCTGAGGATTCAGTTGCTGGTTCTATAGCTCCCTCCTCCTCTTGATCATTCTCAGGTTCTGCAGAAGGAACCTGGGAAGGAGAATATGGGGGAGGAAACATTTCTTCTTCCAAGTTATCTCCCTGAAAAGCCGGGGGGTACCTTTTCTTTTCCTTTTTCTTAGTTTCTTTTTTGTAAGTCTAGGGGGCTAGATGGAGTGGTGCCCATGGTTTCCAGTCCCATCAGTTGTACACTCCAAAAAACAATAAACAGTACAAAGAAAACACAAACAGGCCTGACAGTTACAAAAAAAAGCTTACAAAGTGGAGATCTCCCGAATTGGTCTGCTGACTCCTGTTATGGCGGGGTTCCACACCCACGCCCCACAGCAGAAGGAGCAGACCCACAGTGGGTGAGTTGGGCCTCAGTTAGGAGGCCCTCTTGGTCAGTTCCGGCCCAACACTGAACAGACCCCCGGCCCCACAATTCACATGGGCGAGGTTCCAAGAATCCCCACACCCCCCCCACATGGCAGGGTTCCTTCTATCCCTGAAGGCTCCACATGGCGGGGTTCCAAGGACCCCCTGCTCCATACGGCAGGGTTACCCCACCCCACAAGAGGATCTGGGATGTCTCCCAGTTTCTCCAGGGTTGTCTTGCAAGCGCATCCGCTTCAACAACCCTTTACTAATCGGAGCGGCAGTCCTCACAAGGGAAAATGAAAGTAAAACAAAGACAGGACAAGACAAATTAACAAAGACAGCGCTGTTTTATCTTTGGAGTCTGAGGTCTCGGGGGTCTGTGGGGGGATCCCGGGTGAGCCCCCACTAATATGTTATGCCAAGGTCGCAGGACCCCCTCCAAGAAGACCACTGAGAGTCAGACTCTACAGCTGCTTTAAGGTTTTATTTAAACGGGCTACAGCTCGGGCCTAGTCCTACACTCTGACACAGGGGAGCCCAGCAGGAGAGCCCCAGCTAAGGATTTGCAGGTCTTATAAAGGCACACAACTAGGTGGTTTAGCACCACCTGGTTGAAACAAGCAACAAATGGTCACTGCCTCAAGCACTCTAACCTTTCACAATAACTAACAAAACATAAGTTTAACAAAACTGAAATTTGGCAAAATTTAACTCCCTCTTTTTGTCATTCAGAGTGTTAGAACACTTAATGTGTCTCCAAAATATTGTTTATGAAAAGGAGTGAGAATAAAATACACGGTAAAATACACGGTACGGTACCCATTTAGGGATTTTCACATGAAACTCATCGTCCTGTTAATGAAACAAAAACAAACACTCAAAAAAGAAAAGAAAAAGAAATATCCCTTCTTCCCCAAAAAGCCAGCACACACATGGAGAAGTGAAGTATGTCTAATGTGAAATTGATCTCCAAGAAAAATTTCTGCCTTCAAGGTATGAATTGGCCTACACAATCTTATGATCATTCTATAGTTACATATTTTTATATAAAAATCTACAAATATTACCTTGAGTAACTAATATAAATCTGTTGAGCTTTCTATCTAACAGAGTCAAAGAGGATAATCTAAAGTCTAGAAGAGGTGTTAGAAGATTAGAGTGTTCAATGTACCTGAGTGTTTCTAGGCATTAAAGATGTATTTGCTTAATAGCTCCTGGGCACCACAGTCTTGAATGAATACATCAAGGAAACCTTAATGGAGAGGGTTTGGGTTGGGATGAGTATGTGTGAGATTGGCTCTACATTCTGGACTCACTGCAGATTTCCGTGACCGTGGAGCAGAAATCTAGTGGTTCTCATATTCATAAAGGGGAACTGGAGAATGAAAATGGCACCTCAATACAATACTTTAGAATAATTTAAAACTACAACCAACATTTTAGTATAGTCACAATAATTGGGGTCTTATTTTCCTCCTCAGATTCTATTTTCAAAGGGAAGTTGAATTATGCAGTTTATTTGACATGTAAACATTTGATGAATCTATTATAGTTTACAAGCTAGGCATATCAGAGCATAAGCGTTGATGTTAAAAGCATAGTCCACTCTCAGAAAACTGCTTATATCAAGCTTGTTGAACTTAAATTGTGCCATTTTTTTCAAGCTTTTAATTTACTACATGTACAAATTTGGAGATTTGCCTTTTAAATTCATGCCATTTACTGAAAGAGTAAATAGCCATGCAAAGTGCTAAGAATCTATAATACTATGTAGATAGGATGAAGTTATCCAGAAGATATGGTTCAAAGCTAGCCTGGGCTAAAAGCAAGACCTTATCTCAACAAAGAAATGAGTCATTGTATTTCCTATCTGCAATGCCCTGGGTAAATGTGTGGTATAGCTAAACCAAACAGGCTAGGCTGGAGGTCGAGTGAATGAAAGACTACTTTGCATCCATATTGGGCAGAATTCTATCCCAAATACAAAGACAATAAAAAAGGAAAAGAGATAAGATACTTTTCACATTTGAAATATTTGAACAATGGTTTTAAGAAATAACCATGGGGTGTATTGTGTGTGTACGTGAGGAGGGGAGAGAAAGTCTAAGAATAAGAGAAGGTAAAGTTGAATTTTAAAATGAAAAAACAGTGTTTCCAAGATTCAGTTCTTTACTGAAGAAATGATCTTTGGCTTAATTTTTCTTTCTTTTTTTCCCCCTTAATCTCCTACTGAGACCTCACCATTAGAAGCAACTAAACTGCAATACTAAGTGAAGGTTTAGTAATTTGGGGGGAAAAAGGAGAGCCAAGAAAAAACAATGGCACAAAGAGTGGCAACTGCTTTCTGAAGGAAGCAGTAAACAAAGGAACTCCATACTGGTAACAGAAGCTACTCCACACCACAGAACAACTTCAACAGGAGAGGGTAGCAGGAAAGAGCCCACCCGTGCTGATACCCATGGTGGGGGACTTGTTCCCAAACTCCACACAAGCAAGGAGAAAGACAGCTGAATATTCTGGTAACCTGCCCTATGGCAGGTCCTAGGATCTCACTGATTCAGTGGGTTCCAGTGTCCTTCACTAACAGATGTGATTATAACCCACCTCTCAGAAATCATAAAAGCAAAAAGGGCATGGGATGATGTATTTCAAGCACTGAAAGTCATCAAGGGCCAACCCAGAATATTCTATCCAGCTGATTTTTCATCACAAACTAAAAAGAACGTAAAAACAGTCCATATGCAGTACACGTGCAGATCCATATGCATATGTACACAAACATATTAATGAAAGTATTATATATATATATATATATATATATATATATATATATATAGGTGATGATTCTGATGATGTAACTCCTTTGAACAACTAACATACAGTTAAACAAAATGACTACAAGGAAGCTGTCACATGTGATGCCTGGAGGAAGGATAAATCAAGGGGAAGGGCTGTAGCTGATGAGAGAGGAATGGTAGATTTTACACGTCCACAATCACATGCATAATTAGCTGACCTATGACATTACAACAATAATATCATGAGGAATACAAATTCCTCAGGCCCATTGTGAGTTTATGAGATCAATGCCATATGAACAGTTGGTCATTGAATGAAACATTATATGAGGGCATTATCATATATATATATATATATATATATATATATATATATATATTCCTAGATAGAAGAAATTCTCTCTGATTCTAAATTTCTAAAATCAGAAATAAAAGGAGGATAAGGAGGATATTATTATTTAACTAAAGAATGAATTATACAGAAATAATGTGTTTTTATGCTCAGATATTAGATAAATTAGAGTAAATAAATATATATCTGGAAATATACAACCATGGCTTTGACAAGAACTATATAGCTGCACTCAACTTGTAATAAAATGAGATTGAATCAATGATAAAAACAAAATAATACCACTACACAATACGGTTTCATCTACAGTCAAGTTCATTTTATTTAGCTATATTTTGTTTATATATTACTCTTTGCTTTTGCTCTTGATGTTTAAAAGGGCTAAAAAATAAATAAGGTCTACATTTTCTGAGATTTTGTAGATATTTGTCTTAATTTCTATCAAGTCATCAGCAGGAAAGTCCTTGGGATAGATATGGTTTCTTGATATCAAAACCAAGGTGGAGTTTTCAGAATTTAATATGATTCTACAAAGAAACATTACTAAAATTATCAGTATATTGGGTGCTGTTGGCTCCTGCCTAATCCTAGTCTCACAGAAGGCTGAGATCTGAAGATCCAGTGGCAGAAAAACCTGTCAAATTATTATCTCTAATTAGCCAGCAAATATTTGGAAGTGGAGCTGTGGTTTTAAGTGGTAGAGCATGAGCCTTGAACAAAAGTCTGAGGAACAGAATCCATGCCCTGATCTTAAGCCCCAGTATCAGCACACATACACACACACACACACACACACACACACACACACACACACACAGCAGCAGCAGCAGCAGCAGCAGCAGCAGCAGCAGCAGCAGCATATACTGCTTTATGTGATTATTACATTGTAATTTTGGTTTCCATGTGTGTAATTGTAGTTGCTCACCTAAACTAGAGGCCAGCTGTCATTCTCCATTTTTCAATTTTCATAGAACATTTACTTAAGACTAGAACCCCCAGAAAAATGATCAAGGATCATTCTGTGAAGTAGATCTTTAAAATCCCTCTTCTTTTGTCATTGTTTATGAAAAGCTCAATTCTTTTAGTAATGGTACAAAGGAGTTGCCATTCAGCAAAGCAGTTCACAAATGCAATACACCTGAGCAATGTCCTTTCATCATTCTCTCCCATGAGAGAATTCTCACCCCCACCCCATTCCTTAATTTTCTTAATTTTTTAAGATATACATTGAATTTGGCAACTAGATTCTTCCCCCTTTCCTGTCCTCCTTTCCTGTTTACCCCCTTCTCCTGATCTCATTCCCTTTCAAGCTCCTGTTTCCTGATGTCTATTTTGTAGAACTCTGAGCTAGCCTTTCTAAGGAATGACACTGTTTGAATTCTCCATTCACTCTAACATTTTTGGGTTAATACATTTATGCACACTTGGATACCACTGCAAAATGTTTATTTACATATTTTTAAATTAATTCTAGGTTTCAAATAAGAGGGAAAACTCGCAGCTTTTGTCTCTCTGGACCTGAGTTACTTCACTTAACATGATTTTTTCCCAGGCACTTCAGTTTCTTTGCAATTTATGCAAGATCGTTGTTTCTAATGAATGAGTAAAATTCCACTGTGTATGTATACCACATTTTCTTGACCCATTTGTTTATTGAGGGACATCTGGGATGATCCCATACCTTGGCTATGCAGGAATATGGATGTGCAGATATTCTAGTTTGTAATCTTTTGGATAAAAATGCCCTAGTGGAGTTGCTGGATCTTAGCATCGTTTTTTGATTTAGTTGTTTTGGGAACCTCCATACTTTCCAGAGTGGTTGTACAAGTTCACATTCCCACCAACAGTTGGATTTTGTGCATTCTTATGAAATATAGATACAGTTTTGACAGAAATGTTGATGTGCAGGTTCCAGACATAATATTGTTTCTCAACTAAAGAGTGGCCTCAAATCTATTTTATTTCATTTACTTTCACTTCTTTTTCTTATTTCTGTTTTAAAATGCCTGGGGTATAGTTATTAGGTTGCTGAATTTTGCTATGTGTTTTTCTCAAGAGATAGAAGCTTCATCAGATCTATAAAGTTTATAAATACAGAATATACAAATATGGTAGGTTTATGCCAGTATATAATCTATTTCAATCACTGAAGTAGATTGCTGAGATCAATTTTGGTTGTAAAATTGAAATAGGTTTTTGAAATATTTTTAGTTACTGTCTTAAGTTATGGCTCAAAATTATCTGATAATATGAAATACTGAATATATCTACTAGTTCAAAATCTTCAAGTTAGTAAGCAAATCTTGAAGAAGGGAGATTAAGAAGAGACAAGGATCTACACTTGTAAGAGCAAGTCTTCTACAACATTGAAGTAATTAAGAAAGGAGTGTATTAATGTAGGCTGGAAAAAAAAACAATGAAGTCTAGGAAATACTTTTATATATACAGGCACATATGATTTTTCAATAATTTATGGAAGATAAAGTTAATATAGAGAAAAAAATAAACTTTGAAATTTTCCTCAGACTATATATTTTTAGTAGGTTTTTATTGTAAAAATACTGTACAGAGGGGTTAAAGTTACATGAGCAAGGTCATGAGTACATTTCCTATGGAGAATTGTTACCTCTTCCTTTGTTTTCCCCCTACAATCCCTTCCCTCCCACCTCCACAACTACACTACCCCCTCACCCATCCCCCCTCCCCACATAAATTATAAAGTTCATTTTTCATAAATTATAAAGTTCATTTTTCAACAGTGTCTTGTACATCTCGTTGTTACAATAGGTCAACCTGTATCCTTATTTAAGCATTTTGTTTTTTCCCTTCCCTTCCCAAATTAGAAAAGTGTATATAAGATGCAGGCACTGACATCAAATACAGTAAAAGCAGGGGTTGGTTATACCATGGGGGAGGAACATCCAAAGAAACAAAAAAAATCACATGATACATTATGAGTACATTAGAAAGAATAGCAAGCAAGAAAAAAAAAACATTTGTGTCCCTATCTTGGAGTTCATTTCACTTAATATCATCTTATATGGCCATATGTACATAGCTTTTGACCTTTTCTGCTTGTCCCAGACATTTACTAGTTATTGCAAACAAGGGTCGGTTGTGGGGCTTGAACTTGGCCTGGGCGCTATACCTCAGCTCTTCAGCTCAAGGCAAGCACTCTACCGCTTGAGCCACAGCACCACTTCCAGTTTTCTGAATGGTTTATTAGAGATAAGAGTCTCACAGACTTTCCTTGTCTGGGCTGGCTTTGAATCATGAACCTCAGATCTCAGCCTCCTGAGTAGCTAGTATTACAGGCATGAGCCACCAGTGCCCAGCTTCCTCAGACTATATTTGAGTTATAATATGAGAATGTGCGAATATTATTACAACCTAAGGAAAGTACTTCTTAACTGGGAGAAAGTGAGGGAAAGGGTGACATTGTCCCAAAAAAGGAGGCAACAATGCTCAATAGGAAATGTACTCACGACCTTGCTCATGTAACTGTAGCCCCACTGTACAGCATTTTTACAATAAAAACGTACAAAGAAATGTGCTCACTACGTGACTTTTGAAAATGTAAACCCCTTTATACATCACCTTTATAATAACAATAAGAAAGAAAACTCAAAACAAGGTATTTCTTAAGTAATAAAAAACATAAAAATAAATAGTGATACATTTGGGCTTCATCTAAATTACAAACATATTCCTCAATGGTAACAGTTTTGAGTATACAGCCAAGCTACAAATATGAAAATATGATCACAACACAGAAGTCTGAAAGAACTATTTTCAAGAATTCACAAATTTTCCTTGATATCCATATGAAAATGAAGCCATTTCTTTTTAAATGGGCAAAAGACTAATAGCCATTTCCCAAGTCAAAATTGCTACTCAGCATTTGAAATTTTTGAGCACCATTATTTGTTAATGAAATGCAAAATAAAATCTCAGTGAGATAAATTCCATCTCAAGCAGAATGTATGAAATGTAAAATACAGACAATATAGCAATGTGGGACAATTGGGAAGCTGATTATATTTCTGATGGACATAAATTTGTAAGCACTTTGGAAAAGTGAATTGGGAGAATTAAAAATAAAAGTACTGTACCACCCAGAAATTTCACTCCTGAATTTATCCTAGAAACAAAAACCAGTGTTTTCATTCACTAGAACACATCTAAAATAATATTCACAATACCTTAAAACATAATAATATTCCCAAAGTGAAAACCACTGCTATCATTATCAATAGGAATATGTACAAAGTAATTTTAATGTAGTATGGCTTAAAACAACCAGAAGAGCTTTTGGAGGAGAGCTTTGTTTTATAGTAGTGACCAACTGGTACACACAATACCAACGCAGATATCATACTGAGAAAAGCAGTCACTTCTCAATCATATCTTTTGATTCCATTTATGTGCAAACCCCCACGAATCTGATGTATGGTAACAGAGGTCAAATCGAAGTTGGAATGTGGTTAGTTTGAGAGAAAAGGTGCAGGATATCATTTGAGAGAAAGTATGAGAAATCACAATATGATGTTGGAAGTGATTCATGTTGTGATCTGAATGATAAGTACCCAAAAGTATCAATGAGTGATTGGTCCCACAACCACAAAAATCTAAGGATGTTCAAGTTCCTTATATAAAATTTTATGGTGATTGCATATAATCTTCTCCTATTCTCCTGTATCCAGTACAAACTCATTGTAAATTCATTCAATTTCTTGCTTGGATTTCACCAGTTAACAAAAAGATGCTAATCTCCCATTATTAAGGGTAAGGTCTCTTTAGGTCCTCAAACACATATTCCTTTTCTACTGGGTTACATGCAACTTAGTCCTCAATAGATGTAGACGATTCTGAGAGGTTACCTAAGACATTGTTTTAAAAATGAAGCTTAACTCCATTTTCTACCTCTATGCCACCACCCTTGAGCTTGACTCAGAAACAAGACCCATGACCCTCAATCAGGAATTACTTAATGCTGTCCCGTATACGACATCTCTTCTTTCTTTAGACAGAAAATTGGTTGAAATTCTACAAATTCTAGTCTCTGTTTTCATTCTTCTAAATTCATTGTCTATGTCTTCAGTGCTTTTAATACTGAGTTTCACAATTTAAAAATCCAAAGGCCATTGTTCTGTTTTCACAGCCCATCCCTGAACAATATAAATAGATTGGCTGTCTGAATGAGCTAAACAAATATGAGTTATATGTGTTGAACAGGTATTTATCACAACAGTTAATTATTTATTTTATCAATACAAATCAATTAATAAAGTTCATTCATATGCAAGATTCTATCTGTGAACTTTGAATTAAATGACCTTGTGATCTAAGGTAAAACAATCCTTCAGTACAATTTTCTCACTTGCAAGATGCTTTCTCTCCTTCTCTCAAAATGAATATATATACATACATATATATATATATATATATATATATATATATATATATACATATACATGTATATCCACATGACCTTATATGACCTTCTATCACTAACTACCACTACCGGTGTGTTAATCGGAAAGCAACTATGCATGTGAAGGTCAGGTCAGGGCACATTAGGAGAAAGGCTACCCATGTTGGAAGTCGTATAGAGGACGTGCTACTCTGAAGTCACTGGGTCTGTGATAACTAGGAAAAGATAACTTAAATAGCTAGCCATGTATCTTTAAAAATATTTTTATTAAGTAGTTATGCAAAGGACTTTCAAACACCAGAAGTTGTTACGAGTACAATGTATCTTGAACAATGTCACTCCTTCCATTATTTGTTTCCATTTTCCCCATCCCATCCCTATCCTCAAGTTAGAGTGTTCAAAAATCTTACATAATTTTCATTGAATAAAGTGAATGTATTTGTTCACTTCACATACCTTTATGATTTGTAGATTTCAGGATTGGAATATAGGGTACCTTTCCCTAGGGCCATGTCATATACAGTAGTTGTATGACACAAGTTATTAGATATTAAGGTAAATTTATGTATTTACTTATCTCTTTGACTTAACTGGGCTGGGATGTAGAGTTCCATTTATTTAGTTATCCATGCAGGTATGTGTAAAGTTTTTTTAGTTATTCTTGAAAATTTGTTTTCTGGCAGTCCTGGATAAAGGGCTAAATAATATTCCAGAGCCTTATATTTTTTAATTTAAATTTTATTGTAAAGATAATATACAGAAAGTAAGGTAATGAGTACATTTCTTTTTTGAACAGTGTTGCCCCCTGTTGGGAGCCAAAAGTTGAGTCTCTCAACATGATAGGCTTGACTACCTCACTGGAATATCTTGAGGCTGTTTACAGAATCCGATCTTTTCATCCTGCCCTAAGCAAACATCCTGCAGCTGCTTTGGCCAATGAAAAAGCTTCCTTATTCCAAGCATATAAATACCCCTGTGTGAAAAATAAAAATTTGCAGCTTGATCAGAATCCTTGTCTTGCTGTCATTCTTCATGTCTCTTGTCCCTTCATTCCTTCTCGCTTAGGTTCATTGCCCTCCTTGACGTGCTGCGGGGTCGGTATAGCCCCCTTTCTAATTATCTCCTACTCCCCCCTACTCCCCTGTTCCCCAAGTTGTAAAGTTCATTTCCAACAGCATCTAGTGAGTATCACTATTGACTTGGTTCACCCTTTGTCCCACCATTTCTGCAACTCCCCTTTTCTTCCCCAAATGAGATAAACTTATATACCAAAGTGGACAAAAATCAAAAACAGTGATAACAGGGAATAAACCAAAGAAAAAAAAAGAAAAAAAACTAAGAACTGCAAACAAGTACAGTTTAACAAAAAAAAAAAAAAAAAACAAAAAAAAAACAAGAAAGAACTCTTGTTGCCAGTTCTTGGAGTTGATTTTGCTAAGTATCATTTTATATTGTCATATCCACATAGTATTGAGCCAGCGATCCTTTGGTAAGAATATCCTAGAAATATTTTAGTTATTACAAATGAGGGGAACTTTGCAACCTACGTTTCTTTGGGCCTGGCTTGCTTTGCTTTATATGATTTTTTTTGCTAAATCTTTCCATTTCTTTATGAATGGGGCAATGCCATTCTTTCTGATGGAAGAAGGATTGAATTTTATTGTGTATGAAAACTACATTTTCTTGATCCATTCATCTACTGAAGGGCATCTGAGTTGATTCCATGTCTTAGCTATGGTAAATAATGCCTCTTACAGTGAAGGAAATTATTACTATCTAATGGAATGTTATCAAAGTAACATTTTCAAGTCTGGACATGTCCCCCAAACCTTCCTCCTTTATATTCTCTTCCAGGCTATTTTCCCTTCCAGTCAATTGGTCTTCCCTCAGAAAAAGATCAGTCTTGTATTGAAAAGCCACAGGATTACTAAAAACAATTGCTTCTATACTTCATTCCCTACAGCATTAAAGAAGACTGTTCTTTGCATAAAAATTTTCCTATGCCTCCTCTCTGTATAAAAGAAATCTTTATAAAGTTTGAATATAAATAATTCTAGTACTTTCAGTTACAGGTGAAGGAGTCCAGATAAACTTTCTTTCTAAGGAAAATAACAATAGCAAAAGTATTTTTATGGAGTTAATGGCTTAGGCCTACAATGCTAGCTTCTCAGAAGGCTGAGATTTGAGGAGCTGGGTCTAAAATCAGTTGATTTATCAGCAAAAACCAGAACTAAAAGCTCAAGTGATAGAATACCAGCCTTGAGAAAAAAGGCCAAGATAGAGTACAAGACCCTGATTTCAAGACTTGGTATCTAAATTGAAAAAAAAAAAATCTCAAATCTTTGTTGGCTTCTGACACACACACACACACACACACACACACACACACACACACACACACACACACACACACACAATTTCAAAAGCCAAAAGATGTAATGCAACTACTTTGAATGATAAATTTTCTCTATATTTTACAATTAACTAAAATGGATAAAAATACATTTATGTCAATATATACCCTTATGTCTACAGCAACTTAGGTTCATACTGCTTTTCTGGAAGGTTTTCAGGAAAGTTTATGTGTTTTGACATTTATGAACTTGACAATTTTATACATTATATACCACTTTTCTTGGAAATGTCTGTCTAATGGCTAATTTTCAACAGTTGGTAATGCTTTGAAATATTAATAGTTTTGAAGGGCTCATTTGGTCCTTGCAATGTAATATTTAATTTGAAAAGAAAATGTGTCTATATGGGTTTTCTAAATTGTGACATGTCCCACTTGTAGTGACAAGTGTAGAAAACTGGTGACTTTTATTCAAACTACACATAACTGACTGCTCAGTGTGGTAAGACTTGATAAGGGAACTTTGCTGCTTGTGTTTCCCTATTACTATGTCTTGTTGTTATTATTTTTTGTGTTTTTTTTAGAATTGTAATTTCTTCTTTTTTGGGGGGGAGGTGGATCGTGGGGTTTGAACTCTGGACTTGGGGGCTCTCCCTGTGCTCTTCAGCTCAAGGCAAGCTCTCTTCCGGTTTTCTAGTGGTTTATTGGAGATACGAGTCTCACAAGTTGTCATGTCGAAAATGAAATTTACAACTTTGGTGGGGGGAGGATTGGGTGGGAGGGACGGGGGGGCGGGAGGCTGGGAAGGGATGGGAAGGGGAAACAAAGGAGAAGGCTACAATGCTTGATAAGAAATGTACTCATTATCTTGCCCATGTAATTGTAACCCCTCTGTACCGTATTTTCACAATAAAAAATAAATAAAAATTAAAAAAAAAGAGTCTCACAGACTTTCCTTCCCTAGGCTGGCTTTGAACCTAGATCCTCAGATCTCAGCCTTCTGTGTAGCTAGGATTACAGGTGTGAGCCACAGGCGCCTGGCTTAGAATTGTAATTTCTCTACAAGTACAACTTTGGACATCTTACCAAAGACAATTGCTCAGTCTTTGGTGTGCAAGCTATTTGATTTTATGTCATTTAGATATACTTTTAGCTTTCTTCTTTGAGTCCCCCAATTGAAAACACAAAGGCTTTCAAATAACTGAAATCTAAAGAAGAGAATGATGCTGAGTGTGTGTGACAGAATAAATTACACTGGTTCTCCATCTAGTGTTCATTACTCTAAAAACTAATTAGAGACAGAGTAAAACTTTCTTACATTTCTTAGCTCAAAGTGATACGATGCACATTTAATATAGTTTTAATCAACTGTCTTTTAATTAGAATAAGGTAGATAAATGTCTATCAATCACTTTTTGTGTGCATTTTTTGACAGTTGGGAAAAAGAGTAATTCTTTCCGTTTTTTTCTGTTCTGTTTTGTCAGTTCAATTGAAATTTACTACAAATAATTTGTGCCATCGCTCAAATTTCACATTTTTTAACTTTTAACTTGGTACTCTCCATGGTTTGATAAAAAAAATCTCAACTTCAGGGAAATGATCACCTCTGTAAATTTATCACTTGCTCTAGCTGCAAAGAAAACATTCACACTGTTCAGTATTATGGCAGAGAGAAGATGAAAAGAATACTTGAAAATGCAGTCATATTTATAAACTGAAAATTCATCCAAATGTCTTTGCACATTGAATTTCCTGTAGATGATATATATGGAGAAGAATAGTCAAGGAGTTAAAACTTTCTGCAGAATAGAATAGAGGAAATCGATGAACTTTTTTTTAATTCCCTGGGCTGGTGGGGAGTGCCTATCTTAAACTGTCAGACCTATTGTCACCAGACTGAAAGGTAGCAGTAAGTAGATGTATCATGTTGTTTCTCTCCACTGTGTCAGTTATTAGAGAAGCTGCTTTATAGAAATATTTACTGGATTCCTTTCAAAGGATAACAGCTTATTACTGCTAACTCACATCAAAGAGAATATTTTCTCTTCGTTTTGCACTTTGTAGCTCTCTAAGAACGCATAAACATTGGAGAAAGCAAATGAAAATCATTTGTTCTTGCTGAAATCCAGGAGTCACATTATCATCAGTCATAGCCATATGGCAAATGTTCCCAGAGAAGGAGGAATTACGCAAAAAAAAAAAAAAAAAGGTATATAACTTTGGGAGAGCCATGCCTCGATTATTTTAAAGTTCTACAGTGAATTAACTTAAAATAATTTCCACTGACACTTTAAAATTAATGTCTGCAATTTATAATTTACATGTTTGTGTATATATTGTTCTTATATAAGTATTAGCATATAATCTCTAACTGAGTTCTTAATTAAAAGAGCTCAGTGTGGAAGAATAAGACACTAAAAATCTGTCTTTTTACCACATGAACTGCTCTCCCTAAAGGTAGTAATGAAAGCAGGCTCTCTGTTCCCAACTTTTGAGCCTTTGTATATCGTAAACAATACTAGATTTTTGTAAAATATAAATATAGGTTTATGTAAATATATAAATATAATGTGGGGATTTGTTTATATAATACAACCATGAATTCCTATGTATGTCATTTTAATTGATCATAATGCAGGATAAATTTGCATATATAGTTATGTAACAATGAATCTCTATGCACATACTCATATACCTAAAAGACATGTGTCACTATATAGATGTATAATATGTATTTTCTACGAGATCTAAAATAGATGTCACAGTATGTCCAGACTTCAGGACTCTTACTCTATCATATTCTTTCCCTGCACCCCTTTATTTCAAAAATCAATTAACTTTACAAAGGTATTCATTTTGACACATCCATATATGAACATATTGAACCTTGATTGGCTACCCTCCCTCCATCACGCTACCAAAATGATCCCAGCATGATTTATTATCCTATTTTTACAAATGCACTTAACATATTTCAACCATTCACTCTTCTTCACCCTCCCTGTTATCCTTCCCTCCTCTGGGTAGTACCCATACCTTGGAACAGATTTGCTTTACATTCCTGTTATTCATTTTTAAGTGTATATTCATAGTTAAAGGAGTTCCACTGTAGTATTGCACACAGTTCACATACAATACTTTAATCAGATCCACTCCCACATCCCTACGCTCAGTATTCAACAGCTTCACACACAGATGTAGTATATTTCAACATTATTCACTCTGTAATCTCTAATTTTCTTTTCTTCTTTCCCACGAATCCCCATTTCATAATTACAAACATGATATAGCTATAATGATAAAATATAATAGTATTGCCTGCATATTTGTATGTGTTTAACTTTTAAGCTTAACTTTTACTTGTGAAAGAAAACATGTCACCTTTGTCCTCTGAAGCATTCAAACTTTGATTAATATCATAATATGTTATTCCATCCGTTTCTCTGCAAACAACTACATTTATTCTTTATATCTGAATAGTACTCCAATGGGTATAAATACCATGTATTCTTGATCCATTTATTTGTTATAGGATTTCTGGGTTGTTTCCATAACTTGACTCGAGAATAGTGCTGGGAGCAAAAGTGCCTCTTTGGTAACCTGACTTGCATTCCTTGGATATATGAACAGGAGTGGTGTTGTTTACTGAGCCTTTGGCATGTTTCTTTCATACTTCTTTATTTTCTCCCTATTTCTTCATCTGCCTGTTCTAATATATCTACATTGTTCTTGAGCCCTGATATCCTGCCTTCAATTAAATCCACTCAACTATAGTCTTTTTTTTTTTTTTTTTTGTCGGTCGTGGGGCTTGAACTCTGGGCCTGGGCGCTGTCCCTCAGCTCTTCAGCTCAAGGCTAGCGCCCTACCACTTGAGCCACAGCGCCACTTCCGGTTTTCTGGTGGTTTATTGGAGATAAGAGTCTCACAGTCTCTCCTGCCCAGCCTGGCTTTGAACCGCGATCCTCAGATCTCAGCCTCCTGAGTAGCTAGGATTACAGGCATGAGCCACCAGCGCCCGGCTTTCAACTATAGTCTTTAAAATGAATTCTTTATGTAACTTTTGAGTTTTTCGTTTTTTTGTTGTGAGAATACCATACAGAGGAGTTACAATTACATGGGCAAGATAACCAGTACATTTCTTTTTTTTTAATTTTTTTAAATTTTTATTTTTTTGTGAACATACTGTACAGAGGGGTTACAATTACATGGGCAAGATAATGAGTACATTTCTTATCAAGCATTGTAGCCTCCTCCTTTGTTTACCCTTCACATCTCTTCCCAGCCTCCCCCCCCCAACCCCCCCCCAAAGTTGTGAAGTTCGTTTTGGACATGACAACTTGTACTTCTCATAGTTGCAGCGGGTCCACCTGTATCCTTAAACGACTTGTTTTCCCCATCTCCTCTACAAATTATACGGACATCAAATATAGTGAAAGCAGGGGTTGGGGACAGAAGGGAACCTTACTTCATTGTTGGTGGGAGTGTAAACTTGTTCAGCCACTTTGGAAGGCAGTATGGAGGTTCCTCAAAAGACTTCACATAGAGCTCCCCTATGACCCAGCAATCCCACTTTTGGGCATTTACCCAAATGTTTACAAACAAGACCACACTAAAGCTACCAGCACAACTATGTTTATTGCAGCATTATTTACCATAGCCAAGATATGGAACCAACCCAGATGCCCCTCAGTAGATGAATGGATCAAGAAAATGTGATATATACACAATGGAATTCTATGCCTCCATCAGAAAGAATGACATTGCCCCATTTGTTAGGAAATGGAAAGGCTTGGAAAAAATTATATTAAGTGAAGTAAGCCAAACCCAAAGAAACATAGGTCCTATGGTTTCCCTTATTTGCAATATCTAGTATATGTATGAGTCAAGCAGAAAAGGTCAGATAATGTGATGTTAGGAAAATGAACCCTTAGATATGTATTTAAATTTTTTCTTTCATGCATTTGTTTGAGTACATTTCTTATCAAGCATTGTTGCCTCCTCGTTGTTTCCCCTTTCTATGCTTTCCCATACTCCTTCCCTCCCCCCACCCAATCCTTCCCCCACCCCCCACCCCCAACCAAAGTTCTTAAGTTTGTTTTTCGACATAACGACTTGTACATCTCATTGTTGCAATGGGTCCACCTGTATCCCTAGTTAAACGATTTACTTTTTCCCTTCCCCTCCACAAATTATACCAACATCAAATACAGTGAGAATATGGGTTATACTGTGGGGGAGGGACATAATTTCCAGAATTTCAGTTTGATTCCTTTTAAGGATTTGTTACTTTATTGAATCCCTCTTTTGTATGAGGCTTTGTTGGTTTTATTTCATTCAGCTCTACATTTGTACTCTTTTTGAGTTCTTTCAATTATTCACTTTCATCCTCCATTCATCTGTTCATACATGTTCCCTTTAATTTTATTGGATATTCTCATGGTCATACTTTTGAGTTGTAAATTTTGTCAAGTAGTTGTGCAGAGGAGGTGTCATTTAATAAAGCAATTTATGAATGCAATGTATCTTGATCACTGTCACCCTCTTCAACATTCTCACCTGCCTTCAACCCACCTCTTTCCTTACTTGACTTAATTTTGTGATATATACAATGAATTACTGACCTTTCTGACCTTTCTCCTCTTCATTTGTCTACCCCTCTCCTCCTGCCCCTCCTTCCTTGCATGTACTCATTTCCTGGTGCTGATTTTGATGTGCTTTGATCTAGTCTTTCTAAAACAGATACACTATTTGAGCTTTCTAAAGAGTCTATTATACTTCATTTAATTCATTCGTAATCACTTGCATACCACCCAATGTGTTTACTTACAGAATTGTACGTACAATTTATCTGCCACAAATGAGAGAACCATGCAATCTTTGCTTTTGAGTTCTTTGTGTGAGCTTTCTTCCTTTTAAATATCCTTGGTGCCTGTTACCATAGTGTGGTTAAGCTTTTGAAGTATCCTATTTCTTATGTAGTTACATTGAAATTTATTTCCTCTGAGGCTAATCCATTGATACGAGGTTTTAACCACCTGCCATTTTACAACCAAATCATTTTCAATGTTCAGACAGGAATTTGTAATGGAAAGGATGAAGTATGGTTTTTACTCTTTGGACTTGGTGTATGCAGTATCAAATTTTTGTCTTTGTGATCAAGGCACTAGACTTGGTCCCCCAGGACTACTCATAGAACTAGCTGTATTTTGTTGTGTATTTACTGGTGTTATCTAAGAGTTACATGTGAGGATAGGAATGGCCAAGAGTCAGTAATTCATTTTTGTGCTGCTTCTACCTTCATAGTTTTCCTGCTTTGAGTACTGGAAAGACAAAGTGCTTTTTTAGTGTTACACACTAGGCAAGTTCCAACATTTCTTATAGGTCACACATTTGTGACTCCTATGGCAGTCCCATAGGAGTGTCCAGTAGTTGAGAGGATAAATAAAACAGTTGTGCACTGATGATAGAGAACTGTGGATCTTGGTTACTCTGCCTGTGTGCTTCAGGCTGATGGGTTATTTTCTTCTTCTTCGGATTCCATGTAGCAGTTTGTTATCATGTGGAAACAAAGTGCCTGGGTGACATTCTGTGTAGTCTGAATCCTGTGTCTCCTCAGAGCTCTCAATCCCATCTGGAAACAATCCTGCAAAACCCACTAGATAGCTCTTAGATGTTGAACACTCTACGAGGTACAGGCTTGCTGCTGTTTCCTCATGCACTGGGACTGCCTCAAGGTAGGCAGTATAGAGTATAGAACCACCTTCCCTCAGGTCCTCCATTGCCTGAAATCCTTGGTGTTGCTTAACTCCTCAGCTTTCCAAAGTCAGGCATCATGAAGTCACTAATCACTGAGCCCCTCTGTGCTTCCTGAACATTCAGTGTGTACTCTCAGCTACCTGAGTCAGACTCTCTCCTATCCTATGTTCGCCTCTGTAAGAAATTTTGCACTGGACTCAGCACTTCCTGGGTTGCCACTGTTCCTTAAGCTTAAATCTTAAACCAGAACACAGTGAATGGTTGATTCAGAGCTCTAGAGTGGCTCCTTGAGTTGTAAGTCTCTGGGGTCAGTTTATTCTTACAAATAATCATCTGTTCTAGGCCATTTTCAATCAACTAAAGCAAATTGATCTTTCTGGCAACTCCTGTATTCTGTGATCCTTGCCGGCAAAGTCTAGGTGCTTTTTTCAGAAATGCAACTGCTCCCACATCTAGTTTTTCAGTATTAGACAGAAAATTCTCACTCAAGACAACTGTGTTTTCCTGCTGATGCTGGCCTGTGATGCTGACAAAGTCATTGACCTACCAAACCCATGCACTGAAGGTGTGGCATTTTTTCAACAGCTAGGTCTGCCAATTTGACTTAGGTTGGGGTGGATGATTTGGCCTCTCCTCCCCATATCATACATCTTCCCACACACCTATCCACTCTTGGGAAGCTAGAGCCAGAGCCTAATAAGTTACATAGGTAAGGTAATACATAAATTACAGTTACATAAGTTACAGTCATGTAAGTAAGGTAATGAGTACATTTCTTTTTGAGCAGTGTTACCCCCTTTCTCCCACTTTCCCTTCCCTCACCCCATATATTTTAGATAAAAGATAGTTTTAGATTCTGGCTTCAACATTATTTTATTGACCTTGGACAAATTATAAAATGGGTTCAATATAATTATTCTCTTTATTCTTATTGGATATTCTCTTCAATTTATCCTTTTCACAGCATCTGTTTCTAAGGAACAATCCACATACTCATTTCTCAATGGATCTATTTTTAGGACTATAATTTCTCTTTTTTATATATGTTCTTGGCCTTTACAAAAAACATTCTATAGTTTTGTAGATATCTGAAACTGATTAAAGAAGAAACCACCTAGAGATCCAGTTGATACATCTAAAGGCATAATAAAATAAATCCATTCCTAAAGATAATCTTTCTTCTGAAAATCACTCCTGTTCTTTACTGAATTTCTCTTGCACATTTGTAAACATTAGAAGGAGTTTTAGGTGCAGTCTGTGAAATAAATATACAGCCATATTTTTATTCACTCTCTCATGATCCTATTTCTATATTCAGTGCACTGATGCATCCCTACTTACCTTCCAATGCCTGCCACAGGTTTGATTTGCTCTTAAAGCTGAAGCTGCTGTAGAAGCTTAGTTGTAGAATCTCTGCTGCACCAAGCAGAAACATATTAGGACCTCTGATCCTTCCGATGGCATTGGGCATGCATAAGAAACAAAAATGTTATCAGTCTTACAATTTCAACACCGGAGCATGTTTCTAGAAACACTTTGACCCTGGTAAGCCCAAAAAAAATTAGGTCAAGTGTATTGAAAAGAAAGTTCTGCCTTGCACATTTTTGAATAGTACAGAATACAGCTGTACACATTTCTCTAAAACCTGAAATTGAGTTCTTAAGGGTGGGCTTATTGGTACTTTCATACAAGAAAGAAAAAAAAGGAAATTGTGAAGAGAATAAAATCATAAAGGAAGAGGTCAGGAAAGGGCCATTACACTCTGTTGTGTGCTACAAACATAAAGAAACTTAAACTGATGTTTTGGTCTTGATTTGTATTCGTAACAAGTAAATCTATATTATTAATTCCCAAAAAACATTACTGTAGTGTAGACATGCACGCAGATTTACTTTGGCCACATTTTTTAAAAACAATAGAACAGTAATTTGGTAAGTATATTATACCTAAAATCATATTAATAATATCACCACATGCATTTTTATTAAGTTAAATTTTATTTAATTAACTTGATTACAATTAAGTAGTTTTACAAAGTGGTTCCCATTCAGCAAATCAGTTTATAAGTACAATATCATGCCTTTCATCATTGTAGCTCATCCCTCCCTGACTCTCCCCTCCATTTTCCTTGTTTTATAAGATATGCTTTTACTATTATGACAGTATACCCTCTCTTCCTCTCTTCATCTTTCCCATCCCCTGACCATTCTCTCCCATCTTTTTTTTTGTTGTTTCCAATTTATTTATTTACTTTTATTGTGAGAATACCGTACAGAGGAGTTACAATTACAAGGGCAAGATAACAAGTACATTCCTTATCAAGCGTTGTTGCCTCCTCTTTGTTTCCCCTTCCCATCCCTTCCCATATTCCTCCCCTCCCCCCACCCAATCCTCCCTCCACCCCCCACTAAAGTTGTTAAGTTCATTTTTCGACATAACGACTGGTACATCCCGGTTCCTCAACAGACTCCACATAGAGCTCCCCTATGACCCGGCAATACTACTTTTGGACATTTACCCAAATGATCACAAACAAGACCACACTAAAGCTACCAGCACAACTATGTTTATTGCAGCATTACTTACTATAGCTAAGCTATGGAACCAACCCAGATGCCCCTCAGTAGATGAATGGATCAAGAAAATGTGATATCTATACACAATGGAATTCTATGACTCATCAGAAAGAATGACATTGCCCCATTTGTTAGGAAATGGAAAGACTTGGAAAAAAATTATATTAAGTGAAGTAAGCCAGGCCCAAAGAAACATAGGTCTCATGGTTTCCCTTATTTGCAATAACTCGTATATGTCTGAGTCAAGCAGAAAAGATCAGATAAGTTGATGTTAGAGGAAATGAACCCCAAGATAAGTATTCAAATGTTTTTTTTCCTTTCATCCAATTGTTTCTATCACATTTATAAGATGATTTCTATGTTGCTTTGTATGTCCCTTCCCCACAGTATAACCCATACTTTCACTGTATTTGATGTTGGTGTAATTTGTGGAGGGGAAGGGAAAAAAAAAACAAATCGTTTAACTAGGGATACAGGTGGACCCATTGCAACAATGAGATGTACAAGTCGTTATGTCGAAAAGATGAACTTCTCTCCCATGTACCGGTTTCCTGCTGTTGGACTGTTAAGTTCATTTGCCTAAGGAATTAAGCCATTTGAATTTTATTCTGCAAATACCATACTTTTAGATATAAATAATTGATTTGTAGCACCTTTTACTTTGATTAAGATCAAATTCTGCACAAAATGTATGAAAAGGCACAATATAATTACTACACCGTGATTTTTAATGTTTTTTTAAAGCAATCCTGCAGGTAATACAATCTTCTTGCTATTCTGCAATTTTTCCGACCCCGATGAAGTTTTAAGACTAGAAAGATGATCAATTTTCCATCAGAAGTTATTTCTCATGCTTGGGTGTACTTGCCTAGAATGTACAGGTCCCTGGATTGAATCGACAGCACAACCAAAAAAATTAAAAAAGAAATTATTTTTCATGATTTAGAATGTAGTTTTGATATGTTGGGAAGTTTCAGGGAAAATATTCAATGAGTCAGAAGATTATACTTAGAATGCTGCCTGAGTACTGCAGATGCTCCCTCAGTGATTAGAGTTTGAGGCAGAAATAAAACTGTCTCCAGAGATGCTCTTACTATACTTTCATTGTAATTTTTGTTTTTTTGATTTTTTTTAGCCTTTGATATTTTTTATTGTGAAAATACTGTACAGAGGGGTTACAATTACATGGGCAAGATAATGAGTACATTTCTTATCAAGCATTGTAGCCTCCTCCTTTGTTTCCCCTTCCCATCCCTTCCCATCCTCTCCCCGCCCCTCCCCTCCCCCCCCCCCACCAAGGTTGTAAAGTTCGTTTCCACATAAGGACTTGTACATCTCATTGTTGCAATGGGTCCACCTGTATCCCTATTTAAACGATTTGTTTTTCCCCTTCCCCTCCACAAAATATACCGACATAGAATACAGTGAAAGCAGGGGTTATACCGTGGGGGAGGGACATACAAAGCAACAAAGAAATAATCTTATAAATGTGTTAGAAACAATCATATGAAAGAAAGAAAAAACATTTGAATACATATCTTAGGGTTCATTTCCCTAACATCAACTTATCTGACCTTTTCTGTTTGACTCAGACATATACTAGATATTGCAAATAAAGGAAACCATGAGACCTATGTTTCTTTGGGCCCGGCTTACTTCACTTAATATAATTTTTTCCAAGCCTTTCCATTTCCTAACAAATGGGGCAATGTCATTCTTTCTGATAGAGGATACTTTCATTGTAATTTTGGATAGGAAACAAATGAAGGAGCTAAGAAATGACTTGCCATTTTGGAGAACAAACGGCAAAAGTAAAAGCAGCAGCTGTAAGAAGTTCTTTCTGCATTAGGCAGTGGCTGTCTAGGACGTAGAATAATACTAGAGAAGAGCTCAAGTCCAAGTGAATTGTCATAGCCATTCTTACTCTCAGATGACCTGAAAGGAATGGTACCCCATGTACAGGGAAACTATTTATTTTTATATCTTTTGAAACTGTGCTGTGATATTTTTTGTTTCTTTGCTACGTTCCTCTCCCACTGTATAATCCCTGTTTTCACTGTATTTGATTCCAGTGCCCTGCAGCTTGTATATACATTTTTCTGATTTGGGGAGGGGAAGGGAAAAAACAAAATGCTTAAATAGGGATATAGGTTGACCCACTGTAACAATGAGATGTGCAAGACACTATGTTGAAAATGTACTTTACAACGTTGGAGGGGGTGGGGGGAGATGGAGATGGGAGGGAAGGGATGGTAGGGGAAAAGCAAAGGAGGAGGCAACAATGCATGATAGAAAATGTACTCATTACCTTGCTCATGTGACTGTAACCCCTCTGTACAGTATTTTTACAATAAAAAATGTACAAAAAAAGAAACTGAGACAGCTTCAACTTTATACCTAATCTTATATCTGATTTGAAAATAGCTTTTCTGGTGGTATTTTTTTCTAATATAGTTCAGTGTGAGTCTGAACCTGGCCTGTAAGTATGAAGGTAAACATTAAATTTAAAATAGAGGTATGAAATAGTGTCTTCAACTCACAAATGTTCTCTCCTGATAGCGGTTGAGGTTAAAATAACCTAGAAAAGGTTTAGAGATAAATTTGAACTTTGACTTACTTGACCCTTAACACCCAGGTTAAAAAGTGAAGTTCAAAATAAAAGCCTATGGATCTGTTCTCTAAAATAGAGACCTAACTGCTTTTCTTTTCTTTTCTTTTTTCTTTTAAATCAGTCCTGGGGCCTAAGAACTGTCCTTGAGCTCTTTTTTCCCAAGGCTAGCACTCTACCACTTTGAACCACAGCTCCATTTCTGGTTTTCTGGTGGTTAAGAGTCTCATAGCCTTTCTGCCTGGGCTGGCTTCAACCACAATGCTCAGGTCTTAACCTTCTGAATAAATAGTATTACAGACATAAACCACCAGTGCCAAGCTATTGCTACGGTTTTGATGTTTGTTTTTTTCTTTTTGGTTGTTTAATTTCTGCAAAGACATGAACCAGGTTGTTACAAAATACAGAGCAAATAAGGCTCAGTGAGTTAGGATAAATGCAGATATGGAGATTAAGTTTAAAAAATGTATATAATAGTGTTTTAACATTTCTACATTTAAACTCATCATCAGTTAACTTGTCTCATCATGTAGTGTGTTATTTTCAGGTGTTTTATTTCAACTCAAGTTACAAGCTATGTGCACTTGCCATGAGGGATACAACTATATTTCTGTTTATGACAGGATGACATGCATGAAATAAAAAAAAAACAACAAAGGAACAAAACAAAATCTAATCCCTTACCATTCTTGAAGTACTGACATAGTTTACCTAAGGGACTGTGGTGTCCCAATCCTCTTCTACAGTAGATGGTGGCATGTTACATTATGTGCTTTCTTTTATTATTGTTTGATTACTTGCTTTCTCTCATTATGGTGTTAGGGAATTTGCAGTTCTTAAAGTACAGACTGTTTATGAAAGAGGGCATTGCAGATACTCTATTGTACAGCTTATGCTACTCCTTTGGTATTAAAGGATTCACTGCTTGCTGCTGGGAATGCAGGGAACTAGCCTCTAGCTAGCTATTCCCTACTGACGTTTGCACTTGGCTGTAAATAGCTGCCTCACTTGACAACATACTGCCTTTCCATTCTCGTCAGTCTGAACCTGATGACGGATGTGTATGAATCTGCTCCAATTTAGGGTACCCCTCCAGACCTTCCCTAACTGCACACCTCCCCATGGTATCAGCTTGGTTGGTGTCATGTCATAACCTAACCTTTGCCTTAGCTGGGTTTTGTTTCTTTCACATTCCTACACATGTTACCCAATAGCATTACCCAGTAAGCACCTTGTCTATAAATTTCCACCTTAGAATCTACTTCAAGGGAAAACCAGGCTATGAACAGAAGTATCAGAATGATTTGCTGACAGATATTTTCACTTTGCTTTCATTTATTAGGCTATTTTTGTTAGAAAAAAGGTGCCATAAAATAATCTACAATTGGTTCTGGAAAAAAGAAAGTATAATTTATTGTTATCATGGTGTTATAAAATATTAAAAATCATTATTCTTATCAAACTATACATCATCTCCCCATAAAATGTCTCCCCTCCTTTCCTCCTTTCTTCTTTCTACCTCATTCTTTTATTTTTATTTTTTTGGTGTGTGTGTGTGTGTGTGTGTGTGTGTGTGTGTGTGTGTGTGTGTGTGTGTGTGTGTGTGTGTGTGTATTGGCCTGGGGGCTTGAACTCAGATCCCTGGCACTGTCTCTGCGCTTTAGAGCCACACACAGCTCCACTTCTCATTTTCTGGTAGTTAATTCGAAAGCAAAGTCTCAGAGGCTTTTGTGTCTAAGCTGTCTTCAAATGATGATCCTCAGATATTAGCCTCCTGAGTTGCTAGGATTACAGGTGTGAGTCACCAGTGCCCAGGCTCTTCATTCTTTCTAGGTTCTGGTATCCTCTGCTTCTTTTAATGAGCATTTTAGGTTCCATAGGTAAGTGAAAACATGTGATAATTATCTTTCTGAACTTGACTTGTTTCACTTAACATAATCTCTTCCAATCCATTTTTAATTACAGTATATCATCTAAGAGGTTTGTTAAACCTATTTTTTATTCTAAGGAGCTCAGGGGACTCTCTTAATATTAAAAATATCTCTAACCATAATTGATTCTGCTCCTGCTGCTATGACTATATCTGAAAGTTCTGAACTTTTCCATTCCCTCGCTGCTCCAATATTGAGGCAGGCCCTAGCCAGCCATGAGGACTTGTCATATTTCTATGTAGCTCTTTGCCTTTCCAAGTGAATCTGCAGAAAAGAAGTATGAGTATCACTTGGGATCTTGTTAGAAATTCTAAATCTCAGGTCTTCTCCAGACTTACTGAATCAGAACCTGTGCTTTAAGAAGATCCCAGAGTAATTCTTATGCAAACTGCTATTTGAGAAGCAACACTCTAGGTGACTGAAATTCTCTGGAGTTGTTGAATGTTTCAGCTTTCATGACAGTGCACAACACTGCCAATGTTAGAGCAAGCTCTGCAGCAGTACCTTTGTTCTAACTCACACCTACTATGGTAATCTGTTCTTTTGTTTAAAAGTTGGAGAATATGTAAACTGAAACAAGAATAATCAAAAAAACTTTTGTGTCCTCCATGATCAATAGACTTAGGTAAGTAAATTCAAACCACCTATGATACAAGGAAGTATAGGAAAACAGAAGTTTGTTAGGACAGAGTCCATTAAAAACTTCCTTTTAAATTTTTATTTTTTTCCAATTCCTATTTCTACTAAATACATACCCACTACTCACACTTCCTGCTCTCTCTCGCTCTCTCTCTCTCACACACAAACACACACACACAACACACATACGTACACATACAAACTAAAGCTGATCTCTTTCTACTTTCATCTTGGTCATTGTTAGGAATTCTCTTTTTTAAGCACTATATATCTCACATAGAAAATTCAAATTCTTATTTTAAATTTTTTATTTCAATTTTTCAAGCTTCTGCAGCTTCAACATGATCCTATTGTCTCCAAAGATCTATACAATATAGTGTCTGACGAAACTAACTTCCAACTCTGGCTTGGTATGATACTATTCATAGAACCTATTGTACTATTCATAGTACATTTTGATAAAAACAAAAAAGGAACAAATAAATTAATGAAAACAGGTGTATTATTCACATTACTAAATAAAAAGTTGTCACAAACTTACCAGTTTAGAACAAACATATGCCTGTTTTTACTAGTTCTGATGGAATTGAGTCCATGGGCCCATGGCCACAGCAAAGGTGAAGCCAAGAATTTCGCCAGTGCTGGATTATATCTGGAGACTCAAGTGTAGGAGAAACTTCTTCCAAAATATGTCAGCTTATGGATAGAATGCATTTCCTGACATATTTATGTTCAATGACAATTTTGCTTTATCACAGCCTGCAATGGAGACAGAGAATCTGTAAAGGTTAGATTGCATACTTGTATGCAATCCTTTACAATCATGAATATCCCATGATGTTTTGGTTAGAAGTAAGTCAATTTTGCTCAGGTACAAGGGAATGAATGAGAAGACAGCAGTTGATTATAGGAGGCAGGATTAAGGGGTCTTAAATCTGTCCTTCACAATAGGTATTGTTAAAGATCTTTTTGTTGGTGATGTTGTCAGTTAAAATTTTCTTTTAAAATTAAATCTTTCCAATAGGAAATTGAAGTAGTGATATGCAAAACAATGAGATTTTCCAAATAATTCGCTCAGTTCTGTTTGTTCCTCACTAAGTATTTGAAGTTGAATTAAATGCCTCTTGGGATAGCTCCCTAGTTCACAAGAAAATACTTGTTGGTTGGCAGATTTGTAATGTATTTATCTACCCCATGTGAGTCTTTAAATAAGTTATTCATTTCTGCTAATCTTATTCAATAATCAAGTTGTTTGCGAAGCTGAAAATTTAAAGCTAGTTGGCAGCTTCAGTACTTTCATTTTTCTCACATTTCTCTGATTGTTTCCAAAGAGTTGGTAAGAAGCTGTCAAACACCTGTGTCTACAGAAAGGGAAAAATTTTAAATTTGTCTTGATTAAAGGATCATGTTTCTACATGTTGTATAATAAAACAGCTTCCATATCTGTAGAAAAACATCTAAGTCTACTTTGAAACCCATTTCAGCTTTCATTTCCCTTTATAAACAAAAATCAGACCTATTCATTTATTTAATAGAACAGTAATTGGTAGGACAAAGAAAAGCATAGTGGAGAATGGTTTTTTATTATTATAAATTTCAATAAATCCTAATTTATTCACCAGCATTAAGGAAATTTTAAATTAAAATAACTGTTTAAATATTTCCAAAAGGACTATACCTGTGTGTGATTCTTCTAACTTTAGTTTCCCTCCATAGTTTGCATTATTTTTCAAATTATACATGAATGCACTTTGTAGTAAGAGACAAAGAGAAAGACATAAAGCAAAAGAGATAGCAAGAGAGAGAAAAGAAAAATATTCTTGCTAAACCAGCACTGACAATTTTGTCAGTTACACATGAGATCTAATCTTATATGAAGTACTAGGAAGCTATTTTGGACATTTCTCTGCTTTTCACTCTTGATATCATGCTACTCAAATCAATTGAGTAGTAACTATATTCATGGAAGATCTTTCTGACTTCCTCTGGGTAATCTCATATTTTATTAAATGTTATTTAAATGTTCATCTCTTCCTTAAAATTTACTTTTCATACCTGTATGGATTCAGATGTGCCTGTCCTACATTCCTTTGCATATGAATCTCTTCAAGGCAATGAAAACACATATATCTAATTTCTAGTGCTTATAATTTTTCACTAAAGAAGTGGAAAAGGAAAAGGTGAAGGTAGTGAGGAAGGAAGGAATGAAGGAAGAAAAGAAACAAAGGAAGGCTGGGGAAAACTCAGAAGAGTACTGTTATATTAGACAAAATAGTATTTTAAAATTCCTTTGGAAATGACTAATTTTGTGTGTGAGACAGAAAACATACAGGATAAACCTGCAGCACTGTAGTGCCAGAAATTAATTAAATGCCGAAAACAAACAAAACAAAAACCCTTAAAATCTAAATAAAAGAGTTGAAAAATTATCAAAGTATACAGAAATACCCAAAGATGATTGAATAATTCAACAAGAAGTAGTAAATGACCCTTGCAGAGTAATCTCAGATTTACTATTATACTGAGTCTTCTTGGAAGGTGAAAAGGGCCCCTGGTTTTCAAGTGAAACTGGTGCGTAGATTTCCTTCCAGAAAGTAAAATATGCAATGGGAGGAAAATATTATAATTTTACAGTTGCCAAACACTACCTCGATCAACGATAAAGGTCAATATCAAGTCAGAAGTGCTGCCAATGCTTTATACAATGTGATACAATTGTTCACTTATTTCCAATTGATGATCTTACTTTCCAAAACCCATAACCCACAGCCCCAATTGTACTATAATGAAAACATCACATACATTTCAATAGAGGATCACCCATGTTTCTGACTAGTATTTCTCAATGCTCACAAGCTCATCAAAGCTAAGGAAAAGTAATACAAACTATTATAGAGTGCCAAATTTGCTAAAGAAGACATAGCAACTAAATGCAATATTGTATCCTGGAGAGAGCTAATGAACATAGACAGTACATTAAGTAAGATTAACAGTAATTTTATTGAATTGTAAGCTTTACTTAATACCTTTTTTTTGGGGTCCGGTCGTGGGGTCTGAACTCTGGGCCTGGGTACTGTCTCTCAGCTCTTCAGCTCAAGGCTAGCGCTCTACCACTTGAGCCACAGCGCCACTTCCGGCTTTTTTCTTTTTTGCTTATGTGGTGCTGAGGAATCGAACCCAGGCCCTCATGCAAGGTAAGCACTCTACAACGAGCCACCTTCCCATCCCATACTTAATATTTTCAATATTAGAAATTTATTGTAACAAATATGCCAAAGCAATAAAAGTAATGTACAACAGATCAAGAAAATGTGGTGTGTGTGTGTATATATATATATACATATATATGTATATACACATACATACAATGGAATTCTGTGCCTCCATCAAAAAGAATGACATTTCCCCCTTTGTTAGGAAATGGAAAAAATTATATTAAGTGAAGTAAGCCAGGCCCAAAGAAACATAGGTCCCTTGGTTTCCCTTATTTGCAATTACTAGTATATGTCTGGGACAAATAGAAAAGGTCAAAAGCTCTGTACATATGACCAGATAAGATGAAGTTAAGCAAAATGAACCCCATGTACATATGACCAGATAAGATGAAGTTAAGCAAAATGAACCCCAAGATAGGGACACAAGTGTTTTTTTTTTTCTTTTTTTGCTACTGTTTCTAAAGTATTTATAAGGTACCAGGCAATTTTTTTTCTGTTGCTTTGTATGTTCTTCCCCCACAGTATAACCCCTGTTATCACTGTATTTGATGTCAGTATAATTTGGGGAGGGTAGGGGAAAAAACAAAATGTTTAAATAGGGATACAGGTTGACCCAATGTAACAATGAGATGTACAAGACACTATGTTGAAAAACGAACTTTACAATTTGGGGGGAGGGAGGAGTATAGTTGTGGAGGTGGAAGGATAGGGATGGTAGGGAAAAACAAAGGAGGAGGCAACCATGCTCGATAAGAAATGTACTCATTACTTTGCTGATGTAACTGTAACCCCTCTGTACAGTATTTCACAATAAAAAACTTATTAAAACAGAAGAGAGAAAAATACATATAAGAATGTATCATATATAAAGTCACTCTGTTCTATATTCTCGAGTTCTCTGAGACTATTATGTTAGTTTGGTTTTGGTTCATCTAGCTAAATACATGAGGTAAACAACTTGTAAGAAAGGAAGGTTTATTTTGAACAGTTGTTTTAGAAGTTATAGTTTATGGTTACATGCCTATCAAGTGAATATCAGCAAAGATTTGCAGTCCAAATATCCCCTTTGAGGGCACAAACCCACTAATGTAACAAACTTCTACTACATGCCAGCTTATGAAATTTCTACACTTCCCAATAGCACCAGAGGCAAATGACTGAATCTTTATCACAAGGGATTGGGGGACATATCTGCACTACAGCAAAAGCTTATTAAAATACACCTGAAACAAATCTGGGAAAATCTTCACTATTGTTACATCTTATAGGTGACCATATGTGAATATATAATAATACTTGCTATACTTTCAGGATTTTGACAGCAAATACTTTATCATTCATAAATACAATTTTTATTTCATCAAACTGATATTGTGAGTACTAGCTGGTCCTTCACCTACTATACATTTACATTACACAATATTCCAAGTTCCTAAGATTCATTTCTTGAACAGTGTGAGAAAATTAGGCTAACTTATCAAAACTAATAACAATATAGCAATGGAAGTGGTGACATTGATCACAATGCATTGTACTTATAATATGACATGAATTGTATCATTTGTACAACCATACAATAATAACATTCTAAAAAGCTAATAAAATAATTAGCTACTTTGACAAATTTTCCTAATCTAAACATGCGTAGAAGCTTTGATGTTAAATATGAAAAACTTATATTCATTTTTTTCAAAAGTATGAGGAAATTTTTCTAAAATCTTATACATTTATTCGTGGAAAACATATAAAATGTGTAATAAAATATGTAAGAAAATGTAATACTACCTACTTCTTAGTCTTGACAAATGTACAAAATTCTAAATTATATTTTCATTATTAAAAGCTTGAAGAGAAAATTTTAAAGCATGATTATTTTTAGTTGAAATAAAAAAATACAGAATAACTTGGTCAGTGGATTGTAAAATTCATAGGTGATTCGGAAGGTCTGACTTCTGATATATATATATATATATAATTGGCATTACTTTTATTACAAAATATATAAATTAAATTCTAAGGGTAGTTTTATGGAAATATAACAATACATCTCATTGTTACAATGTAAGAAACTGTACAACTCGGGGGTGGGAGGGGCTAGACGTTGGGGGGGTTAGTTGTTGGAGGGAAGGGATGGTAGTGGGAAACAAAGGAGGAAACAATGCTCAATAGGAAATGTACTTATTAATTGCTCATGTACCTGTAACCCCTCTGTACAGCATTTTTACAATTTAAAAAAAAATACAAAAATATAAGAATATACAGACTTTTTTTTTTTTTTTTTTTGGTTGTAGGGCTTGAACTCTGTGCCTCGGTGCTGTCCCTCAGCTCTTCAGCTCAAGGTTAGCACTCTAACTCTTGAGCTACAGTGCCACTTCCGATTTTCTGGTGGTTAGTTGGAGACAGTCTCATGGACTTTCCTGCCTGGACGAGCTTTGAATTGTGATCCTCAGATCTCAGCCTCTTGAGTAGCTAGGATTACAGGTGTGAGCCACCAGCATCCAGTTTGCAGACTTATTTTTATTAAAACTTATAATGATAGATTATTTTACCAAAAAGTTTGTTTTGTAAGGAAGGTATGTGATAAATTAACACCTTGCCTTGACAAAACTTAAAGCACATTGCCAACATAGTTTAAAATCATTACTATCAACAAATAATGCAATTATAATAGGAAGGAAGCTTTTGGTTTCATATGAATACTGATACTTCTTTTTCATTCATCAAGGCTGATAAAATTACAAAGCAGCTTCTAACTACAGAGTTGGATACTGTGATTCATTCTTCTCTCTTTCACTTTATATTCATTAATTCACTCAACAAAAATGCCTTGAATCTCTCCGACATTCCAAACATCATGTTCTGTTTCAGTGATCCCAATCAGAATGCACTCAATAGTCTATTCCACTCTGATTAAACACAAAATATTTTTGGATTGAACAATGTATTCATGATCCAGACAGGTTAGTTTAGACATTGGTTAGAAATTTTCCTATAGAAGAAACCCTTGGTTCTTGTTTTGTGCTCATTGGTACTTCAAAGTAAATCCAAGCCTTTGAGAGAGACACATTAATAATAATTTAGAATTTATTTTATGTAGTCCCCATTTTCCAAACCATGGCTTCCTCTACATCCCAAATGGTTTTTCTTAAATAATTTAGAATTAAATAGAACATTGGCTATGAATAAAATGAAGATAAAGTTGGCTCTCTTGGGTAGAGTTGCTAAGAGGTATCATTTGCTATTGATTGCTTCTAAAATATTAAGCAACCCTATTCCCAGAATGCAAGAATGGAATAAAGTTAGGCAAAGGATAGAATCATTTTTCCTAGCAGAGATGATTACTGTTTCCGATGTGACTGCATAAACTGAGGGAAAAATATAAACCTTTCAGAGGAAAGATAAATTTTCCATTGTTTGGGGACATCACTGTTATTGCCCAATTGATAAGACAGTCATAGTTGATAGAAGGTATATTTAGAAATATCCACTACAGAATAATTTTTCTGTTCTTTCATTACAAACATAGAAGGAATAGAATACAAAAATCAAATCTGAACACCAGAGTATTGTAATAGGTTGAAGATACAATCTGCATGAATACAGATTTGGAATGAAGGATAAAACGATGAAGTTATAATTATTATTAGTTAGAAAATTAAATATAAATCTTGACTACATCCATACTTGGATAAAATATATCTGCAAGTTTGTTTTGCAACAAAAAGGAAAAATTAGTTCACATTACTAAGTATGAGATATCAACAGAATCAGAAAAACAAACTATAAAAGCATGTCATTTGTATTTTAAAACACGGTTAAGAAAAAACCAGTTCAACTTGTCATTCATGTATTATGTTGAAACAGACATGCACTTAGAGATATGTATAACTAGAAATAAACACATATTCATACACATATGTAACTAGGTAAATAATATAATTAGCTACATAATAAAATAATGTTTTTGTACAATAACTAATAATTGGTTATGAAAAGTTCCCTGGAAAACTAATCTTGAGATCTTAGCCCCCTTTTAATTTTGTGAAATTCTGTGAGTTTTAAAAGTTCAGACTAGAGTAAATAGGTCACTGAAGGGTTTATTCCCTGGGGTATCTTATCCTGGCTTCTTCCTGTTCTACTCACATTGCTTTCTGTTTGTCATTAGATACAAATATTCCTTTTCACCCTACTATCTAGTCACCATGATGTTCTGTGTTAGTATGGTCCCAGAATCAGTCCATAACCAGGACTAGAGACTTAAAGCCCTGAAATTGAGCCAAAATAAATTCTTCACTTTTAATTGTTCAGGACATATTTTTGTCCCAATAATAAAAAAGACCAACATACATATTATATGGTTTTAGGAATTTAACTCCTTGGAAATAAAGCTAGTCTCCTGGTATATTTAAAGAACTTACAACATTTAAATTGGCATTTAGAAAATACCATCTAAAATTAAAATTTCAAATGTAAATGACTTAAATATAAAGTTTCATGTTAATTTAGTGTCTTTTTTTATTCTTCCTTAAAATAATGAAATGAATGAATCAATATTAAAACTTTTTCCCCTTTTTGTAACTATCTCCCTTTTATGCAAACTTTAGCACAGATTTGCCATGTAAAAGAGTCATGAAAGGCCAAGACAATATAGTAAATTGAATGTTAGGAGTACAAATAGTTTCATGTAATCATGAAGAATAAATATTTATGCCTTATATAGTAAAAGTAATATATGTATTAAAGTAAATATTAGGCTGTCTTAAAGATTTTTTATTATTTTCATTCTCCAGGAAATAAATTTCTGAAGTCCATAACCTACCACTACAAAGAAATACTCTGTAGTTTACAGCTGGGAGGAGAAAGTTATACTGCTATAATGTTTGTGCAACATCATTGCTCCCTATACCTCAGACACAGCACTTCCTTCTCTAAAGACACTAATTTGCTGGTAACTAAGGTTAACCTATTTGTAGTGGATCAATTTCACAAAATGAGGTAATATGTTCTCCGGTTGAACGTGCTCTAGAACTATTAAAAAGTAAAAGCTATTGATTAAGTTACATTGAACTTCTAAACTGAACTTGCTGCAGGGTAACCCCTTCATACAGCTAAAGATAATAACAACAATTAAAATAAAGAAATACAAGCTATAAAGAACTGGTGATTAACTCTAATTCAGGAGCCCTTTCAAGGGCTTACACTCAAACAAGGGGCTACTTGACCTTTATGTAATTGTTTGTTAACCCCTGGGGATCTGGAAGTGAGGGGTTCCTGAGAGTAACTCAACAAAGAATTGTTCATTCAAAAACAAAAGGAGCAAATCACTGAGCATTAATATATTGATTTTGATACTTACATTCAGGTACATTTTTTATGGTTTACATAAAATAAAGTAACATCTTCCAACTCTGAAAATACAACAAAGAAAACTCAAGGGTGTACAGAACAGTATATTAAAAACCATTGATGGTAAGTTTTGATAATATATGTAATCTGCACCATAAATGTCACTCACATAAAATATAATCTATTGACATCCTGAATTAGAGCATGCCCTCAATGTGTACAGGAAAGTAACAAGACTTCTTGGAGAAGTGGCTGATTTGGGGACTGGAAATGGTGAGTCTCATATTCTTTAATTAACATACATATTGTTTCCTTTATTATCTTGTACCGAAGGCTGTGCCTAAAATAAGTACACATTTGTTATTTTCTTTTAGTCTTTTATTTGCTTTTTAAGCAAAATCTGTTGTTGATGGGTTTATGACAAATGGACAATTGTACCAACTCAAAATTTCCCCAGTAATTAGAGATGGATCAGTTTAACAAACAAAATAATATTGAATTATAACCAAAATATAAAATAAACATACATACATCTATACTTATACAATTAAATTTCAAATAATTTATTATCTGTCTTAACAGAGTAAGAACATAACTACATCTTAAGTGTAAACTATAACTTTTTTCTATCAAGTGTAACACATGGAAGCAGAAATGAATAACTTTTCACTGGAGAATTTTGACCATCAGTCCCTCCGTCAGGTGATGAAGATCAATTCCAGCAATCATAAATCACATTAATAGCACAGACTCTTGAGAAGATGTGGTAAAGGTATGATTTTACCTTCGTGATCTTCTTCTCCCTAATCTGTAACTCCTGGCTGATAATAGGAGACATGTCAAACAAATTCCAATAGAAAAGCATTTTGAAAAATATACAACTCAAAACTGTCATATTTTTAAAACAAGAGAAGTGTGAGAAGTTGTCACAGCCTAGACGAATTCAAGGAGACATGATGACCAGTTGTAGTGTGTAGGGCGGGATCCTGCACTATAAACAAAGAACATTATATAGAAGGAAACTGAGTGAACAATCACCTCGTAATGCTAATGTATCAAAATTGTCTCATTCCTTATATGAAATCTACCACATGGCTACATAATACTCATAATAAGGAAAATCAGGTGTGTAGTTATACAAAAATTACTGTAGTGTATTGTTTTGGTAAATCTAAATCTATGCTAATAAATAGGTTATTGGAGTAAGGCACTAATAAAAGACGGATAAATGTGAACATGCAGAAAAATAGATCGCATGAGTACTGCAAAAGACACATGAAAGAGAAATATTTATATCCTTATGTATAAGTGTTGGCGGGATTGTTTATGTATTTATTTTATATTTTCTGGGTGGTCCGGTCATGGGGCCTGAACTTTGGGTCTGGGCGCTGTCCCTCAGCTCTATAGCTCAAGGCTAGAGCTCTACCACTTGAGCCACAGCACCACTTCCGGTTTTTTTCTTTTTGCGTATGTGGTGCTGAGGAATCAAACCCAGGGCCTCATGCATGCAAGGCAAGCGGTCTACCACTGAGCCACCTTCCCAGCCCATTTTTTTTATCTTTTCTATTAACTCCCCATTACCAGTACATTCATGTGTAAATCTGAGAGAAGAAACTTGGTACTGGATTATATCAAGAATTCAGCCTGGTTTTACATTACTTACATGGATTTGTATATTATCTAACTCTTTATTAGTCTGGTTCTCAATTTTTTGAGAGTTAGAATAGTGAATTAAAAAAAAACTTTCTAATATTTACATGTAATATTTACATGTTAAATTGATTGAAAAACATTATTCCTAGTTTAAAGAACTAGCATCTTATCAGAATCTAGCAATGCAATTTGAAAACCTATATAAACTTCTAATTTCTATGTAACTTCCTTTATTAGTTTATTTCTTTACAGGTTATAATATTCCATACTAAAATTAGCACTGATAATATAACATATACACAACAAAATTGTTAACTTCATGTTGCATTTTAATAGAAAATATTTTGCTTATTGAAATTAAGAAAACAAAGTACATATTATTGATGTGTTGGGCAAACTGAATAGCTACTAACTACACACTAGGTTTCATATATTCACCACAAACTGTTGAATGTGAGAAATAGAATAGTTTGACTAAATTTCATTATCTTTTGGAACTGATTATATTAATAAATTATGTGTGAACTCCATAATCAACAGTGTAATTTTAACATACTATCTCTATAGTGTTATATGAAATATAATTAAATTTAAGTGACATATTCTGCCTTCAATTTTTATAATTACCTAAAAAATGAATAAATATTCTATCTATTCTGAATAGAGAGATTAATGAAGCACTATATCATAGTAGTCTCCTAAAGATAGGAATACATGCCCAATTTGGCTTGACATTAGCATTAAGATTCTTATCCTAATTTTTCTGATAGAAACAAATATAAAATATATCTTTTGCACTATGACATTATCCATGAACCTTCACTGAAGAGATAAAGACTAAAATAATAGTAAAGAAAGTTATATGATTAAAAAGTAAACTACACAAATATGAAGTTTATACAAGCATTGGGATATTCTTTGTAATGATTTTTTTTTAGACAAAGTGTATGTTGCCCAGGCAGGTTTCATACTAATGATTCTCCTTCAGACTCTCTAGTTGTTGAATAGCTAGAACTCTTGGCCTACCTTAATGTGCTCAGCTTCATTTAGGTATTGGTACAAAAAGGTTCTGCATCTCTATAAAGATCTGTAGCAGGATCTTTTTTAAGGGCTAGATAACATTTAAGTCAAAAGTACTTAAATGTACATTTGCTTACTTCAGGGTTTATTAAAAAATATGTTTTTTTTAACTCTTTGGAAATATAGGTTTGTGAACTTGTTTTCTTCCTTCACAAACCTTTTTTGATTTGAAGTGAATACATTATCCAGTTTATAAATGTTCTCCTCCCATAATCTTGTTCAACTTGACTAGAAACATATCTGTGATGATATGGTCAGACTGACCTTCAAATACTTAAAGAATACTTTCATTATCTTAAAGATAATATTCCAAAAAAGTTGCTGACTTTTCTGTTTCTCAGTGCATCATTTTATGTGAATCAATATTTGGTTGAGTAACATATGTCCTTCATGAAGTTTATTATGCCAGTTTGTTTATTTACATTTTAACTCCATGTTGAAGCTATTGCTATTTGAATCTCTCCTCTTTTCCTTTTTCCACTTACAGAAGTGTGGTTCATTAATTTTGTTGAAAGAAGTCAAGAATTATCTACCATCATCATATATAAATAAGTTTAAAGTGTGATTATTAGATTCTGTCCTCACGAAATATTAGATATGGTTAATATAAATGTCTGATTTGACCATCATTAAACCTTCTTAGTCTAGAACAGTGCGAGGTGTGGACTATATGTTTAAGAAATGTTAATTAGGGCTGGGAAGGTGGCTCAGTGGTAGAGCGCTTGCCTTGCAGGCATGAGGCCCTCGGTTCAATTCCTAGAGCGCTTGCCTTGCAGGCATGAATCCCTGGGTTTGATTCCTCAGCACCACATAAGCAAAAAGAAAAAGGCCGGAAGTGGTGCTGTGGCTCAAGCCGTAGAGTACTCGCCTTGAGCTGAAGAGCACAGGGACAGTGCCCAAGCCCAGAGTTCAGGCCCCACGATGGAGAAAGAAAAAGAAAGAAAGAAAGAAAGAAAGAAAGAAAGAAAGAAAGAAAGAAAGAAAGAAAGAAAGAAAGAAAGAAAGAAAGAAAGAAAGAAAGAAAGAAAGAAAGAAAGAAAGAAAGAAAGAAAGAAAGAAAGAAAGAAAGGAAGAAAGAAAGAAAGAAAGAAAGAAAGAAAGAAAGAAAGGAGAGAGAAATGTTAATTAAATAGATTGAATAAATTTAAGTCACACAGCTAATATTACATTATTTGTTTCCTATCAAATTTTCAACTGTGGTAAAAAATAATCTCTGCATTATGCCCAATCGCTTTTCTTAATTTTTATATATAGCACTAAAAATCAGTTTTTCTCAGGATTTAGCATTCCATAGTGCTCATTGAATGTAAAACATAACACAGACAACAACAAAGACATCCTGAAAGGGACAGGCTATGTGGCCTATTGGCCTCAGTTATTAGCTCAGAGATGAGAGAATATTCTGCCCATGGCCTCTGAGTGATTGCAACTGGCTTGTATGATTTAAGAAAAATCATCTCTTTACATACCTCGCTTTCACAATCATGAATTAGTTACTTTGCACAAAGACATTATATAACTTTTCACAGTATACTTTAACTCTGTATTTTGAGGTAGAGCTCATTCTTGATTTTTGTGCAGTCATACAGATATTCACTTAGTTTTTCAAATATTATAGAAACTTTAGTAACTTTGAAGCAAATGAATGATTTTTTTTCTAGCGTAGTCGCTAACTGAAATCTGGATAACGTGTGCCATCCCAGGCATTAATTCTTGTCAGTTTCAACGATAAAAGTTCTATTCAAGAAAGGATAAAAAAGCCAATTTGGGGATTTGTTGTATGACTTATTTTTCTAATGCCACTTATTTTCTGTGCTTAATTTTTATTAGTTTTGTTATGCAGACCATAAAAATGGAATTTTTCATGGTTTGTTCTTTGTATGAACACTAGTCTTCTATGTGAGGATCTTAGCTTGGTTTTAGGATCTTCTGATAAGACCAATGAGAGAGAGAGAAAGAGAGCACTCAAGCTACAAATGAAAGAATTATCACCCTTTTCTTATGGCAGAGTAGCAGTACTTTTAAAAATGGAAAGCTTGAATAGGTGGCTTATTTGCAAAACCTCCATGATATTACACCAAAGAATTTATAAAATTCTTTATCTTATTTGCATAATAGGGAATAAGAAAAGATCACAAGCAATTATTAAACAATTATTAAACAAATGAATTTCTACTGTCTAAAAAGACAGTATACTCTAATTGTAATTTGGTAGCAATCCTTGGAATTGAGTAGAAACCATTGATTCAATGGAGTGGAATGGACCAAGGTAAGGAAAGTGTGAGCTATTTGGTAATCCAGAAACTTGGCAAGCTGGTAGACATATCTGTCAACATTCAATTAGAGCTGTGAGTCCAAACTAGCAAGCTAAGTGTATGTATCGCTTGAAACTTGTGTTTGGGCAAAGGATAGGTTGAAGAATGGGGAAATGAATGCATGTAAGGTGCTTCAGGATTGAGCTATGATCTTCTGTATGATGATGGAAATTATCAAATACAGAACATGAAAAAAAGTACTCACATAAATATAAGTTTTATTTTATTCAGTATAATAATCCATGAGCTACTATAGCATATTTGTTTGTTTTACCTATCATTACTCATCCATTCATTAAGTCTGATAATAATAAATATTGGATGACTATTCTGTTTATGGATCCTGGAAATAGAGAGAAAGAAAATTTCACAAATACACAGGATTTGTGTATGTAATAGGAAAACAAACCCTACATGCTTTGAGAGATTATAAGGGCTAGGAATTTACACTAAGGTTTCAGAGGGGATTTGTTTGAAGAAGTGTTATTGATATGGAGATCTGGAGACCAAATTATCCCAGCAGTGATTGAACATATATAGGCAAAGAGAATAATGAAATAAAACCCCAGGGCTCAGGAAAAGGCTTGCAAGTTTCTCAGAAATGAGTGAAGTAGTGAAGAAGTTAAGTGAGGCATCAGTATTCTGAATAAGAGAAAGCACAGGTGAAGGAAATGAACTCAGAGATCATGCTGGAAATGCCACATTTAATTCTGTGTGCAAGGAAAAACCATATGGAGTTTTACGAGTGAAAATGCTGTGATGTGATTTATGTGTTATTGATATCCCCTGGCTTCTGTACAGGGCATAGATGGAAGGAATTTTAAGGGTCATGAGTGGAAATGCTATAGCAGTAGTTCAAACTGGACCTGATGTTGGCAAACATGGGATGAGATCTGTATTCAAACAGACCAATTCTGTGTCATGTTAGTGTGCTGAAACTGTAAGGGAAGTCTCAGACCCATGTGACCCCGAATGAGCTGGGCTTTCTGGCAGACAGGACAGCTATAGCTTTGATAACTGAACACAAGACCTGTAGAATTATTTTTACATCATGCTGAGATCTAAGAAATGATGGAAATCTATTGGTCCTCTACATTTCCCAAATCTGCCAATATGAAGAAAGGGGGGAGTTCTGTTCACATTTCAATTTTATGAATGAATATGGTACTGTGTAGTATAAAAATCTACTTTATTTAAACCATGGAATCAGTGATTAGAATTCTGTTTGCTAGTTGGAAACCCCTCATTATTTATAAATGTGTTTGCTTTGGGGAAAGCCATTGTACGTTAAAGGGAGCAGGAATTGTACGATGTAGGAAAAAAATGTCAGAGGAGCAGAAGATCCAAATAGAGATGTTCTCTCAAGGATTTGAGTGAATTATAAATTATTTCTAAATTGTTGTGAAAATTGAATTGTAGCCGAGTGCCAGTGTCTCAAGCGTATAATCCTAGCTACTCAGGAAGTTGAGATCTGAGGATCACTGAAGCCAGCTCTGGCAGGAAAGTCCACGAGATGAGAAAACGCCAGAAGTGGTGCTGTGGGTCAAGGGTTAGAGCAATGGTCTCCAGCAAAAGGAGCTCAAGGACATCACCCAGGCCCAGAGTTCAAGTCCCAGGGTGGAGGGGAAAGAGGAGAAGGAGGGGAGGAGAGGAGGGAAGGGAGAGGGGAAGATGGGTGAGGTAGGAAGAGGAGGAGGGGGAGGAAAGAAAGAGGAGGGGAGGAGGAGAAGAGGGGAAGAGGAGAGGAGGAGGGGGAGAAAGGAGGGGGAGTGGAGAGCAGGAGGGAGAAGTAGGATTGAATTATTTTTTTCAAAATGTCATAGAAAATGGATGACTACCCGATGTGGAAGAAATAACTGTATTGTCAAATTTCATAGAACTCATAAATGTTACAGACCCAAGATGGACAATTTGTCTCATGAAAGTTACAATGTGTTTGTGACTTTAACTAAGTATCACTATCCCACACTACTGTGAAATTTGGAAAATTATGTAATCAATCACAATAAAAAATTTGAAAAAAATATATAATTCATAAAAAAATGAAATGGGTGGCTAACTTAAAGTAAGAACCAGAGTCGGAGTTGAGAAGAAATTTTTTTTGGGGGGGGTCCGGTCGTGGGGCCTGAACTCTGGGCTTGGGCGCTGTTCCTCAGCTCTTCAGCTGAAGGCTAGTGCTCTACCACTGGAGCCACAGTGCCACTTCCGGCTTTTTTCTTTTTTGCTTATGTGGTGCTGAGGAATCAAACCCAGGGCCTCAGGCATGCAAGGCAAGCGCTCTACCACTGAGCCACCTTCCCAGTCCCGAGAAGAAATTTTTTAAATTTAATTTTATTGTTAAAGTGCTGTACAGAGGAATTACAGTTACATATATAAGGGTACATTCCTCCTCATATATAAGGGTATATTCCTCGTCAAACATTGTTGTCCCCTCCATTGTTTTTCTCCCACTTTCCCTCTCCCAATGTCCCCCACAAGTGTAATGTGAGCAGTACTCACAAAGAAGAGATCTACAGACCCTTGAATCAACTCTAGTTTGAGAACCTAAATTGTTCTTATGAAAAGCAGTTACATCCAAATCTGACACACAGATTTCAAAGCAAAATACATCGAAGAGACATAGGTCACTTCATATTGACAAAAAGAGCAGTCCTTTAAGAGGATATAAAAATAGCAAACATACAAACACAAATGTCACCTAATCCAATTCCATAAAACAAATACTACCAAGTATAACGCACAAATAGACCAGATTATAAAAATAGTAGGTAACTTCAGCACATCATTTTTACAATAGATGTCACTCAAATAAAGATTCAACAAGAAAGCATCCTGAATGCTGATATTACATGTGCATGCCACTTGCTCAATTTATATAATAGTCATTGTTAAATTAAAGTCTCTATACTGTTATCATCTGCATCTTATAAACTATTGAGTCCAGATAAAGTTTATGACTAATAAAAGATAAGAATAAAAATTTATTGCTATCTGGTTTGTATAGAGGAAAAAAGAGAGCAAAATCGGACAGTTTTGAAACAAGTCTCAGAATTACCTTGCTCTTTTATAAGTAAATATTTTAATTCAGGTTAGTTATTTCTTAATCGCAAACACCTAGTGTGCATTCAGCAAGTAAATTTATATATATATATTATTGTAAAAATACTGTACTGAGGAGTTACAGTTACATGAGTAGGGTAATGAGTACATTTCCTATCAAGCATTGTTACCTCCTCCTTTGTTATTCCCCTACCATCCCTCCCTCCCTACTTTCCCAACTCCACCCAAAATTGTAATGTTCATTTTCAACATAGTGTCTTATACATCTCACTGTTACAATAGGACAACCTGTATCTTTATTTAAGCATTTTGCTTTATCTCTTTTCCTCCTCAGATTATAAAAATGTCTATACAAGATGCAGTGAAAACAGGGATTATATCATGGGGAAGAACATATGAAAGAAACAAAAGAATCACATAGTACATTATAAGTACATTAAAAACAATAGCAAGCAAGAAAAAAAACTGGTGTCCCTGTCTTGGGGTTCATTTCATGTAACATCATCTGATATGGTCATAGGTACATAGCTTTTGACCTTTTCTGCTTGTCCTAAACATTCACTAGTTATTGCAAATAAGGAAAACCATGGGACCTATGTTTCTTTGGGCTTGGCACAGTTCACTTAATATGATTTTTTCCAAATCTTTCCATTTTCTAACAAATGGGGAGATGTCATTCTTTCTGATGGAGGCATAGAATTCATGAGAGAGAGAGAGAGAGAGAGAGAGAGAGAGAGAGAGAGAGAGAGAGAGAGAGAGAGAGAGAGATCACATTTTCTTGATCCAATCATCTACTGAGGGGCATCTGGGTTGGTTTCATATCTTAGCTATGGTGAATAAGGCTGCAATAAACATCGTTGTGCTGGTACCTGTGTATGGCCTTGTTTGTGATCATTTGGGTAAAAGCCCAAAAGTGGATTGCTGGGTCATAGGGGAGCTCCATGTGGAGTCATTTCAGGAACCTCCATACTGCTTTCCAAAGTGGTTGAACAAGTTTGCAATCGGGTTCCCTTTTGGCCACATCCCCTCTAGTATTGTTGCTATTAGAGTTCTTGATTATAGCCATTCTAACTGGTTTGAGGTGGAACCTCAATATTGTCTTGATTTGCATTTCTTTTATGGCTAAAGAAGATGAGCATTTCTTCATGTGTCTAATGGCCATCTTTATTTCCTCTTCAGCGAAGTCCCTCCTTTAGGTCTTTAGCCCACTTATTTACTGGGCAGTTGTTTCTTTGAGGATTTGTTGTTGGGGGAATTTAATTTTTTGAGTTCTAAGTATATTTTAGATATGAGACCCTTGTCTGTTTTATAGCTCGAGAAGGTCTTCTCCCAGTCCGTGGGCTTTCTATTGATTCTGCTAGCTATATCCTTTGCCATGCAGAAGCTCTGCAGTTTCATGCAATCCCATTTGTCCAACCTTTCTTTGATTTGTTGTGTTTCTGGGTTTCTATTAAGGAAAGTTCAGCCTGTGGTAAGGAGCCCTAGAGTTTCTCCTAATCCTTCCTGTAATGTTTTCAGATTTTCTGCTTTTATTTCAAGGTCTTTGATCCATTTGGAGTTGATTCTGGTTCTAGTTTTAGTTTTCTACAGGTGTTTAACCAATTTTGCCAGTACCATTTACTGAAGAGTCTGTCTTTCTTCCATTCTATTTTTTAGCTCCCTTGTGGAAGATTTGGTGGCTATAGGTCTGTGGGTTCATTTCTGGGTTTTCAGTCCTATTCCATTGGTCTTCAGGTCTGTTTTTGTGCCAGTACCAACCTGTTTTTATTACTATAGCTTTGTAGCAGAGTTTGAAATTTGGTATTGATATTCCCCCAGCACTGCTCTTTCTGCTAAGGATGGTTTTTGCTTTCACAGTCTTTTACTGTTCCATATGAATTTTTGGATTACTTCTTCTATTTCATTGAAGAATGAGGTTGAGATGTTGATAGATATCACATTGAATTTGTAGATAGCCTTTGGCAGTATTGCCATTTTCACGATGTTAATCCTCCCAATCCAAATTTCTATTTTGAAGTTTGTTTCCTCATTTGTAAAATTAGGGATAATGGATTTATTGTTTTAAACATGTGATGATTGAACATGTTCAAGCATATGAAAGCTTTTATCCAAGCACCTCTCCAATAGAAGATGAAGGAAGTTATAAATCGTAGACCTTTAGTTAGGAATATTGGGTGATGGAGATCTTAAATAAATTTATAGTTTGTAAAAAAAAAAAAGAGAATACATGTTTTTTAGTAATGGGGATGGTGGTTGAGGGATGGGGATAGAGTAAAACTTCATGCACAGGTAAAATGTCTTGTTTAAAATTTTCTGCTTGGTGATTGTAGGAGTAGCCAGTTGGAAACATGATTGGGTAGGACCTATATTGGATATTCCAGGTCAAATAAAAAAATAAGGAAAATAAAGCTTTTCATCACTCCTCACTTAAGTCAAGTACTGCTAGCTATTCCAATTATACCTAAAATCAAATGGGTACTGATTATTGAAAAAAATCAGTGTCTGTCTTCTTTCAATTTTTCATGCATAAGCTCATATAGTTATACAATGAATTATTATCATTGCCAAGTGTGAAATGCAGAGATATTATTAAGGTACAAAGATCAACAGCTTGATATTTAAAACTGCATTTCGGTATGACTGTAATCATAGGAGAAATTCAGCATCACCTCAAAGATAGGAAAGAAAGTGTATTTGTAAAGAAAAAAAATCTTATGAAAAGCATATTCTTTTTTTCTTGAAAGGCTCCAGGGAGAAAAGCAGATCATGATCCAAAGTTGAGGCAGTCAAGAGCAGTGAAAGACTTAGGAAAGGAACAAATAAGAACAGTAAAATGAGAAAGAAATCCAGGAAAACAAAGGTCTCTCTGCCATTCTCAGCTGCAGCCTGAGCTGAGCTTGGGGAGAACAAAGGTCAAGAGAGAGCAACAAGCATAGAGGACAGCATCAAATGACTTAGAATTACCTGGGTTCCAGTGAAACATGAATCCCAGAGAGAGACCCAGAGCCTCTAAGGTAGTGCAGGGAGCTTAAAAAGAAGAAGAAGAGGAATTGGATATCAGAAACATTTTGTGATGCTGTAATGAGATCTCTGTCGGTGGATCCATGCCTTAAGGAATACAAGGCAAGTCCTGTCATCTGAAACATGTTGACCTAGAGAGGAAAATGTATCTGAACACACTGAGAGTGTACTTTCATAAGATCACATCACTCTATTATGTGTAAAGTCTTCCAAATTCTGGGTTTTTGTTTTATTAAACACAGGTACCTGAAATTATTTAGTTGAAGGTAAGAGATTATTAGCATTATTATTAACATAATATTTATTTTTTATTATCTAGCTGAAGGAAGGGGTTTCAATTCCAGAAGTTCGTTGATGAGTGCAATGCATCTGGATCAATGTCATTCCTTACATCATTTTGTTTTGTTTTGTTTTGTTTTTATGGCCTAATGACTCCAACGTTGTTACCATCAGCTAAACCCACTCAGGTAGCTGTAGATTCTTAGCACTAGGTTAATTGGCAATTTTATATCACATTATTGAAGAGAATGGAATAAAAACGGGAAATAGTTACTGTGAGTTATTTCCCATAGTTGACTTGATTTTTGCTGCTCTCTGCTTGGTGTGCTGTTACATTGTGTCATCTGTCACAGAAATCAGGGCATATTTGTCACTCACCATAGTGAGACTTTTCATCGTCCCAGGAATATGGATTCATGCAGATTTTTTATTAAGAAAAGAAACAATGTGTGCAAAAGGCCTAACATTTTTTCAACAGAGCAGAGACATGCAACAAAGTATCCAAGTGACACATAGTTTTTCTTATCACACTGAAAAGACCACATTTTATTTTGATAAATGACGCTAATGACCCTTGGGGATTTTCACAGGTGTGTAATTCCTCATTTCATTGTACTACTTATTACCGAAGCATGCACATGCTTGTAAATTCACTCTGTTAGACAGCCAACCTTTTCTCCTCATTGTTTTGGACCCAGTATGTCTAGAAATTGAATAATCAAAGGTAAGTCTACTTCAAATTCTGTTCATCTGGCAGTGCCTCTTATTTTCAGTTTTATTGTTGCAGTGCCTGTGTTCTTCTCCTAGATTGTCAAAAGTAGAAAATGTGAATTTGTTCCGGGTAGTATTAGATTCCAAGATTTTAGGTTGGGTCATTGACAGTAACCCTAATGGATAAGAGGGAAGTTATGGTGGGGGGGGGGGAATAGCCTACCAGTGCTGTTGTAGTCATGAAGGATGTGACTTACTGAAGTTCTACAGTTTGCTAGATTGGGGCAAAACATTTTCTTAAGGTCTACTAGCAAATCCATCCACAAAGGCAGAATACATCAAATAAGGGACAATTGTCACCCTGGCTTCGACACTGAAAGCTATTTTCCTTAAAAATAACAACAACAACAAAATCCCTCATACCTTCCTGAAATGCTGTCCTTCTTATCTTGTAAAACTGGAAAAAAAATCAATTTAGAACCGATTTAATAAACATTCTATAAATAAGAATTGTTCCAGAAAGTAGCTGAAACACACAAGGAGGGAAGCTAGGGCTCTCGTGCACCTCTCCCCTCACCCCATTTTTTTCTCTTTGTATTTTCGACTCCTAGTCAGATGGAGGACAATCACCAGAGTCATCATAAGTGTGTCCACACACAAAGGCCACCAATGACCTGTCAAATGTGGTTTCTCATTGGTTTGGGTAGGACTTGTAGGCATATTGTCTTGCTAATTAAAAACTTTTAAACCTTTCCTGATTCCTTTCACTGAAAGAAATTATGGAGTTTATTTTCACAAATGTTTTATGGCACACATCAGCTTCATTTTAGGAATGTAACCATTATAGTTCCCTTTAAATACATATATACATTTGTAATCTGCTTAGCTTTTCTTAACCCTCAAGTAGACTACACTTGGACTGTTAAATTTGCTCACTTGAAGTATGAGAAATCTGAATCTATTACTAATATTCATCCCATGAAAATTCTGAAACTGAGTATAAGACTTCGTTATTCTTCAGTTACATTTTGGTGCAGATTCCGTGCATTTTGAAAGATGAAATTGAAAAATGTGGTGCTATAGTGTTGTTTCTAGATAGATATGTAAATAATCTATCTAGAATTTGGAATATTTGACACATAAACATAAAGGTTAGGCACAATTTAACTATATCATCTCAAGTTTCATATTCAATTCTTTAGCACTAGTATTTGACTGAGTCACAGGAAAATAAAAATGTTAACTGATATGCAATAAAACTTCAACCTTTTATGTAAGTGAATCCAGAAGTACAGGGAAATAAATTGACTTCACAAAACTTACATGAATCACAGTGGCTGGTCTGAGATCAGGATCCTCACTCTAGTTTATGTTCCATTAAATAATGCTAACCGAGATGACACAATAACTTTCGAGAAAAACCAGACCCCACTTTTCTTTTTTTTTTCTGTATTCCTTTTTAAGCCTGCTTTCTAAATTTTCCTTCCTAAAGAAAATTTCATAAATTGACTTTGCCTCTAAAGCAACCCTCAAAACCACATAAAATATCACTACTCTCCCACATAGATCTTTGCTGTTGATAGTTTTCTCAAAAATCTTAAGAAAACTGCACTTCTTCTGTACTAATTCCCTCATTGGAGTACAGTGATTGATTTATTGTACTGCTACACTTGTCTTTTATTATTCCAACATTTTCCCTTTGAACTATTGTCAAAATGGCATATAAACATACCCTAGAGATTACACTGAATTCACTTTTTCACAGAGTCAATCGATTTAACTTGCTTTAAGAAACTTTATTATTTAACATTTGCCAAGTTCTAAAACTATGTTATTGCAAGAAATATAATCTACTTGATATCATTAAGGTCTCACTGTGACACTGACTTCTAGATCCTTACAGAGTAGCATTCTTTATTTAAACAGACTTCAGCAAATTCTATGACAATGTTTAGTGTCTGTCTACACAGAGGTTACAAGGGGAATTTTTCTAAGACCACATGAAAAGTTTCAGAATATCCAGAGGGGATTTAATATTATTAAAGTTTTCCCCACTAGTGGTGGGACCTGGTTGACACTACTAAGCTGAGGTCACTTTGAAAAGATTCACTAAGAATAAGATTGGTAAACTATGTTCTACCAGCAAAGATCTTGACTTCCTTTTTTTTTGTTCGGATAAAAGAGTGACTTTTTAAAGGCTGGAGAATAAAAATGTTGCTATTTCATTATTTTCCATCATAGAAATTTCCAGCTAAGCATTTGGCCGCATTTTGTACCACTTACTAACCGCAGAGCCAGGTCTAAAGAATAGTGAAGAATTAGGAATGTAAATTAGTGATTATCTCTTGATTTTAAATATGAATGTATTATCCGTACAGAATATCACAACTGATGTGGAGAAATAAATTTAAATATTCAACTTCTTTGCAGGCAACTGTTCCGAATATGGGTAATTGATAAGTTGTTTTTATTGTTGCCCCTCTTGGTTTTAATTGCTCAATTATGTACCTTTGTTTCCTACATCTGCTATAGAAACTAGAGTTTTCAGCAAGTTTTGATTCGTTTTATTAATATAAATTAATTGTACAGTGAGCATTCATTTCATTGTATATATAGGCATACATGCATAGAATGTACATTATCAATCTCACCCACTTCATCACGTCCTCTCATCCCTCTCTCCCCTTCTTTAACTAATTTCAACAAGCTTTATGATTCCATTTCCACATCTGTAGTATTTTTCTATATTCATCCACCTTCACCCTCTACAACCCCTCAGTATTGTTTTCACCCTAGATAGGATATGTTTCATGTTCCTAAAGCTAATTTTTGTTCCAATTCATTGTTCAAAGGGGCTCCAATTCACTGCAATTCAATTGTGCTAGTTCTGATTTTGAACTTGCATAACCCAGATGAAAATTTCCTTTCAATCTCAAATTCCAATAAAGAAACCTGATTGTTTAGTCCTCCCCAGAAGGAATTGGGAAGTTTCAGCTTTCCTCAGAAACTACTCTGCCTTTGTCTGCCCCCAACAAACTCAGGATGACTACAGTTCATAGCAATGCATTATGAGTTTGAAAATAGTTAAGTGTGATCGTTTAAATTTTTCTTGCTACACAAAAGATGAACTTGTGAGATGATACATTCATTGAGTAGTTTGTTTTAGCCATTCCACTATATATATATATATATATGTCATCTTAGAAAAACACCATTTAAAAAGTGGAAGACCAAGGAAAGCAAGGGAACAAACATGAGTTTTGACTTGATAAATGGTGTAGCTGATGGTCCAATTTCCTAAAATAGAAATAATGGAGAAAAAGGGGATAGAGTTTTCCAAGGAAGATGATATGTTCAATTTTCGAACAATGTAAAATAAGAAGTAATCTATGCTGATATGATCAATCACAAAAGGGCAAAAGATGGACCATCAGAAGGATTTCTGGAATTAATAATAGTGTTAATCTCTGTGGTGAATTACACTTGACTTTATAGATATTTTTAACTACTCTGCAGATGCAATCTTCATTCTTACATCTTCAATAGAAAAAAACTAGGACAGAAATTAATCTGAATTATTAGACCTCACACTTGAACATCATATTATTCGTAGAGGACAAATTATACCTTCTTAAGCCTGAAAGTAGACTTTAGTAACTTGGGAAACAGCTTCTACATTATTTTCCATCATACTTTTTATGTCTTTTACTTTAAGAATTAATGTGCCTATTAAAAATTGAGGGTAATTGATGGCAGGAGAGCAGGGGATGAAAAGGTTTCCTCTTTTCAAGTTGCTGTCTCCATTACAATTCAGAGAAGGAATTACGTTATATAAATAGACTCAGAATCTTGAAAAGAAGTAGCCCTACACGAACACAGTAGTATAAAGTAGGAAAATATCTGTAATAAGATTTTCATATAAAATGCAAGTTGTACCAATACAGAGATTAAATACTTGTGTGGAGATCATGGTAATGTCAATATCTATTTTCTATAGGAAACTGGGTTTATAGGAAAGATAAGTTCAAGTGTAGAGAGGATTAGGCATGGAGCTTTGCTGATATAACAGCAGAGACCCTTCCATGAGATTAAATCTTGCCTCATTAGTGTTTAATACCTGAGTCATTTACCCCTCCACTTTCCATTGCTTTCAGGAAAGAAGCAAAGTTGTATTGGTAGGTAAGTAGGGAAATTAACTGATACAAGTAGATGAACTGGACTATGACTTAGCAATGAGAATGGATCAGATATCAGTCAAATCTCAGATATGATTAATAGGGTAGTAAGTATGATCAAAGTTCCTTACATAGATGTATGGAAATATTACAATGAAATCTATTATTTTGTACACTAAAAAATTTTTAATTATTTATTTTGTTTTATTGTTAAGTAGTTGTACAAAGAGGTTAAAATTCCATAAGGCAGGTTATGAGTACAATGCGTCTTTTTTTTAGATAAGTTTTTTATTGTGAAAATCCTGTACAGAGGGGTTACAATTACATGACAAGGTAATGAGTACATTTCTTATCAAGCATTGTAAAAAAAATTTAAAAATAAAATAATACCAGACAAAAGAGAGACAAAGAGACAGAGACAGAGACAGAGACAGAGAGACAAAAAGACAGAGAGACAGAGACAAAGGCAGAGAGGCAAAGGGAGACCAATTATGAAGTAGAAAAACAATCCCTTTGGTATCAATAGATTTGTTCAGTATCTTGATATAATGAATTCATGGACATATATGTGTGTTAAATTTTATCACTACCTACGTGTATAGTTCACTCACTGTCAGTTTGAAGGCACATACAACTTCTTCCCTTTTATCTTTTTCTACATTCTTTCAATATCACACACAATTCCATGCAGTATTTACCTGTCAAAAAAGATGCACAAATGCCTACCACTCATGTAAACTGTATTCAATACAACCACTCACTAATGAACTTCAAATTACAGAGAAAATGATATTCTATATTACATTTTCTCATGTGGCAGAAATTCAACTGACTTAGAGTGTATCAGATTTTGGTACGAACATTGAGTATCTGAAACACTTGCTCATAATTGATGAACAAGTGTGACAGTATAAATATTTGGAAAACTTTTGACCAACATTTTGTGAATTCAAACATTGACTTACCCTTTGATTTAGTAGTTTCATTTATAGGAATATAGTATATAAAAATAATATATGTGTACACTGAAAGGCAATATAAGTCTAACTCTCCCCAAGCTGAAAGTAACAATGCATAAAAGACGTGAAAATGAAATTGATACAGCCAGCAGAATAGTATTTGGCACTGAATAAAAAGAGTGTATAAGGGGGGCAGGGAGAGGATGGGAAGGGATGGGAAAGGGAAACAAAAGAGGAGGCTACAATGCTTGATAAGAAATGTACTCATTATCTTGCCCATGTAATTGTAACCTATCTGTACAGTATTTTCACAATAAAAAATAAATAAATAAAATAATAAAGTTAATTGTGCTACTCCTCATTAAAAAAAGAGTGTATAAATGTGCTTTGGTAAATCACCAAAACATTTTTTATGTAAAAGAAATCAGATAATTAAGAAAGTATTATAACGATTTTACAAAGTTCAAATAATTTAAAGCTACCTATCATAACAAAAATAACCACAACAAGAATATTAATTACAGACAACACTAGGGAACTTTCTGGAGTGATACAAATGAAAATATCCTGAATTTTTCTAAATTGTTTGCATGATTACATGCATTACTAGAGCTCAACAAATTAACACTTTCAATCTGGGCAAATCATAGTATGTGAAACATACTTTAATTAAAACACTCTGCCACTAGGGATTTTATTGAACATCGAATCAAGTATATCACTTTAATGAGTTTTCATATTACTTATAAAATAATTTTTAAAACTTACCTTAAAATTATACACCAGAAATCTTTATCAGAATGCTATTGATATTTAATGTGTCTTAAAATGAGTTTTAATATAACTAACCATTTCTTTTCAAGTTATATGCAATTAAGTAATTAGAAGAGCTGTAAATGGTCTCACTCTCTTCCTGCCCAGACAAGTTAGTTCAGTCATTTCAGTCTAGCAGACTAATCTTATTTATGGCCTTATAATTAATTAGGACACCTGAGCCAATGTGAATAAGCTTAATTTACACAGTCAATTGACATTTAATTACTAAATCTCAACTTTATCTCTAGGAAACTTTCTTTACACCAATACCTAACTTGCTATCAATTAGTTATTTTCTCAAGTAATCACAAGTCCATGTATTAGAGACTTTGACCTTCCTTGAACTGATATAAAAAAGATAAAATTCTTTTTCTAGAAGACTATTAAACTGCCATGAATCAGAGACAGAATTCAAAGAAAGATCTTCTGTTTCTGTGCCTATTGCAAAATCTAACACACACTTTGGACTAGTGGATTAAGCTAAGATTATCTGTTGGAAAATTCATGAAAGTTCGAAAAGGAGAGTATCTGTGTAACTACAGAGTATAAATATTGTCCAAATTTGTTATTAAACTAATAAAATAAGTGGGAAAACATCCAGATGACTTTAATAGAAAAGGTCTATAGAACATAAAATTGATTAAATACAAACTATGTAATTTATAGTAGAAAAAGAGCAATTACCCTTAGAATGTGCCTAGTTTACTACAGAATTTACCTGGTGAGCTGCCTGCACTCCGTTTATACTCTCTACATAACAACTGTATTATATGGATAGATTTCACAATCAACTGGATGAAGGTGAAAAATACCTCAATATGTCCCCAAATCAGCAAGTATGCCAAACTGATGATAAGGAAGAAAAATTTAAATGACATGAAAGCACTTCTGAAAGATGATCACTTAAACTTTTCAGAGGAGAGGACAAGTGTGTGTGTGTGTGTGTGTGTGTGTGTGTGTGTGTGTGTGTTTGTTCTTCAAAGGAAATATGAGGGACTAAGGATTTAATAAGTCAGCAGTACAATTGAATATACTGTAAAAAAAATAAATTCTTCAGTCATCTTCCTATTGTTCTGTAGAATTTCAGACCTCTTCTAGCTCACAGATTTGCATAACTACATGCTTTCATGGGCCAATAAGGTTATAAATGTAAACTGAACTTGAGATAAGGAAACAGATCAGATTTCTCCTAACATGATCTGAAAACAAAGTTCTCTTATTTCACAGAATGATAGCATGAAGAAAAGTGATGTAGGACATACAAATAATTCTATGCATAAAATTTGTCCTTTAGAATCTCTAGTTTATAAATTTTATCTTTCTAATTCAAATAACTATGAAAAAACAATGAACACAATAATTTAATCAATTGCCAAATTTATTTATCATCAAAAAATAGTACCAGAAAAACTGTACCAACACAATCTCTGGGTAGGTTACAGAAACTCTTAGTGGTCAGAAAGTTCTTGTGTCACTAATAGCTAAAAATAAATTGCTGAGGAAGTTATTAGTATGTTGTCCATAAATGATCCTCTAAAGATTAAGTATCCCTTCCCCCATTGGCTCTTGTATTTCTTTAATGACTAAGAGTTTATAAAACAGTTCTGATGGGTGACATTTCATTCAAAATTTTATATTTATCATTCTTAACTCTAGGAGATGTTGTGAACCATGTGTGTCTTGTTGTCCTATAAAGTCTTCTTATTGAAAGAAAAAGTAGACAAGACAAATATTTTCAGATCTGACATTACAAAACCCAGCTTTCTGGTGTCAGAATTATTCTATGATCTAAGATTGTAGCATTAGAAGGAAATTTTTAGAATAAATTAAAGAAAAAAATGAAGAATTTAAAGTCTATAGATATACAAGAGTAAAAGGCAGGATCATATTTAAATAATATGATTTAAATAATCCTTCTAATTAAGTAATCAATGTCTTACATGAAAGAAACATTTTATACGAGCAAAGCAGTTAAAAATGAAGGAAGGAGGTGAACATGAAGTCCTAAGTTACACTGTAAATATCTCCTTCCACAAATGGCTCAAAGGAGAAAAGAGTATTACAAAATGGATGTGTCCCAGGACTAAACTGCCATAGAACTGCCAGAAAAAGCAGAGATCTTAACGGGTTTTCCACACACCTGATAGCATGAATAGTGGGAAACAAATATGAATGCCATGCCTTTAGTATCTACATTTTTATTCATGTATTTTTATTGTCTTTAAGGAGTTGTACAAAGGGGTTGAAATTCTAAATGCCAGTTAAGGAGTGGAATGCATCTTGATCAATGTTATCCCTTCCTTTATTCTTTCCTAGCTCTTCCAAACCTACCATCCCCTCAAATATCTACATTTCAATATTTAAATAAACTGAAAACAAACTAAACTTCAGTGCTAAGGTTGACTGCAAAACTGGGAGGACAAAGTATGGCATTTAGACCAATTCAAACTTAAATAAAATTTCTGGTGATTCAAGGTTCTAGTAATACAGTATTTGCTTGCCAAGATGATCCTCTAGGTCAACTCTGTTCTGTTGACTTGATGAGTTGGTTACTTCATTTAGTGATCAGGTGAACATTACCTGAAATCTGACTTATCTAGTCCTACCCACATTCAAACCATTTTCTCATAATCCTCTCTACAAGTCTACCTTGAAGAAAGTGTAGAAAGTAATCAAGTAACAAATTATGAATATATCTGTCCACTATTTAAATCTCTTCAAAACATTGTACTTTCAAATGTCACAGTGAAGCCAAATGACCCTTAATGGATGACATAAACTCTCCGCATGAAAGTAAGAGCAATTTACTTGTTCTAGTACATAAGTTTCATCAAAAATTGACTGAAATGAAGTCAATGTTTTCAAGTGACAAGTCAATTAAAGTATTTCTGAGTATTGCTATACAGTTTTCCCTATATATTAACTAGCTTTTTAACATGCTATCTAATATCTATAGTAAATCATAAATATTTTCTTCAAATTGTAGTAAGTATATTTTATATAAAAATGAATTTCAGATTGATATATATCCCATTTCTAAATTACCAGTTTCTAATTCTATTATTTTAATTAGATGCAAAAGTACATGGACAGCAGTCCCAAGAGGTGATAATATGGCAGGAACTCCCAAAGACCTCTCAGTCCTATCTCTCAACATTAACGGACTTAACTCTCCAATTAAGCGACATAGACTGTCTAGTTGGATTAAAAAACAAGATCCTTCTATCTGCTGCCTTCAGGAGTCACATCTTGCCCGTGAAAACAAACATATTTTCAAAATTAAAGGCTGGAACAAAATCTACCAAACAAATGGCCCCCATAAACAGGCAGAAGCTGCAATCCTAATATCAGACAAAATAGACTTCAAATTAAAATTTGTGAGAAGAGATAAAGAAGGTTGCTACATACTAATTAAGGGATCTCTCCTTCAGGAGGATATTACAATTCTAAATATCTATTCGCCAAACAATGGAGCACCCAAATTTATCCAAGAAACACTACTTTCCATCAAATCCCACATAGGTCCAAAGACATTAATTGTAGAAGATTTTAACACACCACTCTCCCCACTAGACAGATCAACTCAGCAAAAAATCAACAGAGAAACCGCAGATCTAAACAGCTGCATAGATCAACTAGATTTAGCAGACATCTACCGAATATTTCACCCAGCAGCATCAGAATACACGTTTTTCTCAGCAGCACATGGAACATTTTCTAAAATAGACCACATTTTAGGCCACAAAGCAAACGTGTCCAAATTCAGAAACATTGAAGTTATACCTTGCATTCTCTCTGACCACAAGGGAATAAAATTAGAACTCAATACTAAAAGCCAGCAAAGAAAGTCCGGTAACACATGAAGGTTGAACAGCACTCTGCTGAATCACGAATGGGTCATGGAAGAGATTAGAAAGGAAATTCAAATGTTCATGCTATTCAACAAAAATGAACACACAAATTACCATCTCCTCTGGGATACAGCAAAGGCAGTACTCAGAGGCAAGTTTATAGCTCTAAGTTCCTACATCAATGAATTGGAGAGATCTGAAACCAACAATTTAATGAGACATATGAACCTCCTTGAAAAAGAGCAGCAAGATAAACCCCAATCCAGTAGATGGAAAGAAATAATTAAAATTAAATCAGAATTTAATGAATTAGAATCCAAAAATAAATAATAGAAAGAATCAACAAAACAAAGAGTTGGTTCTTCGAAAAACTTAACAAAATTGACAGACCCTTAGCAAATCATATAAGAAAAAGAAGAGAACACACCCAAATAAATAAACTCAGAGATGAGAATGGAAACATCACCACAGAAACAACCAAGATTCAGAACATTATAAGGGAATACTTCTCAAAACTTTATGCTAATAAGTTTGAGAACTTGGCAGAAATGAACCTTTTCCTAGCAAATATTGACATGCCAAAACTAAACCAAGATGAGTTAAACCATCTTAACAGGCCCATATCAAGCATTGAAATAGAAACAGTAATAAAAGACCTCCTATCTAAGAAAAGTCCAGGACCAGATGGTTTTACAGCAGAATTCTACAAGGCCTTCAAAACAGAGCTCTCACCAATACTCCTCCAACTCTTCAATGAAATTGAAAGAGAAAGTTCACTACCGAACACATTCTATGAAGCCATCATAACCCTCATCCCAAAACCAGACAGGGACTCATCAAAGAAAGAGAACTATAGACCCATATCTTTGATGAACATTGACGCAAAACTTCTCAACAAAATTTTAGCCAATCGACTTCAACAATTCATCCAAAAAAATTATACAACATGATCAAACAGGATTCATTTCAGGGATGGAAAGCTGGTTCAATATACGCAAAACAATTAATATTATTCATCACATCAACAGGAGCAAGGATAAGAACCACATAGTTATCTCAATAGATGCAGAAAAAACATTCCACAAGATCCAACACCCCTTTATGATGAAGGTTTTGAAAAAATTGGGAATCCATGGATCATTCCTCAATACAATAAAGGCTGTATATGACAATCCTACAGCCAGCATTATACTTAATGGTGAAAAACCAAAGCCATTTCCTCTTAACTCAGGAACAAGACAAAGACGTCCACTATCTCCACTTCTCTTCAATCTAATATTAGAATGCCTAACTACAGCAATAGGACAAGATGCAAACATAAAGGGGATCCAATTAGGGAAAGAAGAAATAAAAATCTACCTCTTTGCAGATGACATGATCTTGTATTTAAAGAATCCCATAGACTCCACTCCCAAATTACTCAAGCTGATTCAAAACTTTGGCAAAGTAGCAGGTTATAAAATTAACCCCCCAAAATCAATGGCTTTTCTGTCTGCCAACAATGAGAAAAGTGTGGCTGAAATTAGGAAAGTAACCCCATTTGTAATAGCCCCCCAAAAAATAAAATACTTAGGAATTAACTTAACCAAAGAAGTGAAGGACCTCTATGATGAAAACTTGAAAATCTTGAAAAAGGAAATCAACACAGAACTTAGAAAATGGCAAAAACTCCCATCCACCTGGATGGGAAAGTTTAACATAGTGAAAATGCCAATACTTCCCAAGGCTATCTACAAATTCAACGCAATACCTATCAAAATTCCACCCTCATTCTTCAAGGAAATAGAAGAGGCAATCCAAAAATTCATATGGAACAATAAAAGACCCCGAATAGCAAAAACTCTCCTCAACGGAAAGAACGCTGCTGGAGGAATATCAATACCAAATTTCAAACTCTACTATAAAGCCATAGTAATCAAAACAGCTTGTTACTGGCACAAGAACAGACCTCAGGACCAATGGAATAGAATTGAAAAACCAGAAATGAACCTACAGATCTATAGCCATCTAATCTTCGATAAGGGAGCTAAAAAAATAGAAAGGAAGAAAGACAGCCTCTTCAGTAAATGGTGCTGGCAAAATTGGTTAACTACTTGTAGAAAACTAAAGCTAGATCCTTTTATATCACCCTGCACCAGAATCAACTCCAAATGGATCAAAGACCTTGGAGTCAAAGCAGACACTCTGAAAACATTACAGGATGGAATAGGAGAAACCCTAGGTCTCCTTGGCTCAGGCCGAAATTTTCTGAATAGAGACCTGGAAACACAACAAATCAAAGAAAGGTTGGACAAATGGGATTGCATGAAGTTGCAGAGCTTCTGCATGGCAAAGGACACAGCTAGCAAGATCAATAGAATGCCCATGGATTGGGAGACGATCTTTACTAGCCATACAATGGACAAGGGTCTCATATCTAAAATATACTTGGAACTCAAAAAATTAAATTCCCCAACAACAAATCCTCAAAGAAACAACTGCCCAATATATAAGTGGGCTAAAGACTTAAAGAGAAACTTCTCTGAAGAGGAAAGAAGGATGGCCAATAGACACATGAAGAAATGCTCAACCTCCCTAGCCATAAAAGAAATGCAAATCAAAACAACATTAAGATACCACCTCACCCCAATTAGAATGGCAAAAATCAAGAACTCTAATAACAACAGATGTTGGAGGGGATGTGGACAGAAGGGAACCTTACTGCATTGTTGGTGGGAATGTAAACTTGTTCAACCACTTTGGAAAGTAGTATGAAGGTTCCTCAAAAGACTCCACATAGAGCTCCCCTATGACCCAGCAATCCCACTTTTGGGCATTTACCCTAATGTTTACAAAAAAGACCACACTAAAGCTACCAGCACAACTATGTTTATTGCAGCATTATTTACTATAGCTAAGATATGGAACCAACCTAGATGCCCCTCAGTAGATGAATGGGTCCAGAAAATTTGGTATATATACACAATGGAATTCTATGCCTCCATCAGAAAGAATGACATTGCCCCATTTGTTAGGTAATGGAAAGACTTGAAAAAATTATATTAAGTGAAGTAAGCCAAGCCCAAAGACACATAGGTCCCATGGTTTCCCTCATTTGCAACAGTTAGTATATGTATGAGTGAAGCAGAAAAGGTCATATAAGGTGATGTTAGGAAAATGAACCCTAAGATATGTATTTAAATGCTTTCTTTCTTTCATGCATTTGTTTCTAACACATTTATATGATTATTTCTTTGTTGCTTTGTATGTCCCTCCCCCACAGTATAACCCATGCTTTCACTGTATTTGATGTCGGTATAATTTGTGGAGGGGAAGGGGCAAAATAAGTCGTTTAAATAATGATACAGGTGGACCCGTTGCAACAATGAGAAGTACAAGTTGTCATGTCGAAAACGAACTTTACAACTTTGGTGGTGGAATGTGGGGGGGGAGGATTGGGGCGGGAGACTTGGAAGTGATGAGAAGGGGAAACAAAGGAGGAGGCTATAATGCTTGATAAGAAATGTTCTCATTATCTTGCCCATGTAATTGTAACCCCTCTGTACAGTTTTTTCACAATAAAAAAATAAAAAAAGTACATGGACATATTATATACCATTATTGGCTAGAGTAATGGTATATAGAATAGCCTTTAAATTTCAAGTGGCAAAACCAGGATATATGCCATAAAAATCACCTTATTTTTGTATAATCCTTGAGAAAAACATTTGCTTGTGTCTATCAATCTATTGATCTATCTATCTATCTATCTATCTATCTATCTCAATCTATAGATGTAGAAAAATAGAATATCTATAAAGATGTCTATATATAAATATTTATATATTCTTTATTTTTCAATGATCTCCATAATAATCTGAAATATCACATTGAAAGTTCAATCACACCTCATTTTCAGTGACATCTAACTGTAATCATGACTCTTACTTTCCATTATAAGAGTAGGTTTGTTTTTGTCCATGTCTTATAGCATGTAATTCTTTTAAGTTTGGAAAGTAATATTTAAAAAAGTGATCACAGAAAAGCCCACAAGTATTAGTGGATTATGGTGTAAAAGCAAAGATTATATTTATATTCTTATAAAGACTACTGCTATGATATAATACTGATAAATGAAGCAATAAACAAGAGACCCATAAAGAGGAAATTCATACATAGAAAATATAGCTCTTTAGTTTTGACAAGTTTTGATTTTAAATAATATCAATAACACTGGGATGACGTCTAACAATTGTTTTCTGGTTTTCTGGTAAGCATCAGTCTTCCATAGGATTGGGGCAGGAAAGTGTGGTCATAGACAATAAGAACATTCTCTACATTGACCAAAATAATAGGATTTATTGGAATAAAATAAAAGACCCAAAATAATAGTTTTTTCCTTTAAGGGAAAACAATGCATTTGATTCGCAGTAAATAAGCAAATGAGATCTCTAAGGATCTCAGCCATAAGAGTTCACAGGACTTTACACTAATGATCTGCCATTACCTCAGCTAGCAACTTATTAGGTTTCTGTTTATCTTAGTTCAAATTCTCAAAGGGGAATCTGATTAATTCAGATTAGATTATGGATTTGTTCCTCTGGGGATGGATAGCTACTCTTGGCTCAATCAACCATATCAGGAGACTGACACAGTTAATTAAGGCAGAGCAAGAAATGTTATTTCTTTAGTAGAGATATTTGTGATGTATACATATTTGCTCACATGAAAATTTATAGTAGAAAGCAAGCTACATGGACAAAGCATATTTAAGTGCTAATTGTTCTTCATCCTGCATGTCTAATATCAATACATGGCACACAAGCCACAAAATGACTTAAATTAAACCCCAGTATTTTTCTTAACTTACCCCATCTATGCAGTTAATCACCAATTTCTGACCCTTATGAACCCTAAATAATATATTTCACTGACATTGCTCACTGAATAGAATATTTTACATTATGTCATAATGCCTATAGAGAAATGGATGGTGCTTGGCTTTTCGTTCTTTAAAAATCTCTCATAGCATTTGGCACGATTAACCCTTGCTGATGCATCAACTGTATCTTGTGAAACCCTAGAGCTAAGGACTTAGCTAAAGTAGGAAAGAAAGAATATATGATGCTCTATTATTTTAAACTTTTATGGCACTATTTGTATGAAATGATATTTAATACAGATAGCATGTTTTCTTTTTGCATAAAAATAATAAGAATAATGCATGATGAGGTTTTTGTTTTACGTTATGAGATTTTGGATTTAATTTCTGCAATAGTTTAGTATTCATTTGATGTACAACTCATATGGGAGGAGGATCTGTAAGAAGGGTGACCCAATGTTGGAGAAATCTTTACAATTTTCTTTTGGGTTTTCTTCCTTGACTCTCAACTGCTGCCTGAGACAGATGTAATGAACCTTGGGATCGGTTTGTACCTTAGGGTCTCCAGAAACCTTATTTGGAATAAGAACAGCAATAAAAATCATAAAATACTTGATTATATTATTGCAACAATATGGAAGGCTTATATATGAATAATTTGCTGGCATGTAGGTTGTACTATAGACAGTGACTATGAGCATACTTATAAATATCTAAAACCCCTGTGAATTAGCTATTTTAAAACCAATAATTATTATGTTTTTGATTAATATAAACCAAAAATTCAACTTTTATACTCATGATAGAACAGAATACAAACAATATTTGCCTTCCTTATCTTGCCTAAATTATTCAATATATTTCAATTATTCCTAATGATGTGATTTTAAAAATTTAAAGAAGGTTATAGATAGTCTTCAAAGGTTGCAAACTATTACACAATGAAACTAAGATATATAATGTTTACCCTAAATTTTAAAATAACTTTGTTGTTATTCTGTACTGATAAAGGCCATTATTTCACACAAAATTTTCACTTGCTGCCATAGTGTCCTTTCTGCCAACTGATTTTATTTAAGAAATCATTATCTAAAATTATAAATGAAAACAAGATAGAGCATAGAATTCAAAAGGGAAAGGTGTGGTTTATTTCGGTGTGTAATTGTTATTACTCTAGTGATCTGTTTAATATAATTTACTAAACTATGCACTATTCAATTTTTGAGATTTTATACAAAATATATTTGAAATATATAGAAATGTTTCAAGACAAAAGTAACAATAACTATTCATTTGGTGAATTGAGTTTATATTTAGCTAATATTGTGATTGACTTAAGTGCATATAGAGTTTTAGTCTTAGACACAATGGAATTTTCATTAAGCTGTCTTTAATGAAAAAGATTTTTAATAATACATATATGATATGGATTTATTTTATATCATACTATGTGGTATACATTCATACCATATACATTTATACTCTCTGTTATGTAATGTATGTTATTTTCATTCAGAACTGTGAAACACAAAATGGGATATCAGACTAATTTTCCAAAAAACCTTCTATTTGGACTTACTCTGATATCAAAAAATAGAGCTTTCCAAGGTATTAGTTGAATTCATCAAATCTCCCTAGAATGAAATAAAAAAAGATACAACACTAACTAGAGGCTGAGTGTTTTTCTTTGCAAACATTGATCTAGCAGTGCCCACTAACTTTTATTCAAGTTATAAGTAAATACTGTTTTATAAAAATGAAATAAACTTTAAACTTATTAAAATGAAGACAAATAAAATATCAGAACAGGATTTGCTAAGTTAAAAATTAATTGAACATGCAAAAACATGTAGATCTTACTAGTATTTGAAACTAATTTTAGAAAAATAATTGTCTTTCCCAGGCTGAAGTCATACAAAGGAATCTTATGCATATAACCATGCATTTAACCAGGGCAAATCGACCAGATGGCAGCTAAATGAGACACTTATACTGGGCTTTATAGATTCAATTTTTGATTTTTTTCTTTCCTCATCTCATAAAGTAGACTGATATGGCTGCATTCCACCACTCTCCACAGCGATGTAAATATAAACACTTAAAATGGCATTTTCTAAAATATAGAGCTGTCATCTATTGGAATAATATTATCTTGAATTTATAATAAAGCACAATGAATCATACCTAAAATGAATCCTCTGTAACCATGTAGAATGAGTATGCAGGTCTCCAAAGCAAAATACAGTGTGTACATACAACTTTGTATCCATAGAGCTATTAGATTTACCATTAGAACCAGAAAGTGCTATGTAAGAAATTGTGAACTTATTTCAGGAATTTATTAGTCAATACAATATTAACATCTTTTTATTATTATTTTGGTCTGTTATACCAAAGATATGTTAGTACATGTATTTTTCCTGCAATAAATATTTTCAGTATAAGGAAAAGAGCACAATTATTAAATTACTTAAGGCAGAGTGAGAAGAGAGAAAAGAAAGATGGGTGTGTTGATCAAGGTACAATCTATGCATATATGGAAATGTCATTGAAATCCACACTCGCACAATATATGTATGCTAGTGAAAATATTTTTGAAAATAAAAGTTAGAAAAACATATAGAAGTAGAAACAGTAATATGACATGTATATTTTAAAGAAAACACAAATATACATCTTGTAATTTTGTACATGAAAGTGTTCTAGGAGACCTGATATTTAGTAAATATGTATCTAATTCACAGCCCCAACTTCTTGATTACATTAATTTTTTTGTCCAGTTCTGGGGCTTGAACTCAGGGCCTGGGCACTGTCCCTGAGTTTCTTTTTGCTCAAGGTTAGCACTCTACCACTTGAGCCACAGCACAACTTCTGGATTTTTCTGTTAATGTGGCACTGAGGAATCGAACACAGGGCTTCATGCATGCTAGGAAAACACTCTACCTACCACTAGGCTTCATTCCCAAACCAAATTACATTTATTAATTAACATTTTTATTATTAGTTTCAAATACTTGTACAAAGAATTACCATTTAATAATGCCATTACTAATCTTGAATACATCCTAGGTGCTGCTGCAAAGAGGAAACTCAAGACTCAATCAGTATAGACAAAGTAAGTCTAAGACTTCTTATAGGCCACAAGGGAAAGTAAGCTTCGAGTAATGATATGTGTAATTTCAAGAGGACAAACAGTCCTATTAAAGATGCCTAAAGTCCAGTATTTGAACATATGAATATATAAATAGGAAAAGCTGTGACAGACACAGCTTTTCATAATGAAAAGATAAATATATTTGAATAAAGTAAGTTGCCTTTCTCTTGAGTTTTATTACTTATTTTTTTATATTACAGAGTCTTTTGAGTATTTTATCTTACCTCTGGTACTGAACCAAAAGCTTCCCAGGTAGCTGAATTACTCCAACAAATCTATTTCTGAAAATCAGCAGAAATATAAGTATGCACTTTCTGGGGACATTTTCTGAAAACTTGTACCCTCAGGATTATGCCAATCAGAATAAAAAGACATTCACAAATACAAATTACTTAAAACAAGCAAAGGCAATATGGGCAAGTGTCAGCAAAAATAGGAAAAGATCATGTGTGTCCTAAAAATGTTTATAGAAAACAAAACACACAACAGCAAATAGGAGTACACCAAAAGCTACCATATCCCACGGACATATTTTTTTAAGTAATTCAATGCCTAGAAATTGAAACTGTTCTGTTGGAAAATTAATAATGCATAGTAAATTTCAGAGGCAATAATTCCAATTCAAATTTAAGAAATTTATAATCTCTCCTTTACAGACACTGACCGGATTGATAAAGTAATAAAAATTAGAAAAGGGAGAGATGAGGGAATGGAAAGAATTAGATGGATAGAGGTAATAAATCACATATGAGGTAATAAAGCTCAAGTTATTAGCAATTGTACTAAATTTCACCTGATAAGAAGACACAGTTAAAAATTGCTTAATAAAAATAAAACTGTACATAGTGGCAGTAGAAATCAAAAAATTTTTCTAAAGATGACCCTGGTCCAAAACTATCACTACACTGATTTTACAAGGTACATGGAAATTTGAAGATAACATATGACAAGAATATTGAGATAGAGAGATTAACTTGGATCCTCCAAAGGGATCCAATGAAATCACAAGAGTCTTTACAAGAGGCTCTCAGGAGAATCAGCATCAGAAAAGAACAAGGTAGTAGAACCCAGGTAAAAATAAGAGAATTGTGGGAGCTGAAAGGGCAGAAATTTATACCACAGATATGAGGGCTAAGGGCCTCAGACTTTTCTTTTAAGATCTTGAATTAGGAGAGTATGACTTACCTTCATTGTAAATATGTATGCTTTACTCAATCCATTGATTTAAGTACTAGGCATATATTTTAACGATCCATAGAACAACGTCTTGGGTTTTGTTCAACCAAACCTGATTCTTGGTGCCTAGAAAATTTTGAGATACTGTACTTGTATAATTTTTCTTTACTGTCAGTTATTATTTGGATGCTTTTCTCTTTTTTTAATATTATTTTATTTTATTTTATTTTTTTGTGAACATACTGTACAGAGGGACTACAATTACATGGGCAGGATAATGCGTACATTTCTTATCAAGCATTGCAGCCTCCTCCTTTGTTTATCCTTCACATCCCTTCCCAGCCTCCCCCCCAGTCCTCCCCCCCTTTAACGCCCCCCCCACCAACGTTTAAGCTCCTTTTCCAACTTGTACTTCTCATTGTTGCAACAGGTCCACCTGTATCCTTAAACGACTTGTTTTTCCCCATCTCCTCCACAAGTTATACTGACATCAAATATAGTGAAAGCAGGGGTTATACTGTGGGGGAGGGACATACAAAGCAACAAAGAAATAATCTTATAAATGAGTTAACTCTAACAACAACAGATGCTGGAGGGGATGTGGACAGAAGGGAACCTTACTTCATTGTTGGTGGGAATATAAACTTGTTCAACCACTTTGGAAAGCAGTATGGAGGTTCCTCAAAAGACTTCACATAGAACTCCCCTATGACCCAGCAATCCCACTTTTGGGCATTTACCCAAATGTTTACAAACAAGACCACACTAAAGCTACCAGTACAACTATGTTTACTGCAGCATTATTTACCATAGCTAAGATATGGAACCAACCCAGATGCCCCTCAGTAGATGAATGGATCAAGAAAATGTGGTATATATACACAATGAAATTCTATGCCTCCATCAGAAAGAATGCCATTTCCCCATTTGTTAGGAAATGGAAAGGCTTGGAAAAAATTATATTAAGTGAAGTAAGCCAGGCCCAAAGAAACATAGGTCCCATGGTTTCCCTTATTTGCAATATCTAGTATAGGTATGAGTCAAGCGGAAAAAGTCAGATAATGTGATGTTAGGAAAACGAACCCTCAAATATGTATTTTAATGTTTTTGTTTCTTTCATGCATGTGTTTCTAAAGAATTCATAAGATTATTTCTTTGTTGCTTTGTATGTCCCTCCCCCACAGTGTAACCCCCGCTTTCACTATATTTGATGTCAGTATAACATGTGGAGGAGACGGGGACAAACAAGTCGTTTAAGGATTCAGGTGGATCTGTTGCAACAATGAGAAGTACAAAATGTCATGTCAAAACCAGCTTTACAATGTCGGAGTGGGGGGGGGGGAGGGGAGGTATGATTGGGTGGGGGGGAGGGCGGAGGGTGGGAAGAGAGGTGAAGGGTAAACAAAGGAGGAGGCTGCAATGCTTGGTAAGAAATGTATGCATTATCCTGCCCATGTAATTGTAACCCCTCTGTACAGTATGTTCTCAAATAAAATAAAATTAAATTTAAAAAAAAATTATATTAAGTGAAGTAAGCCAGGCCCAAAGAAACATAGGTCCCATGGTTTCCCTTATTTGCAATATCTAGTATATGTATGAGTCAAGCAGAAAAGGTCAGATAATGTGATGTTAGGAAAATGAACCCTTAAATTTGGATGCTTTTCTAAATTTTTTTTATTCTAAAGTTTTGATGTCCTAATACTCAGGCATAGATTTCCAGTTCTTTATTTTCTTCATCCATACCTTTTCATCTTGTGAAAAGCAATAGGGAAAATTCAAGACTTAAAATAATATTTACTAAAAGCAATTTGCTAGTAAGATATTTACACATATATGTATATTCACATGCTTGTATATACTTCCTATTATCATATTTTTGGCAAACTATCATGAATATTTCTTTTCCTTTGGCAAATATTTTCAAAAAGTAGGAGCACATGTTAATATCTTATAAAGGACCTTGATTTAAACAGTGTATGTACTTTTATTATGTATGGTTTTAATTATGTTTAAGTACTATAAAGGAGTCACCACATAATAAAGCAGTTTATGAATACAACACATCTTGGTTAATGTCACCATTTCAACATTCTCACCCATCCCTCCCTTACCATACCCCTTCTCCCACTCTTCTAAATTTTGTAGGATATGCATTGACTTTTTTCCTGATTATTATGTTTTATTGTCAAGGTGATGTGCAGAGTAGCTACAGCTATATAAGTTATTAAGTTCCTTTCTTGTCCTACCTGCTACCCCTTCCCTCATTTTTCTCCTACTTTCCCTTCCATCCTGACCCCACCGCCCCTGCAAGTTGTACAAATCATTTACAACATGTTGTCTTCTGACTATCACTGTTCCATTGGTTTCCCCCTTGTCCTTTGTCTCACCATTCTCTTGTTCCCTTTACCTTCCCTAATTCAAATAAGCGTATATGCAATACCAGGGTACCAAAATCAAATACAGTGACAACAGGGGTATACCACAGGGGGAAGAACTTACAAAAGAAATAAGAAATCACCTAGTACATTAAAAACAGCAACAACAAAGAAAAACCTCTTGTGTCCATGTCTTATAGTTCATTTCACTTAGTATCATCTATTATGGTCTTATAGCTATTGAGCTATTGAGCTATTCCATTCATCAGCTAAGATTATCCTAGTCATATACTAATTATTGCTAATAAGGGAAACCATGTGACCTACATTTCTTTGGGTCTGGCTTACTTCACTTAATACGATTTTTTCTAAGTCCTTCCATTTCCTTACAAATGTGGCGGTGTCATTCTTTTTAATGGAAGCATAGAATTCCATCACACACACACACACACACACACACACACACACACACACACACACACACAACATGCCCCTCAGTAGATGAATATATCAAGAAAATGTGGTAATTCAAGTCTTGTCTACATTTTTATCCTCCTCTCCTCTGCATTTGTCTACCCCTTTACCCTTGTCCCCAGGCCACCCTATTCAAATATGCACTCACTTTTGTTTATGTTTCTTAAGCTTTGACTATACCTTTGTGAAGAATTACACAATTTGAGTTCTTTCTTGAATCTGCCATATTTCAGTTAATATATTTGCATACCACCCAACATATCTACTTATAAGTTTATAAGCTAAATTTATCTTCCATGTAAAAGGGAAAACATGCCTTCTGTACTATTGAAAACATTGTAGAGTAAGTGATGCTGGTTCACACCCCTTATTTCCAGCTATTCAGAAGACTGAAATCTCTAAATCACAGTTCAAAGCCAGAACAAAGGCAGAAAAGTCTGTGAGACTCTCATCTCCAATTAACCAACAAAATAAGCCATAAGTGGAGCTATGGCTCAATTGGTAGAGCACTGGTCTTGAGCAAAAAAAGTTAAAGACAGTGCTTAGGTCTGGAGTTTAAGTCCCAGTAGCAGCGTACGCGTGCACACGCACATGCGCACACACACACACACACACACACACACATTCTAGTATTATTAATAAAATAATTTTAAATGTACAAGTTTTTCAGCAAAGTGAATCATTGCCAATTTGTAGAGAAAGGAGTCTCAGAGTTTAGGTAACAGTTTTTCAGCAAGATTGCAATTCTGAGCAGGTGACTGGTTTGCATCAGGTTGCTTCAGGTTACTGTTATAGTAGAGTGAAAGCAGGAAAGCCTTCATTTCCTTGGCTGGATCTACTTGCCTATGGTGACTCTAGGGGGAATCTGATTTGTTGGAGCCTAATGCTAGAGACTACTCTAAGTAACACCCCTCATAATCGTAACAGAGAGCAGGAAAGGATCTATCATGTTGGTTTATCAACATTGTGGAGATTACTACCTGCTGTTGTAGGCTGAATAATGACCCCTACACTTATTTTAATTCCTGGAGTCTGTGAATATTTTCTGATATAGGACTATTCAGTTACAATGAAAATGAGATACCAAGGTTTTTTTTTTTCTGTATTACCTGGTGAACCTTGAATGTAATAACAAATGTCTTTGAAAAAATAAATACCAGGGGATGTTACCAGAGAGAATAGACAGAGCCTAGGGGACAGTTTTATACTACTTGCTGCCTTTCAATTCACCAAAATCAAAGGAATAAACAAAAATGCAGGTATAGAAGCCAAGGAACACAGTCTCCCTATCAGCCAGGAGTGGAGCAGGCCTGATAACACTTTGTTTTAGCTTTCTAAGGTGCAATTTTGCAAATCTATCCTTCACACCAGAAAAAAAATAATTTTCAGTTTTTTAAATCAGGAATTCCACCTGGAATACTAGCTGTTTCAGCAACTGTGAAGCGATATAGTAAAATAATACACATATCTTATAACAATGCAGAAATGCCCATCTTCTTATCATAAAGAGATCAGACTGTGGACACCAAAGAACAAGGATTGATTGCTTATGTGGTGGGCAGGGCTTGTATGAGTAACAAACAAGCTCCTCTAGAACTTTTATAGACTAGGGAGTCTCAATGTAGACTGAACCATAAGGAGAAGTAATGTTTTTTATATGGTAAATTAACGAGCTAAAAAGTGTTCTGAGGCATATATTTTCTGAGAGCAGGAAGAAAAGAAAAGGAGCCCAGAAATGTCGGCAGGTAGCTTTGTGAATCTATGTGTGATATGATACAGACTTGGATATGAGAAAACATATGATAGAAAAAAATAGCTGTTAAATTAAATTCTCTGATCAGGAATTCTCATAATGGCAAGTAAAACTTGTGGAAGTACCTAGGCAAAAACATAAAATGTTTAAAATAACTCCCAAAATGTCAAAAACCAGACACTAGCAGAATATTGCTCTGGGAAGAAAGGATGACTTCTAGGAGAGAAAAAATAAATGAGAAAGCGATTCTAGTGGAATAGACCAAAATAGCCCTGAATCAAGTTAGTTATCTGACATAGGCCCAACAGAATCATATAAATCTGAAATTGTGATTTTTGGTGAATAAGACAGCAGATGGAAATGTCTGTGGTGGAATAAAAAAAGAACAGGTTAGAAAGTTGATATAGAAGATAAAAGGGGGGTAATAGACCTACAAAAAATAAAATACCTTGTAGTTAACGTAACCCAAGAAGTGAAGGACCTCTATGATGAAAACTTTAAAAACCTGAAAAAGGAAATCAAAACAGAACTTAGAAAGTGGAAAAGCCTCCCATGCTCCTGGATTGGAAGGATCAACATCATGAAAATGGCAATTTTTCCCAAGGCTATCTACAAATTCAATGCAATACCTATCAATATTCCAACCTCATTCTTTAAGGAAATAGAAGAGTCAATCCAAAAATGCATATGAAACAATAAAAGACCCCAAATAGAAAAACAATCCTTAACAGAAAGAACGGTGCTGGAGGAATATCAATACCAAATTTCAAACTCTAATACCAAGCCATAGTAATCATGGTAAGCATGGTACTGGCAAAAGAAGAGACCCTCAGGACCAATGGAATAGAGTTGAAAACTCAGAAATGAACCCACAGACCTATAGCCATCTAATCTTCGATAAGGGAGCTAAAAAATTAGAATGGAAGAAAGACGGCCTCTTCAGTAAATGGTGCTGGCAAAATTGGTTAATCACTTGTAGATAACTAAGGCTAGATCCTTTCTTTTTAATTGTGAAAATATCGTACAGAGGGGTTACAATTACATGGGCAAGGTAATGAGTACATTTCTTATCAAGCATGTTGCCTCCTCCTTTGTTTTCCCTTCACAACCCATCCCAACCTTCCCCCTTGTCACCCCCTCCCACACCAAAATTGTAAAGTTGGTTTTTCCACATAACATCTTCTACATTCCATTGTTGCAGGTGGGTCCATCTGGATACCTACTTAAACAATTTGTTATTTTTCCCTTCCCCCCACAAATTTTACCAACATCAAATACAGTGAAAACAAGGGTTATACCATGGAGGAGGGATATACAAAGCAACAAATAAATATAGTATAAATATGTCAGAAACAATAGCAAGAAAGAAAAACCATTTGAGTCCTTATCTTGGGGTTCTTTTCACCTAACATCAACTTATATGACCGTTTCTGCTTGTCTCAGACATATACTAGTAATTGCAAATAAGGGAAACCATGGGACCTATGTTTCTTTGGGCCTGGCTTACTTTCACTGAATATAATTTTTTCCAAGCCTTTCCATTCCTTAACAAATGGGGCAATATCATTCTATGTGATGGAGGCATAGAATTCCTCCTAGATCCTTATATATCAGCCTGCACCAGAATCAACTCCAAATGGATCAAAGACATCAAAGTCAAAGCAGACACACTGAAAACATTACAGGATGGAATAGGTGAAAACCTAGGTCTCCTTGGCACAAGATGAAATTTTCTTTTTTGTTTGTTTGTTTTTTGTTTTTTGGTCCAGTCGTGGGGCCTGAACTCTGGGCCTGGGCACTGTCCCTCAGCTCTTCAGCTCAAGGCTAGCACTCTACCACTTGAGCCACAGCACCACTTCCGGCTTTTCACATTTTGCTTATGTGGTGCTGAGGAATCGAACTCAGGGCCTCAGGCATGCAAGGCAAGCGCTCTACCACTGAGCCACCTTCCCAGCCCAAGATGAAATTTTCTTAATAGAGACCCAGAAAAACAACAAAGCAAAGAAAGGTTGGACAAATGGGATTGCATGAAGTTGCAGAGTTTCTGCATGGCAAAGGACATAGCTAGCAAGATCAATAGAAAGCCCACAGACTGAGAGAAGATCTTCATTAGCCATACAATGGACAAGGGTCTCATACGTAAAATATAGTTGGAACTCAAAAAGTTAAATTCCCCAACAACAAATTCTCAAAGAAACAACTTCCTAATAAATAAGTGGGCTAAAGACTTACAGAGAAACTTCTCTGAAGAGGAAAGAAGGATGGCCAATAGACAAATGAAGAAATGCTCAGCCTCTATAGCCATAAAAGAAATGCAAATCAAAACAACACTGAGATACTACCTCACCCCAGTTAGAATGGCTATAATCAAGATCTCTAACAACAATAGATGCTGGAGGGTATGTGGACAGAAGGGAACCCTACTGCATTGTTGGAGGGAGTGTAAACTTGTTCAACCACTTTGGAAAGTAGTATGGAAGTTCCTCAAATGACTCCACATAGAGCTCCCCTATGACCCAGCAATCCCACTTTTGGGCATTTACCCAAATGATCACAAACAAGACCATACTAAAGCTACCAGCACAACTACATTTATTGCAGCATTATTTACCATAGCTAAGATATGGAACCAAGCCAGATACCTCTCAATTGATGAATGGATCAAGAAAATGTGATGTATATACACAATGGAATTCTATGCCTCCATCAGAAAGAATGACATTGCCCCATTTGTTAGGAAATGGAAAGACGTAGAAAAAATTATATTCAGTGAAGTAAGCCAGGCCCAAAGAAACATAGGTCCCATGGTTTCCCTTACTTGCAATTGCTAGTATATGTCTGAGACAAGCAGAAAAGGTCATATAAGTTGATGTTAGGCAAAATGAATCCCAAGATAAGGACTCAAATGGTTTTCCTTTCTTGCTATTGTTTCTGACATATTTGTAAGGTGATTTTTTTTGTTGCTTTGTATGTCCCAACCCCATGGTATAACCCTGTTTTCACTGTATTTGATGATGGTATAATTTGTGGGGGGCAGGGAAAAAAACAAATTGTTTAAATAGGGATAGAGGTTGACCCAATGCAACAATGAAATGTACAAGATGCAATTTTGAAAAATGATCTTTACAACTTGGGCAGAATGGGGTACGGGGGAGGGGGGCGGGGGGGAGAGTTTAGTCATGGACATTGGAGGGCAGGGATGATAAGGGAAAAACAAAGGAGGAGGCAGCAATACTTGATAAGAAATGTACTCATTACCTTGCTCATGTAATTGTAACCCCTCTGTACGGTCTTTTCACAATAAAAAAACTTACTAATAAAAAAGAAGATAAAAGGGGGACAAAAATAATTACATGAATATCATAGAAAGACTTTCAGATGTGTGATTACTACTTCAGTCTCTCAGTGTAGATTTATGTAGGATTTCTTTAAGGAATAGTAAGGTGAGAAAAAGAAAAAAAAATGGGATGGAATGTTTGTGTCTTTCTTCTGAGAATTCATTCCACTGTGACAAAACTTTTAGATTTCTTAATTGTATAAGCTCTGAATTTCACAGTCTGCAATATATCTTTGTCCAGGTAGAGTCTCTAAGACACTGGTTTTCATCTCTACCGGTGATGAACTTTAACCAGTCATTATTGTAAGCTAAAATTGCATTCCTGCTGATAATTTGATCAATTACCTGGGCTTGGAAATCTGAAGGATTGGGGGGCCTAATTTCCTATATCCAAATCTGCAAGAAGAGATCAGTATAAATTCTAAATGTTGCATCTCCAAGTATCTTTGTATTTTGTTTGGGGAAAAAAAAGTGCCTGTTGAACTTAACTTCTGCTTGAAATTCCAAATTCAGGCAGAAACAATGGAAACATTTTTCTGTAAATTCTTTTTATCCATTGTCTTCTCCTTTTCCTTTTATTTTTCCCTTTGCTAACTTCCTCAATCCATATTCCATGGCTGGGTAGATCAGGAAGCCCTTTGAGGTGGATTTCAGCCCTCCTGGCATCAACAGAGGAGGGGTTGATTCTCCTTTGACCATCATTCCATCTACCAAAATAACAATTTCATTTTAATTGTGAAGCTGCCCATCTTGCGTAAGGTGTGAAACAAATCACCAGGCAGTTTATTTAGCATGTTGTTGCATTCTTCTGTTAGAGCAAAAATAGAACAACAGATGGGCATAAATTCAGTGAAACTTAATGAGTTGGCAAGTTATGACATACACTGAGTTAACAGAGAGTAACTTCAATGTCTAGTAACAAAGGAGGAGAAATCTTCACGAATATTGGTTTAGAAAATAGAACATCTTGTGATTTATACCTTCTGTTTTCTTTTAATCTTTATTTTCTTTTTTATGCACAAATTCTTTTCTTATTGTTGTTGTAAAGGTGATGTACAGAGGGGTTACAGTTATGTAAGTCAGGTAATGAGTAGATTGCTTTTTGAACAGTGTCACCTCTTCCCTTGTTTTCTCCCGGTTTTCCGACTTGACTATCCTCCGCCACAAGTTGTGTAGTTCATTTTCAACAGTGTCTAGTGAGTGTCCCTGCTGCCTTTGTTCACTCTCTGTTCCACCATTTCTGTGCTCCCTTCCTCTCTCCAAACAGATACATTAATATACAACAAAAGGTTCAGAAATCAAAAACAGGAGAGGGGAAGGGATGGGAAGGGGAAACAAAGGAGGAGGCAACCATGCTTGATAAAAAATGTACTCATTATCTTGCCCATGTAATTGTAACCCCTCTATACAGTATTTCACAATTTAAAAAAAAGCAAAAAAAAAAAAAAAAAAAGGAAATTAAAAACAGGACAGAGAAGAAAAAAGCAAAAGAACAAAAAAAAACCCTCTTGATTCTATTTCTTTGGGTTCATTTCAATAAAATTCATTTTATAAATTATCATACGCACATACCTATTGGGCCTTTGTGATCCTCTCCTTTGATCCCTTCTTTGATCTCACTCTGTGCATGTCTATAGTCCTGTATAATGTGGTATGTCCAAGTGTATTATTTGTCTTTTACTTGTTATTTGTACATTTACTTGTACATTTATAGCCACATTCTAGTTAGAACTAAAGAAGGAAACCCTATATGTTTCTTTGAATCTGGCTTACCTCACTTAATATAATTTTTTCCAAGTCATTCCATTTTCTTATGAATGATACATCATCATTCTTTCTGATGGAAGCATAGACTTTCATTGTGTGTATATATCACATTTTCTTGATCCATTCATCCGCTGAGGGGCATCTGGGTTAATTCAATATCCTATTTTCTTTAATATTATTAATATAATGAGAACAGTTTTGGATGACACTTAACACCTTTTTTAATCTTTTTATAACATGGTAAGATTTTTGGCATAATGTTGAAATACTGTCTTCAATGCTTAACTGAAACTAACACCTCAACTCTTCAATGAAAGAGGTGTAATGTCATGTGCTTTGGAGACAGCCACCCTAGACAATTCAAATTTGTAAAATAAAATGATCACCAACAACCTGAGAGACTAAGAAAGAAAATACAGTCCCTGGGCAGTTGGATTGGGTCACAGCTGGGCTGGTCTACAGCCTAGAACAGTTGTAAAGGGGCATAGAGAGGAAGATGAGGGAAATGTGAGCATTTGAAAGATTAGGCCCTAGTCATGTTTTCAAAATTACATGTTGTTATATTAAGCATGATTTCATAGGCAGAACTTATTCAATGCAGGGAATAGGCGTAGGTCTATAAATTATTTTAAACAAGGTATCAAAACTTTTATATCGCTAATAGCAGATTGATTTTTTTAAGTGAGACTAAAACGATGAGTATCAGAAGAAAGAAACTATTGGGGAATTCTGACTTATTCACGAAGTTCTATCAAATAAATAAATGTTAATGCTTCCTATGGGAAGAATTCACAGGGGAATCAGTGTAGAAAATTCTGTTCTTGTGGGGGGGCTTGTTGTGGAGGTGGGAGGGAAGGGATGGTAGGGGGAAAACAAAGGAGGAGGCAACAATGCTCAGTAGGAAATGTACTCATTACCTTGTTCATGTAACTGTAACCATTCTGTACAGTATTTTTACAATAGAAAAATAAAAGAAAATTCTGTTCTTTACTGTAGAGCACATAGGCAGCAAAGATGGCGCTGAGAGGGAGTTGAGTGGGCAGAGCCCAATTTGCTTTAAGGTCAAGGTCAGTGTGTAACAGCCCATGGAAGCTTACTGCATGATAGGGTGTGACCTTGACAGTGATTGGTTCCTCTTCCTCCCCTGCCATGCCACCTGCTCTTTTTTGCTATAAAAAGGGCTTACTCTGTTAATAAATGAGTTTTTTCCTGCTTGACTTGACTCCCTGCTGTGTCTGATTGTCTCCCGGGCTAAGGAAGGCTGGGGAGCAGGTGAGCAGTGCACTTACCTTTTCTTGGACCCTGTTCTGTCTTTCGTGGGACAGACGAAGAATCGACACTTTTCATTAGGACTATATGTTAATGCACGTATTTTAAGCTTATATACTTTGCATCAGTATTAGTGTGAGTGATTCAGATACTTGGCAATTTATAAATAACTCTTCACATGATTTTTAAAATAAAAGCAAAAGAGAATAGAAACATTTTGGAATTCAGATTTTCCAGAGAATAAGTACTGAAAATTCCCATAAAATAGAAACAATGCTGCTATTCTGAATTTCTCATAGCTACATGAATGATGTGGTAGGAGGAGAATCCAGTTTACGGGGGGAGCAGAAGGGATTGTGTAAGTTCACATTATACTACTGGAAAAAGAGAACAAACTTGAAAAAAAATCTTATTTTAGATCACATTGTCAGAGGTTTTGGTTTATGGTCACTTTAGCCCTGTTGCTTTATGCCTATGGCAGCACAGTATGTAACTGTGCTTATCTATTGACTACCTGGAATCCTAAAGAGAAAGAGAAGGGACTTGAATCTCATTCTCACCTTCAACTTGAGTCACCTAACTTCCTCCAGTTTGGCTCCACCTCTTAAAGGTTCCATCACTTCCCAATAGAAACACAGGCTAATGATCAACCTGTAACAAATGAACCTTTAGGGAAAACTTACCCTAACCAAAACAATGTGTAAAAGAAAATGTAAGCAAGTAATAGTGGGCAGTAAGCCACACAGTTTGTTCAATGACATCAACTAGAAACAGCAGAAACAAAGTGAATAGGCACATCTGAGATCACATCTTAGCTTCATTTATTGCTTAGAATCAACAGTAGAAAAGGAGAGGATTTCACCTCTAGCGGCTCAATACTAATGCCCCCGGTGGTCCCTCTTAATCATGGCCTCAGTTCCGAAAACCAGCAAAATAGAACCTCAGTCCTATATCCTTAAAGATCATTGGAAAACTTCATTGGATTGATAGAGAGAAGCTTTCAAGTTTCATTTTAGCATGTCAAGATGAAGAAACTGGAGGTTTTGCAGACAGGCCAGGAGATATGGTGGATCCTTTCCATACATTATTTGGAATTGCTGGATTGTCACTTTTGGGGGGAAGAACAGGTTAAACCTGTTAGTCCTGTCTTTTGCATGCCTAAAGAAGGGCTTTGCTGGGTGAATGTTCAGCCTGAACTAGTGAGCTAGATTCATCAAAATGCTTTATAGTTTTGCAATCTCAACATTTCTCTATTTGAAGTTCTTACTGAATCTAGAAGTGACTACTCTTAGTATTTATGTATTATATTTTGATGTATTAAATTAATTTTAATAAATTATGTAATTATATGTACTGTAATATAAAGGCTTGTATTGTATTTCCAGCTTTTTACTTTAATTCTTAATTTCTATTTGGAGTTTTTTTATTTTGTCTCTATAGTAAACAACTTAAAATAAGTTAATTTTTTTTTTAGTTCTCTTTCCCATGTGCTCCTAATTCTAGGTCCTATGACAGTAGTGTATTGTAGTGTATTGGTTTGTTTGAAGAAAAAAACTATCCATAAGTCAATCCCTGGAATTTTAGAAGCAGCTCTGTGTGATCAAGTTAGGATTCTATGCTATTTTGTAACCTTTGGGAATCAGGTCATCCTGTCCTTTTTGGCTGTTTTGTAATGCCAATGGACAGGTTTCAGGCTGTTAGAGTAAGGGAAATAGAATCTTCAGTTTGTGGTGCCTTTGTAGATTTCTTGGGGGGAGGGGTCGATTTGTGTTTTTGCACATTTCCTTCATGGTTATTTGTACACTTAAAGATATTTTCCTACTTAGCAGCCTCTTCATGCATAATAAAGCCTTATAAAAAGATAAAAAAAGAAAAGGAGAGGATTATTAGTAAGAGAATGTATCTTTCTCTCATAGATCAGACTCATATGCTGAGAAGACCATCTCTGCTTATAATTTGGAGAGGGATATTTAAAATTTAGGAGACATATTAAAGAAGTTTATTATGCCGTTTTTCCCAAAAGGCTTTATATTCATAGGATTTGTTTGTAAACTTTTCTAATCCAAAATATCATCCTATCCATAATCTGTAAAATCTATATTTTTGGTTTTTAACATTTGTAGATCTCTTTAAAGTTAATATATGATGTAAAAGAATTCTCCAAGCCAGGCACCAGTTGCTCATGGAAATAAATCTAGCAGAATTCAGAGAATCTTAGTTTGAAACCAGATTCCATCTCCAAAAAATTCCACAAAAAGCCAAGTTGAAGACATAACTCCAATGGTAGAGTAACAACCAAACAAGTGATTGCTTGCAAGACCCTAAGACCCTGAGTTCAAGCCAGGGTTTCTTGTATGAACAAATAAAACAAACAACCCTCAAACTTTTAAATAGCCCTATGTACAAAACTTTTTTCTATTCTGACATGTCATATATTATTTGTAGCACTGGAAATCACTAATTTTCTCTGAAACTCATGTTCTCAGTTGTAAACATGTTGACAATATGTTCCTTGAGAAGATTATTTTGAAGATTGCCTTAGCTGGTTTAGAGTGCCATAACAAAATGCCATAGGCTGAGTGTCTTAAGTCATAGAGATTCATTTTCTAACTTATAGTCCTGGACACTAGAAGTTCAAGGTGCAAGAATGTTTTTCTGATTTGCATTTCTTTTTTTTTTCCTTTCCTCCCTCCCTCCCTCCCTCCCTCCCTTCCTCCCTTCCTTCCCTTCCTTCCTTCCTTCCTTCCTTCCTTCCTTCCTTCTTTCTGCCCTCCTTCCCTCCCTTCCTCCCCCCTTTCTTTCTTTCTTCCTCCCCCCTCTTTTCCTTTCTTTCTTTCTTTCTTTCTTTCTTTCTTTCTTTCTTTCTTTCTTTCTTTCTTTCTTTCTTTCTTTCTTTCTTTCTTTCTTTCTTTCTTTCTTTCTTTCTTTCTTTCTTTCTATCTTTTGTCATGGGCCTTGAACTCTGGGCCTGGGAATTGTCCCTCAGCTCTTCAGCTCAAGGCTACTGTTCTACCATTTGAGCCACAGTAGCACTTCTTTTTTTTTTCCTAGTGGTTTATTGGAGATAAGAGTCCCACAGAGTTTCCTACCCTGGCTGGCTTTGAACAGCAATCCTCAGATCCCAGCCTCCTGAGTAGCTAGGATTACAAGCATGAGTCACCAGCGCCTGGCTTGCATTTCATTTATGGCCAGAGAGGTTGACGATTTCTTCATGTGTTTATTGGCCATTCTCTTAATTCCTCTTCAGAGAAGTCTCTCTTTAAGACTTTAGCCCACTTATTTATTGGGCAGTTGTTTCTTTGAGGATTTGTTGTTGGAGGATTTAATTTTTTGAGTACCAGGTATATTTTAGATATGAGACCCTTGTCCGTTGTATGGCTAGTGAAGATCTTCTCCTAATCTTGTGGGCTTTCTATTGATCTTGTTAGCTATGTCCTTTGCCATGCAGGAGCTCTGCAGCTTCATGCAATCCCATTTGTCCAAACTTCCTTTGATTTGTTGTGTTTCTGGGTTTTTATTAAGAAAATGTTGGACTGTGCCAAGGACCCCTAGAGTTTGTCCTATTCCTTCCTGTAGTGAGATTTTACCTCACCCCAGTTAGAATTGCTACAATCAAGAAATCTAATAACAACAGATACTGGAGGGGATGTGGCCAAAAGGGAATGCCACCACACTGTTAGTGGGAGAGTAACCTTGTTCAACCACTCTGGAAAGCACTATGGAGGTCCTTAAAAGACTAAATGTAGAGCTTCTCATGACCAAGAAATCCCACTTCTGGGCATTTACTCAAATACCACAAACAAGACCACACTAGAACTACCACAAGTATGCAGCATTATCTACCATAGCTAAGATATGGAACCAACCCAGGTGTCCCTCAGTATATGAATGGATCAAGAAAATGATATGTATATATATAGAGAGGGGGGGGGAGAGACAGAGAAAATTCCTATATATATATAATATATTCATATATATACATATATACATATATATACATATATATATGAAATCTATGTTTCCATCAGAAAGAATGACATTGCTTCATTTGTAAGGAAATGGAAATACTTGGAAAAAATCATATTAAGTGAAGTAATCCAGACCAAGAAACAGGTCCCATAGTTTCCCTTATTTACAATAATTAGTCTAGGATAATCTTAGCAAATGAGGGGAAAAACAAGTCGTTTAAGGATACAGGTGGACCCGATGCAACTATGAGAAGTACAAGTTGTCATGTCAAAAATGAACTTTACAACTTTGGTCGCGGGGGGGGGGGGGGGGGGGGGGGGGGGGGGGGGGGGGGGGGGGGGGGATTGGGGGGGGCGGGGAGGCTGGGAAGGGATGTGAAGGGTAAACAAAGGAGGAGGCTGCAATGCTTGATAAGAAATGTACTCATCATCTTGCCCATGTAATTGTAACCCCCTCTGTACAGTATGTTCACAAAAAATAAAAATTAAAATTAAAAAAATGTTGTTTATGAACATTAAAGGTGTGAGAACCATCAAAAAATTCTTAGCAAATGAGCACAATAGCTCAATAGCTATGTACATATGACCGTAATAGATGATGCTAAGCAAAATGAACCTAAAACATGGACACAAGAGGTTTTTCTTTGTTGTTGTTGTTTTTAATATACTATATGATATTTTTGTTCTTGTATTTTCTTCCCCCTGTGGTATATCCCCTATTGTCACTGTATTTGATTTTGGTACCCTGGGTATTTTATATACATTTATTTGAATTAGGGAAGGGAAGGGGAACAACAAAATGATGAGACAAAGGACAAGGGGGAACCAATGCAACAGTGATACACAAGACAATATGTTGAAAATGATTGGTACAAACTTGCGGGGGTGGGATGAGGGGTAGGAAAAGTGGAAGAAAAAATGAGGGAGGAGGTAGTAACTTAGACAAGAAATGTACTCACTACCGTACTTATGTAAGTGTAACCCCTATACACATCACCTGGACAACAAAAATAGAATAAACAATTAATAAAAATTTAAGCAAAGAAGCCTGGTTTTGGGGTGAGGGCTTTATTCTGGCACCAACTGTCTGCATTTTGTGACTGAATGCTCTCCAGATATCTCTTCCTCTTCATACTATGGTTCCTAGATATGGGTTATTCAACTAAAGCCCCAGCCTTCTGATATGACTTAGTTTTCGTCACCACCTTAAAGTCCCTGTCCTCCAAGTTCAGTCACCTTGGGAATTAGAATATCAACCTATAGATTTTGAGAGGAAATTGTTCAGCTTATAGCAACTATGAATCAGAATCTGTTAAGGAAACATGGTTATTTGCATTTTCAAGGGGTATCTTGAGAAAGTCTTAAAGCAACTTGAAGTTTGAGATTTATATCCTGCAATTTTAAAGGGAATCTTCATAGAGTGTAATTTCTAGTAGACAGAGAAAATGGTGGCTGTCTTTGTTTCCCCTCTTTATACTAATGTAGTAAACCTCAGTTACCAACTGGAAGAAATGTGATAAAAAATATAAATTTTTGAAAACATTAGATTTGTTGGAGAAAATTTTTCACTGTAAAAGTTAGACAGGTAAGCAAGGCTCTTTATTTCTAGAGTCATATCCACTTGATACTATTAATATTTTGAATATTACTCCTATATGTTGCTATGTATTTTTAAGAAAAAACAATTTGGCTAGGCTTGGTTATGCCTGTAATTTTACCTTTGGAGGAAAGTTAAAGATTATAATTAAGAACAGGCTGAATAAAACATTACCAAGTGTTTTTTTTATCTTTTTTTGCTAGTATTGAGGCTTCAATTACTGGTTTATCCTCTCAATTTACTCACGGATGGTACTCTATCACTTGTGGCATGCTTCTAACTCTGGCTTTTGCCATGTCAATTGGAGATATGAATTTCTTCGATTTATCTGCCTGAATTGGCCTGAAACTATGATTCTCAGGTTTCAGCTTCCTGAGTAGCTAGAATTATAGGTGTGAGCCACACATATATAATTTAGCCTCTATATTTAATCAAGGTAAAAATGACGTAAAGAGAATATGCATATAGATTTCAAAGGCAATTGTAAAATTATGTAGCAAATCGTTGTTACTGGGTACTTGCATTTTACAAAAACTTTTAAGTCTTTAATGCAAATGTGTTAGAATCAGTGTGTCACAAACTGGTCTTGGCCATTATCATTGTTACATTTAACCACTCACCTTACCATTCAATACTAAAATAGCCAAATCCAAGAATTAGGTTAGATGTCTAGCTGATGAACGGACAAAGGAAATGTAGTCTACATATAAATTGGAGTATTATCAGGCTATATAAAGAAAAAAACATAATTTTTTGGAAAATGTATGAAATTGATGATTACCTTTTTAAGGAAAATAAATCAGTCACACAAATAAATTTAGAAGGGGAAACAAATAGAAGGAAGATAACAAAGCATAATAAAAGGCAGACATATCAAATTATATTACATGTAGCATATAAGAAAATATCATGAAGAAAACCTTTACTATGTGTAATTTAGTATGTACCCATAAATCAAATATAAGCAAAAATATAAAAATAAAAGTATTGCCAGGAGTGTAGTTCAAGTGGTAGAGTGTTTGCAAGGCTGTGAGTTCAATTTCCAGTACTGAAAATATTCCTCCCCCAATTATATATACTCTGTGTTAGTGGAGTTGTCTAATACTCTTACCTAAGTCGGGAGATATTTTGTGTTTACAATTGTTATCATTTTATCACAGAAGGAAATTAAATTGATTTGACATGATTTACTATTTAAAATGTTGAATAAGCTGGGTATTGGTGCCTCACTTCTGTATTTGTAACTATTCAGGAGGTTGAGACCTGAAGATTATGATTCAAAGCAAGCCCGGGCAGGAAAGTCACTAAGATTCTTATAAACTACTAAACAGGCCAAATGTGGAGATCTACTCATGTTGTAAAGTGCTAGGCTTGAGCAAAAGAAGCTCAGGACAATGTCCAGGCCCTGAACTCAAGCCCCAGGACCAGCACAAAAACAAACAAACAAACAAATAAAATGCGGAGTAACTTTTATCCAATATCCCATTATGTCCTATGTGCTTACAAATTGAGTTTTATTGGTATGTCCTCGTATATTTCTAATTTGATGTTATTGGTGACAGGTCTAATTTCTAGGATTTTTACTGATTTCATCCTTTTAAGATGGACAAAAGAAATACTCTACTACACTGAGTTTTGCTAATTTTGGAGAATGCTTAAACTTTTCTAAAAAATTCAAATTATGTTGGATTTGAGGTTCTTTATTGACTTTAGGAAACACTTAAAAAATATTGTAAGTATGTGCACCAGTATGTGCAGCTTTGGAAGTGATCAGTGATATTGTTTTCATGCCACACCTTTATCTTCTTCAAACACCTTAGCAAAAATGGCCTATAATTTTCAGTATTAAAGTAAGACTTCAGAAACTTATAGTTTGAAGACTTTCTTAATGTCTCAACTTTTATATTATTTATATTTTCTCAGGCATGAAATTCTAGGCTAAATACATAGATTTAAGAAACCATCCTACACAAATTTAAGCCACTAGATTCATTCATGCAAAAAAAAGGAGGCATCATTAGCTTGAGTGGTGTATTAACAGAACAGGTATATTTTAGAACTCTCAAATTATTGTAAATTAGTGCTTAAAGACTATACAAGTTAAAGCTGTGTATATAGCTCAATAGTAAGGCCCTTGCCTAGCAGGTATAAGGATCTGAGTTAGATCCCTAGAACTAAAAATGGAAGAATGAGATGGTTTATTGGACTTTATGACAATACTCAAATTGTTTTAATAAACTTATTTTACAATTACAGAAAATTTTAAACATATTAAAAATAACATTTTCTCACCAACTGTGGTCTTTTATATTGTATAGAGTGAGAGAACTTACCTCTAATCATGTTTTGAGTACTAACCACTATATTTAAAAGCTTCTAATAAAAGCCAACATCTACTGAACACTTATTCCATATCAAGCACTGTACTAAACTCTTTATGAATGTGATTTCACTAGCATGTTTTATTATGCCAGGGTTCTGATGAGAGGCGCTATCTTCTGAATTTTCAAGTGAAGAATCTGGCATTTAATTGCCCTCAGTAATGCATGTAATGTTTTATAAGCACTAGTGTTTAATTAGAACTTGAATTCAGTTGGTCTGACTCTGGACTTCATGTGTCTATTCATTCCATCATAATACCAAGTACTTAAATCTGGAGGAACTTTGAGTTTGATACTGATTATCTTTATAGCTCAATCCTAATACTGAATGTTAGATAATATGTAGCTTAGTTAAAGAGTTTATAAGTGTTACACAAGGGTTTAAATTATATACAGTGAAGAAAAACAAAATAGTATTCTATCAGAAAGTATCTATAAAAAGTATGTATCTAAGGAGTTCTGTATTTCCTTTAAAAATTTCAAACTGTTCAAATCCATGTGAAATATTCTTTATATCTGCTTATGGACCTCCTAGATTATTATGAGTCTTTACTGATAATTAATTTACTGGCATCTAGTAACTTATCAAAACAGATTAACTGGTTGATTCCAAAATAATGAACAGAATCTAATTCTGATGAACACAACGTTTTTTAGAACTCATAAATTTCTATGTGGTGCAACTATGAAATCAGGGCATTTATGTGGCCAACTAGATTCTTGAATAACTGAGAGACACCTTTCCATAGAGATGAAAAAAACTAGGAAAAGTAGGATCTTCCTAGGAAAACTGTGTCTCTATCAGTATTTTTTGGGGGGAGGTCCGGTCGTGGGGTCTGAGCTCTGGGCCTGGTACTGTCCCTCAGCTCTTCAGCTCAAGGCTAGCGCTCTACCACTTGAGCCACAGTGCCACTTCTGGCTTTTTTTTTCTTTTTGCTTATGTGGTGCTGAGGAATCGAACCCAGGGCCTCACTCATGCATGCAAGGTAAGCGCTGTACCACTGAGCTACCTTCCCAGCCCCTCTATCAGTATTTTTTTTAATATCTTTAGATAGATAAATAGACACTTGTCTTTAGCTTCCTTTATTTCCTTTCTTGTATTCATTATAAATAAAATGCATAAAATTAGCATAGAGTCTGCATCAAAAACATTTTTGGAATAGAACTTGGTGATTGACACTTGAAGACCAATTAATTATTCATTTTTTTCTTACTATGAGAAACATGATTCTATATGCCCAGGGGAAAGTGTATTTGATCTCTCAGACTCTCTTTCAGATTATGTTAGCTATGTGGCACATTCCTGGCCCTTAAGGAAAAGTCAGGGGTTTCTGAGACTAAAATCCAAACAACCATCATTTTGAACAAAAAATGTTGGCCCCTACTTTCTTTTATCTCAAAACACAGATGCAATTTTTCCTGTTATAGCATCTTACTTACATACTAGAGAATGAAAGCTATAAATATTAAAGAAGTCTGATAATATAACCTGTTCCATACTAACTCTCACTTCATCTGAACATGAACCATTTAGAGTAGGAATGAATTCTCCTGAAGCTATTTTTCAGGACATTCTGTAATTGGTGGTCATATGAATCATTAACTTGATTCTTCCATGGTACTCAGTGATATTATTTCCCTATTATTTTCACTCAGTGATAATATCTCAATATCATTCAATGATATTAATTTTAGCCTAATAAGGACTCTTCAAATTATATTTGTAGACATGTTCAATATAAAGTGATTGAAAGTGTTACATAAGGGGAAAAGCATGGCCTTCCATTCTAAGCAATACCAACTCTATTTTGTTTTGTTTTATTTTTTACTAATACACAAACAAGAAATTTAAGTAAGACTTTTGTTGTTTTCTGAAAGCCAGAAAGAAGGGTATTCTCACTAACTAAAAGCTGAAGACCATCTTTTCTAACACACCAAACTTTTCCTTTCTTTTAGAGATGAAGAAAACACAAGAACTCCTTGTGTCCCTAACAGGAACGGGAATGTCTAGTCTATAAGCTATATGAGGCCTTGGAACTCACTTGGTACATGACCAGACATTTTTTCTTCTGGTATCCTTACCATTGGTGACAAGCTGCCTGCATTGATAATTTTCATATGACCTTCAAATTGTCTTATATGTACAAAAAACCAGGTTTCTTATTACGACAAAGAAAAAAGGCCTGGTGAAAACTCAATGTAATAGGATCCAAGATATTTTGTAGCTGTCAAGAGCATTTACCTTCCAGTTGTAAATTAGAAAACATCAAAGGTGTGAAAGAAATTTTGATAAGCTATTATTGCAAGAGGTCTTTTTACGCAGCAAAATCTTAAAAGATCATTAATTTGACAAGTCATTTTCCTTCAAGAATACTTAATGATTTAGTATGGACAGGTGGCTATCTTCATGATTCTCTTGTGGAAAATTCATGGACATGGAAAAAGACAACCAGAATGAAGTGTGTAAATGACTGGTATGCCTCTACTCTTCTTAATTGCCTCTTAGCTAATCTTCCTAGAGAGGAGTCTTGTCTCTCTGTTTTAGAGAAGCTGTATACATATATATACATATACACACACACATATATATACATATGTTTTTATTGTAGAAATACTGTACAGAGGGGTTACAATTACATGAGTAAAATAATAAGTATATTTCCTATTGAGCATTGTTATCTCCTCCTTGGTTTTTCCCCTAACATCCTTTCCCTCATCTCCCCAACTCCTCCCTCCCCTCACCTCCAGTTGTAAAGTTTGTTTTCAACATAGTGTCTTGTACATCTCATTGTTACAATGGGTCAGCCTGTATCCTTATTTCAGCATTTTGTTATTTCCCTTCCCCTCCCCAAATTAGAAAATTGTATACACAAGATGCAGGGCACCATCATCAAATAGAGTGAAAACAAGGGTTATACCGTGGAGGAAGAATATTGCAGTACAAATGAGCAACTCATTAGTAGAACCTTGGGAATGTCAAAAAGCTGTGTATGTAGGGTCTGGAATTCAAGATGAGAAGTTCTATTTTTGATTTGATGATTACAAAAATAAACCTGGTATACCTCTAGATGTTGAGGACACAGAGAAGAAAGACAATGACCCTAAATTCCATGGAATAATTTTACTAAAACAAATCGTGAAGCTGTCCCTTTGGGGTACTTTTTACATTGGGAAGTGGCTTAGTGCACAAACACCTTGTTCTCTTGTGAGCAATTTGTGGGAATTAGTTTCTCTTAAAGCTTTGCTGTTAATGTAAGTGAGCCTGGACCTCCTTTGAGACCTGAGCAGAAAACTCTATCTGCCACTGAATTCTAGATTCTAGCCCCATCCACTCTGGGCAGCTTTGACCACAGAACAAGTAGGATGTCTTCTTCACCTGTAGCATCATCTGGGACACTTTATGACTCCTTCCAGGAACACTTGCATTTCATTACCAAAGTCAGTCCTTAAAGTGGAGGTGAATATTTGTAGTGTTTTAAGAAGTCAGATTGGTCTACACTTCCTTCTATTACCATTGCACTCATGGAATGGACTGAGATAATTTCTTGGAACCCATCCTCCATGTTGAAAAAAATCTTCCTCAATTTACCTAAGTATGAACCAAGGCCCATGGAGAATAAGTGACCATACTTTTAGAATCTTTTTAGCACATTTGCCATTCAGGATAGTCTCTCAACGTTTCTGTGAGCTTCTAAGAAAATAATGAACCATCTTATACTAGTTTAATCACTTATTTTTGCCTTTTTTTTTTTTTGTCCATCCTTGAGCCTGAGCTCTGGGCTTGGGCACTGTCCCTCAGCTCTACAGCTCAAGGCTAGCGCTCTACCACTTGAGCCACAGCACCACTTCCAGCTTTTTCTGTTAATGTGGGGCTGAGGAGTCAAACCCAGGGCCTCATGCATGCAAGGCAAGCACTCTACCACTGAGCCATCTTCCCAGTCCTATTTTTGCCATTTCTAAAATATAAATCGTCCTTAATAAATCATTTGTTTTGACTAGAAGTTCAGTCTAAAACAATTTTAATTCACCTAATAATTATAACTATAGGATACAGTGTGGTGTTTTAATAAATGTATAAAATTTGTGATGATTAAATTAGTATAAATAGCATATCGGCCAAATCAAATATTTATAATTTCTTTGTTGTAAAATTAATTTAATTGTGCCAATGGAAAATTAATTTACAGCCTTTTAAGTAAAATTTTAATGTATTTTGATTGCTGTTAGTGAGTGAAAATTAGTAAATTTCTTGAAAGCAATACTTCTTGTCAGGCGCCAGTGGCTCACACCTATAATCTTTGCTATTCAGGAGGCTGAGATCTGAGCATCATGTGGTTCAAAGCCAGCCCAGGCAGGAAAGTCCATTTGACTCTTATCTCCAATAAACCACCAGAAAATCAGAAGTGGCTCAAGTGGTAGAATGCTAGCCCTGAGTTAAAGAGCTGAGGGACTGTACCCAGGCCCAGAGTTCAAGCCCCACGACTAACAACAACAACAAAAAGAAATATTTCTTCTGGTATTATTACATAAAGAGATTTTTTTTCTCTTGTGAAACAATATCACATGCCTACATGTTCCTAGAATAAGTGATCAATACACCAATGTTGAGGCAGAGATATTATTTTAAGCCAATTTTTTCCTCAAGAAAATTTAAAATGATGGTTATATGGTGGCAGAATAGAAATCTTGATATAATTCAGAATCTGACACCCAGTTTAGAATCCTTTGTCAGCGATCAGCAGGCTGCCCAGATCCTTACATCAACTTGACCTCAACCTCAATCTCATTCACTTACTGCATAAGATGGTTTTAATCTTTATTTTTGTTGATCACTACCCAAGGGGGAAAAAAAAAACTTTTCCAAGAAAAAAAGTCTTATCTATTCCTTTACTTCCATACTTTAGAATTTTAGCACTGTTCCTTCTACTATAATGCTTCAGATAAGCCAATATTTGTATTATGTAAGGAATGATAAGGTTTTAATTTCCTTTTGAGTTGTGTATGTTTGTGGATGAGAGAAGAGGCATGCTTCCCAATGCCATGTGTGTGTTTGGGGAGGGGGAGGGGGTTGGGGGTTCTCTTTATCAAAATGACTACTTTTGTTCTTATCACAAAAGTTATTCCCTAATGTTATATTCTATACTATTTGTTTTTGCTGGTCCTGGAGCTTTAACTCAGGGTCCTGGGCACTATCTCGGAACCTCTTTGTGCTGAAGGCTAGCACTCTACCATTTGAGTCATCTTGTGCCCAGATAAGGATCCCCAAAGACCACCAAGGAGCCGATTCTTATGCAAGTACTTGAGGGTCCTTTATTGAAGCTCATGCCTGGACTCACAACCGTCCCTGTTGCAGCAGGTCAGAGTTGAGAGCCCCGACCCTTCCTCTAGCAGGGTTTTTAAGGACTTCTGTGAGCCATTTCAACACTTAACAAATCATATCACACCGCGGGAAAATCATAAAACAATTCAGTGGCAGGAACTCACCAGGTACTGGGGATTCGCTGATTCATGGAGTTGATGCTCTTCAAAATGATTGGCTAAAGCAGATGGTCTGAGCGACAACGGAGTGGTCTTTAACTTGCAGGAACATCTGGAACTTAGTATTTTTTCCTGTTAGCTGCTGATTAGCTGTAGTTAGTGGAATTTATCATAAAGAGGATTGTTCCTGGAATTTGGGCTTAAGGGGATCAAGGGGAGTTGCTGACACATTTCCGGGACAAAATGGAATCCAAATCTAAAATTGTTATATTTTGTTCAGGTTTCACAATCACAGCACCACTTCAGGCTTTATTAGAGATTAGAGTCTCATGGTCTTTCCTTCCTGGGCTGATTAACTAAGACTATGGACATTAGCTACCAGCAACTGGCTTATTCTATACTTTTTGATCACCATTTGTTTGGATTTTAATAATATGGCATGATGTTTGTTTTATTTAGGAAAGTTAAATATAACATGAAATCTTTTGGATAATTTTTAAGTTTACAGATAAGTAGCATGAAGCACATTCTCATTGTTGTGCAGCCAGCTCCAAATCCACCTCTAGAATTTCTTGATCATGCCACATGGAAATGCTGTATCCATTAAAATAAGCTGGTGTACACCTCCTCTCAGCCCTTGGTAACTACTATTCATTATTACAGCTATGAATTTGAATATTTTAGCTACCTCAAAGAAGTAGAATCAGTAAACCTTTCTCATCTTACTTGCTTGTTGGAATGAAATTTTAAATTTAATTGAATTTTCTTTTTGTGTATGGCTAATATTCATTTCTCTACTTACTTGCTTGTCAGGATGATAGTTTCAAGGTACATTTATATTGTAATAGGATTTTCATGTATATGTACATGAAAATTTTATATAGAGAGAGGGAGAAAGAGAAAGAGAGAGACACTCACATATATGTTCATACATCAATGAACTTTTTTCTAATGTGAATTCTGTTATCAATATTTCTGCACCCGTATCTGACCATGCTCCTAATCTTAACTCTTTTAAGTGTGTTTCCAGAAGCAGTATCAATGGGTCTCACAGTAGTTGAATGTTTAACTTCTTGAAGTTCCACCACACTCCCTACCATCTTCCAAAGGAGTGCACTGAGATCATCCCCAGTAATACACAGAGTGCCATGTTCTCAGACCCTTGTCTTTGTAAACAATCAGTACACATTTGTTGAATTTTACTAATTAATACTATTTATTGTATCTTGTCTGTCTGTCCATGTAGCAAACTACATAGCTTTCCCTAAAAGGCCATTATGAGCTTTCCCCAGATAGGCCTATAGGACTATTAACAACCCACATCGTGATGATACATAGAACAGTACAGGTAAGAACAGTTCATCTCACTGGCCTACAAGCCTGTTAGTTTGGGACTTAACTTTTTTTTCCCAACATTTTAGCAGCCTTCCACAGTAGCCTAGATCTTTGTGCAATTCCTTTTGGTCCTAATATTGAAATTGGCATTAGAAACTTCATGGAAGCAAGTTTGAACAATTGCTTTCCTGCAGATGTGTTCTGCATCTGATTGTGCTAGAAGCTTTCCATAATACAAAGCTTCAGCTTCTTGGTGGTACACAGGTTGCTCTGGATAACCCATGAAGCATTTAACAAATACCTTCCTTTGTTAAATCCTAATTATCCACATCCTGAAGACAGTTTCCTGGGATGCATTTTGAGATGAGCCCATTTACTGAGGATTGGTTTTTGTTCTATAGAATTTGGAAACAAAAGCTCCTTCAATCAGCTTTTAACAGGTAAACTTGTAAGCTGAGTAGCTAGCACAAGCTAGCACAAGCAGGGGCTATGGGCTAAGGTACTCTTCTCTCTTCCACAACTTACTAAATAATGTAGTTCCCAGAGCTGGCTATGAGAGATTTGGTGTCTTGTAACTGTTATCTAGCAACGTATGTCCATCATGCTTCATGTTCATTAGTTAGATGAGATCAGTGAGTTAAAGAACTGTTAAATTTGTGTTTTCCTTTAATGGATACGTGACTGTGGTAGCTGAGTCACAGGACAGAAACTTGACAGAAAAGGACATGGCGGTAAGACAAGCTTATTGTAAATATGCAATTTCATAAATTCTCTTATAATCTGTGCTAGCAAGATGATTTAGACAGTTCACTTAATAAATGTAAGGGGATTAAAGAAAGAAAAAACTAAAACAAATGCATTATTCCTATCTTTTCCTTCGTGTGTATGAATAATGCATACATCTTATTAGTGGCAAATAAAGTAATATACTGCTGCGTACATTTTTAGCAGGAAACTAATTGAAAATCTATTTTGATGAACCTCAAACAGCTAGAAAAATTAGTGGAAATTCAAGCATCTAATTTTAGTTGGATTTTTCTTAATATTGAAAATGCCATTTCTTTGAAACTCAATTCATTTCTCTTCTTATCTGGTATATGTTCAGCAACTAGCTGATGAAATTAATTTCTACCTCCAAATTAGCTAATTAATTTTTGAACCAACAATTTTAGTTGTTGCCATTTTGAGATTTTCTTTGAAAAAATAATACTGTGTGAGAATATTTCTCCATCACAATAAAAACACTGAATGATTGATACCAGAAAAATAAAAAGAAAACAGAAATGTTAATTGCTTTAAGATAAGCATTCTGTACCTAATCTTTTGAATTCTTAGCCTTCTGGGTAGGTGCTAGTTTGATGTTTTTCACTCACCCCTACTAGATTTCTACAGTTGTAAGACTAAAGGTTTCCTTGACAGAGAGTTTGGCTTAGTGACAATGTGAATTTGGCAGGTCCTTGGAAACCTTTTGTTTTGTAGTTTGAAACTGCAGATTCCTAATACTGATATACCTTAGGTCTTCTAATGTTCTAACATCTTGTTGGGATCATTAGCGGATGTTTTAAGGGAAGTTAGAATTCTTTTCACTTGGAGCCATGTAGTTTTCATTACCAAAGCTGAGAAGCTGAATAAAAAGCTTTATCCAACAACACATTTTCACTATACTTGGAAGCTTTTGTTATTCGATTTTCAAATTGGCAGGACCTTCATTTTGATAAAAGTGTGTCCTGATTTTATGAGGAATGAAAATTGATAAATTAGATGGCTGAACAAAAATAATTATAATTTAAAGGTCTTCAGGAGAAACACTCTGATCTCTGTACAATGGGCAGCGGGATGCGCATGGGTTGAAAAAGAGAGAGTTGACAGAAACCACTAGAAAGCATGAGAATTACAAGCGGCATTTCTTGTTCTTTCCTGAAAAAAAGGAAAATGATTTATGATTGAAATTATTCTACAAAACAGCTCTGGCATGCGACCCAGATGCCCTGTACCCTGCTATGTTCTCAAACTTCAAAATCAGTTATAAATTATGGCATCAAAGGAAGGCTTCTTGTGAATTTCAGTAACAGGCCATCCATTCATGTCCCAAAAGCAAATATGTTATGGTGGCTTCTTAAGTTTCTGAAGCCGAATAATATTTTCTTTTCTAGAATAGATTCTGTTTAGTAACTTGGCCTAGTATACCACATTTTTAGACAATGATTCTGACAACACGTGAAGTCTGGCTTAGATATCCTTTCATAGAAGTAATTCAGATAAATACGTTTATCACCATCAGAGGGAAAAGTGAGAGGGGGTTGTGCATGCTACTTCTGGCAGAGGTTTGTTGGTATTGTAATTTAAAACACAGATAATTGCAGTAAACTGACTCTTGGGCTTAAATTACTTTCAACAGCCATTCAACAGCCATTCCCTGCTCAATGAAAAATGAGACTATGAAAATTCAATGTTATCAATGTTAGGGTAGTTGGTGAGAATTTTAAAAATAAACTAGAAAAGACTTAAATTGTTTTAAAATGCTTTTCTAGCATTGGTAGAAATGATTTAAACTAACACTACTAAAGAAATTACTTATTTTTCTTTAAAAGTACAGGAAATAACTCTCAAATGCCAATTCACCATCAGAGTTATTTTCCTTTTCTAAAACACTTCCAATTCCTGGGCATATGCATGTATTTTAATATTATGAAAAGCATGCCCCATGGAGTATTTCTCCTAATGTTATACCTTACTATCATTTCAATATTTCTAAGTCATCTTTATATTTGCCAACTCAAATGTCTATTAAATTTCAGTGTGTGGTGAGATGATAACTTACTAAAACATTCCCTTTATTTTGAACTTTAAGATTCTATTTTATAATTGGCTGTTAAATGTCGCAAAGCATATAAAAAGTTGTTCTGTTAGACTGCTACTTCAAGGTAAGTATTCCATTTTAGAAATATACATGAAAAGTATCAGAGCTTTTGGCATTCTTGAATTCAACACATGGTTTAAAACTTTTCACCCACTATCATTTTGCAATAATCATGCATTCCTTAGAATTGGAAATGCATTTCCACTTCATAAATAACTATGCTTTCAATTTGAAACACTTTTAGTAGAAAAATATCTCAAAGTAAGTCTTCCAACACAGAAGCAAGATTTATGATTTGTAAGAAGCCTTAGTAAATCAACTGTATGAGACTATTTACAAAGCTTGTTGAGAATTGGATGCTAGGGAGTTTTAGAAAAATAAGAAAGCACTTTAAAATTTTTCTTTGCCTCCAAACTTATTCAAAAACATGGGTATATCGTGTTTTTTGTTTTGTTTTGTTTTTGGAGCAAACTGTTTGGATGGGCAAAATCATTGTTCCTGTTTTGTGCGATGGTCTACGAGCCTAACACTATGACTATGATTAGAAATGTGCTCAGTGACACTATGACTGTGCTTAGAAATGTGCTCATTGTTATACTAGAGTCAGGAGATGACTCTTACAATAAGGAATTACTAGACATAAGAGACTTCTGGAAGAATCCAGCCTTCAACACACTTGCATCTTAGTTTTGAACAAGGCTACCCTTTCTTTACTTAAAAATTCTCCCTCTGCAGACCTGGTACTCTCTCCTACAAGGTCACAGATCCCCTGACAATAATCTGAAATACAGCCTTTGAAACCTCTGATGAAAATATTAACTCACATGCATTTCTTTATCTTGACTGATTTTATCCCTGTAAGTCTATGTAAGCCATTAGCATTTCTCAATGTGTAGATTTTGTATCATATTTCTCAAGGGCACCTCAGGTAGTTATTAAAATATACTTAATTGATCACTGTAAAAATTTGAGTTTAAGTTATTTCTAGCAGAAGCATTGAGTTAAATAAATTATAAGAGAATTATAAGAAAAACATAAATGTATAGCTTTGGACACTACTCTATTTACTATTTATTGAGCCCTAATTTGTACAAGGCAGTGGCAGAGCCTAAGGATCAACTCCTGAATAACAGACAAGTACCCCATGGTCACAGAGTAGGCAAATTGTTAGGAAACTGACCTTAACAAAACAGCTTCACAAACAAATGTGATCCTGTAACTGCGATAATCTAGACCATGAAGATCATATTACAAGAGGAATCAAACACTGAGCTACTATGGCCTTGGCAAGAGGATTCTCTGAGGAAATAATGCCTGAGAACAAAAGTATAATCAGCGATAACTAACACACTAGGAGAGAAAAGAGTACTCAGGCAAAAGGAATATCACTTAAGTTCTGTGGAATAAACCAGGTTCCACAAGACCAAAGACATGGTTTCCCTCAAGTGGTGTTAGATCCAAAATATAAATATATGTAAGCACATAAAGGATCAGGGGTGTGTGTGTGTGTGTGTGTGTGTGTGTGTGTGTGTGTGTGTGTGTGTGTGTGTGTGTGTGTGTGTGTGTGTGTGTGTGTGTGTGTGTGTGTGTGTGTGTGTGTGTAAATGATTAATCTGGCTGATATATGGTATATGCATGGGTAAGACACCATAATGAAACAGTTTTGAACAATTAATATATATTTCAACATAAAAGACTATCAAAGTTGAAACAAGTCTTGTCTGGTCATTAGTTGGAGGGGGTCAGACAAATGGGGAGTGAGAAGGCAGACACAGGCAACATCCTTTATATACATGTGTGAAAATAGAACAAAGCAACATGATGAGAGTGGTTTGGGAAGAGGGAGAAAGGATCAAGGTAAAGGTGTGATTATGATCAGAAGCTTTGTATACATAACTTGACTTGTTAAAGTGAAACATCTTTGTCCAACTAATTTGTTTTAATTAGAAAGAAAGCTCCATGGGAAGACAGTAAATTTAGAGAAAATACAGGAGACTAGAAAAAAAAAAAAAAAAACAGAGATTAAACATGCTGAGAAGGGAATCTGGTTAAATGAGCAATCCTTCAAATTACCCAAACCATTGCTTAAGAAGAAAAATTCAGAAATTTGATATTCCCATACTTTAGGAATATTGTCCCTTGTTAAAAGGAAATGAAAAATATGGAAATCATTTACTTACAATAAATCATTGTGTATGCCTTATGTGAGACTCCATAAAAGATCATTTTCCATTTTGTTATATATTCTGATGCTTTTTTCACGTCATTAATCTTGGAGTTTCTACTAAGGTTCATTCCATCTCAGTCCGTCAGGTATATCCTCAGATACAATGTCTGAATATATTAGAGAAAAACATTATGGAAGACAACAAAATTTGCAAAAGTCCTGAACTCAAATTGTTTTCGAACTGCATTGAGCAGATAGCTACATGAAGTCTGCAACAGGGCATAGCTAACTCGATCATAGTTCTGAATACTTGGGTAGCCATGTCAAACAGGTCTTCGTTTCAGCTTGGTTTTTTGTTTGGTTTTTGGTTTGTTTGTTGGTTTGGGGTTTTTTGGGGGAATATATGTTAAAGTTTACAACTGTATGAATTAAATGTTCATATACATCCAGAAATCAAATTTATTGGGTAATTCTTTGAATACTGGGAACATCTCATTTTATACATTACTTTCAAGTTATCATGTGACCTCTGTTGATGCTAAAATGTTTGGTATAATATAAATAGCAAAAATATTAAATGTAATAAGGATTAACATAAACCTATTAAAGAACTTGCCAAAGTCATAACTAAGTCAATTTTGAATAATCAATATACAATTTGTTGATTATATATGTACATACATAAATATAAATATATGTATATACACTATATATACATATGCATACATATGAATGTATATACATATGTATATACATATATCATTGCACACTAAGGAGAAAACTGAGGCTTCTTTTATCATTAGTGGGTTTTTTGTTTTGTTTTGTTTTGTTTTGTCTGTCATGGGGCTTGAACTCTGGGCCTGGGTACTGTCCCTGCGCTCTTCAGCTCAAAGCTAGTGCTCTACCACTTGAGCCCCAGAGCCACTTCCGGTTTTCTGGTGGTTTGTTAGAGATAAGAGTTTCACAGACTTTGCTGTCTAGGATGGCTTTGAACCATGATCCTCAGATCTCAGCCTCCTGAGCTGCTAGTATTACAGGTGTGAGCCACTAGTGACCAGCAATTAGTGGGTTTTATAATGATTTTAATAGAAGACACCTGAAAATGGCATTAGCATTTTATAATAAAGATTCCCTTGCAAAATAAATTCAGAACAGCCTAATTCACTTGACTTATATTTTTCTGAAAAATTTTGGTAGCATTCAATATGGAAGTGAATCTTATAAATTTCCCCAGAGTAGGATATAGATTGTTTCTTGAACTCATTTTTCTGTATAATCCTTTCTATACTGTTTTCTGAACAATAATATGCAAGACTCACATTCAAATAAACAATTTTAGGAATATAATGCACTCTGTGGTGGTGTTTGTAATTTCTTGATTAGGGAAAATGAAAGAAGAGTGTTTTCAGTTACATATCATACCCCAAAACAATTGGTAATAAGGGGAAGAATGGCATAAGTCATCCATGAGAATACTTAAAACATGTCGGCATGAATATATGTTGAATTAGAGAGTAAATATCTCTGAATAAGACCATCATAGTGGTCTGGATCTAATTAGGAAATAGATGCTGAAAGGAAGCTAAATAAGATAAGTTAACAGAATAATGAGCACATTCTGTAAGATGGTAACTTGCAGATACTAGAAAACTCGACAAGCCAGCCCAAGAATGTTTGAGAGAACAGAAAAGACCAATTTATAACAAGTTAGATCCCCTGAATGTAGATGAAGTTAAGGCCACTGGAAAGTAGAGAAACTTGCCAGGTTAGCCAGCAGAATTTGTCTGGAGTTTCTAGATATAGTAGCTCACCCTCCAAAGGAAGACAGAGCTTATAATCACGGAGCAAAACTATGCAGTGAGAATGAGAGTATCTGTACATGCCAGGAGGCCTTCCAAACATGGAGGTTATGCAAGGAATTCAGAGGGAGCTGCAGAACCATGTCTGTCTGCCAGGCCAGAGGCAGGCTGCATGTACAATGCTCAGGAGCTTACAGTTATGCAACCACTGTCCAATATCAAGAAATCTATAGAAAGTTTGTCCATAGGCCAAAACTGCAAAGTCAGGATTTTCCTCTACTGTAGTGGGAATGCTCTGGCTAATCTTACACTGGTGACTGGTGCTAGACAGTCCCAGCAGCACATTTTTAGGAAGCCTCTTCCTCCAGAAATGTTCCTCAAATGTCCCCTATGAAACAATGCTGTCTTCACTGTAAGAGAGAAGTGAGTCAAGGAATTCAGTCATTTATCACAGAGCATTTATTGAAAGGCACACTTGGAACTGAGGCAGCAAATTGATAACTGACACAGGTGTGCAGTTCATCATTCACAATGGTGTTTTACAACCCATAATGCTGTGAAATGTGCATGCACTGCTACCACCTGTTTCCCACCTTTCCTCCATGTGGAATAAAATCTGAGAAATAAGGAACGAGTTATTTATGTACCTGTTTGGTTTCTAACATTTTATTTTGAAGTCATTATACTCACAGGAATTTCAAAACCAGTACACAGTGGTTTCATAAACTGTTTATCCAATTTTTTCCCAATAATTATATGTTACACAGCCATAGTGTAATGATGAAAACTAATACATTTATATTAACACAATATATATGCATATGTGTTCATGTACATTCAAATAAATAGATGTATATATGTATAAATATATACACCTACTATCTATCTATCTAAACACATACCTTCATAACACACTATGCATATATGTTTAGATCCATATAATTTATCATCACCAACACAGTATAAGAATACAGAACTTGTCTTCCACCACAGGTCATCCGTGCTATTTGTTCACAGTCCAGTCCACCCACTACTTACATTCATCAATAATTGGTGCTTCATATTTACACATTCTTGTTTTCAGGAATACTAAGGACCTGTAATTCTACAGCATGATACCCTTTGAAATTAACTTTATCTTATGTAGTGAGGTGATGTTGTTGGTTATTTTTATTTAGCCTGAAATCTCTTTTACTTGGTGTATTTTGACTACTTTTATGCAACAATTGAATTTTGGGAGCTATATTTGCCATGTCGTTATTTTTCTTTGCATTCCATTCTATCATATGACCACTGTTTTTAATAGTCCAACTTGGCCCTAAAGTTCTATTCCTTTTTTTTGGGGGGGGGTGTTCCGGTTGTAGGCCTGAAGTCTGTGCCTGGGCGCTGTGTCCCTCAGCTCTTCACCGGCTTTTTTTTTGCTTATGTGGTGCTGAGGAATCGAACCCAGGGCTTCATGCATGCAAGGCAAGCGCTTTACCACTGAGCTACCTTCCCAGCCCCCTAAAGTTCTATTCCTTTTAGTGTTTCTATTTTTCCTTTGTGGTGCCATTTGAGTAATTTTATCATTTTTATCAATCACTGACCTTTCTTTCTGCTCATTCCACTCCACTGAGACTAGTGAGATTTAAGATTTTAGTTTTTTTTCCTATCAAGAATCTAAAATTGCTGGGTGCTGGTGGCTCATGCCTATAATCCTAGCTATTCAGGAGGCTGAGATCTGAGGGTCATGGTTCAAAGCCAGCCCCGTCAGGAAAGGCCATGGAACTCTTATCTCTGATAAACCACCAAGAAACCCGAAGTGGTGATGTAGCTCAAGTGGTAGAGCTCTAGCCTTGAGCTGAAGAGGTGAGGGACAGCACTCAGGCCCAGAGTTCAAGCCACATGACAGAGAGGGAAAAAAAAACCTAAAATTGCAAATTGTTTCATGAATATATCCTAGAATTCATTTTGACTTGTCGATGTTATTAATATGTTTTTCATATGATAGATTTAAGTTGGTTTCTCCAAGTCATTTATCAGAGTTTATTAGAATTTTGTTAGTTTGAGTGAAATTCAGAATCTTTACTTCCTTTTTCCATTTGCCTTCCCTAGTTTATAGCATAACAAGTTAGATAACTTTTCTTTATCTAGTGAAAATCACATTAGGTAGTTTTGTTATATTTATTCCTTCAATTATCATTATTAAAAATATTCAAGAAGAGAAAAAAACTGTATTTTATCCTCATTTTGCTCTTTCTGTTCATTCTTCATTCCAAGTTCCAAGAGTCTTCTTATCCTTTCTTGTGGTTTTCAAAACTTCTTTCAGACAATCTGATAGATAATTTTGTTGCTAGCAATTTTTTTCTATTCCTTTGTCCTAGAATACCTTTGTTTCCCTTCATCTCTAAAAGATTATTTCACTGGACATAGAATTTAGGGTTGGCAGTTATTCCCTTTTAGCCCTTGAAAAATACCGTTCTACTTTTTTTTGACCTCCAAGGCTTCTGATGAAAACTCAGCTTCCATTTGATTGTTTTTCCCTCTGTAGGAAGATGTCCTTTGTTTTTAATCCTTTTAATATTTTTTAAAGACATCTTTTTATTGAAATTTTATGTAATATGTGTGGAGGATTCATTTTGCCCCTTGAGTAAAAGGTTTGTGTCTTATAAACTTTAGGGGTGACATTTCACCTTTATACTTTGAATGTTTTCTTGACCATAATACCTCTATCTTCTTTTCCTGGAGTGTGAAGGACACAAATATTAAATGTTTCTTTTTCCCATACTTTTTATTTGAATCAAGTAGTTTTACAGGAGGGGTTATTTTGGCAAATCTATATATACATAAAATGTACCTTTATCAGACTCATCCCTTCACTTAGGGGCAAGGACAAGAACAACTTATCCCTAAGATAGTGTTTATCATTTTCTATTTTCTCTGGGTTGATGGAAACATTTTTATCATTTTATCTAATGTCTACTCATCGTTCTCTCTGTTCTTTCCAGTCTACTGTGATCATCCAGAGAGTTATAAGTTTTAGTTATTTTGTTATTCTAAAACTTGCATCTTTTGTTCTTTCTGTCTTTCATCTCTGTGCTAAACCATTAAAGATTGCTAACATATTCATAATTCTACAATAAGTCAATTTTATATTGACTCAGTCTCTTGTCAGATTATTCCAACATCTATGCCACCTCAGTGTTTTTTTCTGCTGTTTTTCTGTATGTTTCGATTGTCCTTGCTCTTGGTAAGAGTGATTTTTCACTAGTGTTCTATTTGCAAATCTATTTGCGACTTTAGCTCTTATTCAAATCTCTTTCAGAACATGAATAGAAGAAATTTTTCATTATTTTTCCAAGTAGGTTCTGCTAAACGTCTTATCTCACCAATTAGCCTGCTCTGACTCTTGGGAGGGGACCACTATATCACTGCCTGATGGCAGTAGGATCTTTTGTTCTTCCTTATGAATCCATGGGCATTGTTTGGCTTCCTGGTAAGAGCTAAGACCTCACTTTACTATTCTCCACATGGTTTCCATTGACACCACCACAGGGAGGCCCCATTGCCAGTGGATAACCTTGTAGTGCCCTTTTGCTCAAACATGGAGGGAATGCTGGAATAGATGGCTGTCTCAGACATTTTTTATAAGAATTTTCTTACCATCAAGTGAGAAAAAAGTCCTGCTCCTCTAAATCTTCTCTAATAAGATGAAGTGTTTATGTGTAGGCCTTCGTTCTACTTTCCCTTCTAAGTAAGGAGGGCTCAGAAAAAAGTTGTTTTTTTAAATTAAATAATTACATGAGATCACTACTACCAGCTATGATGGTGTCTCATTCATGCTCATGTTAATAAGGTTTTTCTGTAGTCCAATTCTTACATATGAAACACAAACATTGACAGCATATGTTGATTAAATTCTCAACATATGTTAGTTAGTTTCCCAAATCAATATCCAGGTCTTGTTTGGCATTACTAGGTCTTTGTTTTTCCCTCAGGATTTCTATACTCAGTGACTAATCCATACTTATTAATTAATACTGTTTTGAAGCCAAACTTTCTGGTCTGTTTAGACTATGGGTTTGTGACATTTTTTTCCTCCTAAGCTAGGAAGTTCATGAACAGTGTAATACTTCTGAAATTAAAGTATTTTAGAAAGTTGGAGTTGGGAATAGGCTGAACACTTAGAAGGTTTTTATTGTGAGATAACTGGTATATATAGATGGTTCATATTTATGGGGTACTAGGTGATGTTTATAAATCAAGGAGAAGCATATCTATATCCACAAAAGTTGAACATTTCTTTTAGATATCAACACTCAGAATCCTCACCCCTTTCACATCTTTTATCAGCGTCAGTTAGTTGTACAGGGGGTCGATTTTGACATGTGCAAACCTTGACCACACACATCCCTACCTCGTTCTTCCTCATCTGCCTTCTCCCGTCCCAAGCAAATCAATCTCAAAAACTATATTCTTACCGATCACACATGCACATGAAAATTTCTTTTACAACATTCACCTCTTTCCTCCTCTTTAGTCACCTTACCTACTGCTTTCATTAAGAGGAACAGCTTCAACAGGAACTATTTTACATTTTTATCTTTCAAATTCTAAGTGTATGTGACCTCTTCAAAGAGAATTCACAGTAAACCCCCCACCCCGTCACACACAGTGCTTTCATTAGATTTAATTCTTAATCTCACTTTCCCTATACCTGTTACCCCTTATTGTTCAATAGCATTTAAGGAGTTTCATTTGGCATTCTCATTCACAAATACAAGGGATTTTGGTGGTGGTCTCTCTTTAACATTCTCTTTAAGGATCCTCACTTTTACCTTTAAAACTATGCTAATTTATCATAATTTCTAGTGCATAAAGTACCCTAGAATGCAATAAAAACACCTTACTCATACATGTAATTAAAAAAAAGTTCATTTTAATGAGAGTAGATGGATAGTTATCAAAGGCTGGAGAAATGCATAAGGAAAATTCAGGGAAAGATTGGTCACTGAGTAATAAGTAACACTAGCTGTTTTAAGTGCACTTGCTCATTGATTCCTTAAAATAAATTCATAATATATATTTTACCAATAGTTTCTCATGGTCCCATACTTAGTAAAACTGAAACTGGGGTTAAAGACTTTCTGTAAGTATAGAACTAGTCAGCATTCATACAGTGCACTAGCCCACCATTCAATTAATTTAATGAGTGGATCAATATTTTTAAATCAAGACATTTTACATATTGTGGGAAATTTTAAAGAAAACAAAGAGATTTGTTTGCCTTTATTTGTATATTTACTAATCTAATCTATGTATTGAGTTCCTGTGCATTAAATACTTTTCATAGTAGGACTGGTAATCAAAGAAGTCTAGGGCTATTGCGTTAGGTGATCTTTTCAGATATTTGCTGGACTTACTATAAACAATATTTTTATCATGCCTACTATTATACTTCCCCTTAAAAATGCATGGTCCTTGAAGAGCACAATTTATATTTTTTGGTTTTTGGTTTTTGGTTTCTTTGGGTCCAGTCGTGGCCCTGAACTCTGGGCCCCTCAGCTCTTCAGCTCAAGGCTAGCGCTCTACCACTTGAGCTACAGCGCCACTTCCGGCTTTTTTTTGCTTATGGGTGCTGAGGAATCGAACCTAGGGCCTCAGACATGCAAGACAAGCGCTGTACCACTGAGCCACCTTCCCAGCTCCACAATTTATATTTTAACATCTGAAATTTTCCATGAAAAAAAATCTCTCGGTTAGAAAGAAAGCATTTACATATATATATAGAATTCATGTTAGCATGACTCCTGCTGATTATGATTTTCTCTTCTCTCCTCCTCTCTGTTCTCTTTTCCTACCTAACTTTTCTTTTTTTGTTCTTTCACTCCCCCCAGTTTTTCTCCCTTTTCCTCCTCCTCTCTTCTATCTCTTCTTCCCTCCTCTCCCTCCCCCACTTTATCTCTCTCTCCCTGTCAGTCTTTATGTCTCTGGTAAATATGTATTTATTTTAGCATTTTTTATTAATCATAAAAATTAAGGTTTATGGTGCACAAATGAGGCTGAAGGGGCAGATTGTTGAATTAGATAGGTACATTTTCAATCCAGATTTGTCACTAAGGAGTCTCCTTGGCAAAATATTTAACTCAATTTTCTTACTACCCACAATACAGTAATCATAAGCACTAATGTAAATAATGTAATAAAATGCAATAAGGTAAAAAATGGAGTATACAAGTACATGCTTACCTTATGTCAAAATAAGATAATTTTTAACTATCACTCTATTCGTCCTAAAGTAAGACATTTTTAGAATTGAGTAAATTCAAGGTAAATCTTACAGTCACAGATAGGAAATGACAATTCTGTTTCATTGTCTTTTTAAAAAATGGCCTTTACTCAGAAAATGCTAAATCAATGAATCAATAAGGCTAATTTCTCATAGAAGGAAAAGAAAGAAAATTTCGTTCGTTAGCTCTTCTCTCCTTATGTACATATTGCCATGCCTGTGAAAATCATTCCTCTCCTTAATCTGTCAATCTGTCTAATTTGAGTTTAAGAGACATAACACTGTAGTAGCAAGAGGCAAAAATAAAGCAATATTTATTTATTTATTCCTTTCTTTCTTCCCTCCCTCCTTCCCTCCTTCCTTCCCTCCCTCCTTTCCTTCTTTCCTACTTCCCTTCCTTCCTTTCTTCCTTCTTTCTATCTTTCTTTCTTCCTTCCTTCCTTCTTTCTATCTTTCTCTCTATCTTTCTTTCTTCCTTCCTTAGTCGTGGGGCTTGAACTTGGGGCCTGAGCGCTGTCCTTGAGCTTTTACGCTGAAGGCTAACACTTTTCCACTTGGAGTCACAGTGCCACTTCTTCTGTTGCTCGAGTGAGATCTTTCTAAAGATGCAATCATCTGAGCACGTCTTGATGAAGGAATTTTTAACCATTACAGGAAAACCTAGAGACATCCGTGTTTCCCATACAAAAGGGATCCCTGAACCTCCTGCGGCAGAAATGGGAATCCAGCGATTACCAGAGAAGTGGGTGCTGGCCTGAGGATAGTTGGTGCAGGCTCCCCCAGCCCAGGGAAAGCCCATTGGCACCGGAACCTCCCGATCCTCCCAGTCTGCCCTGCAGCCCAGGGGAAGAGATGCTCAGTGCAGAGACTGAAGAAGAGAGTCCTGAGGATGAGACTGACCACTCTCGGGAATGCGGCCGGCCTGAAGTTCTGAAGGAAGCTTCCCTGACTGGACGCCGTAGAATCGAACGCTTTTCCATTGCCTTGGATGAGCTAAGGAGTGTGTTTGAGGCTCCCAAATGTGGAGGCAAATGGACTGGACCAGCTGAATACACTGGAAAGGTAAGAGGACACTGATGAAGTCTAGTGTGCAGTTGACAAGGTATGCAGCTTGCCTGGGCTGACATTTATTCTCAAGTACTTAATCTCGACTGCACTCCAGGCAGATGTGTGGAAGCAGTCGCGCTATGCATTGTGAAATGTGACATCTTCTATTATTGACTTCAACTATGATCTATTCCAGTGGGGATCTGGCCTCCTTCCATTACCACAAAGGCAAGTCTGACATCCCTCGTTTGTTGTTGCCGTGTTTCCACAATGAGGTTGTCAGTTCCTTGGAGACAGTGACAACCTCTAACCACTGTGGGCAGCATAAGCATCTAGCCATGGTGGCCACATTCAGTAAGAACTGTGGAAAAGTTTCAAGTTGTTTCTCCTTTTCTTCTGAAAGCTTGAGAAATTTAGTATATAATAAATAAGCTGATACTAGACTAGCAGAAAATTGTGTTATGTGCCTAAACTCAGGACTAACACATACAGAATGAGACCCACACAAGGGCTATAGTTAAAGGTTAAATGGCATTCTAAGTATAGAACAAACTAGAGGCTTCAGGCTGCAGATGAATGAGTGGCAACAGGTTACAGATGCTGAGGAGGAGATTATAATGTAAGAAAGTTCTGTCTTACTATGCAGACAAAGTCCCAGTGGCTCTTATCAGCAAACCATCTTGGTCAGCTCTCTCTGTACCAGGTGTTAGGCTTCCAATCTCTTCACTCTATAAAAAGATCTTTGTCTAGTCACATTGAAAGCTATCAGTTGAAGATTCTGCTGCTCGCATCTACTTTAAACTCCTATAGGCATATTCAAATTAATTAATTAATTTATTATTTATTTATAACCAAGGCAAAGGTTTGCAGAATCATTCTTGTGTTTGCAGTGGTCTGAAATTTTGTTTTGGTTTGTTTTTGAATAACCAACCCGAAATATTCAAAGACATATGTTTGGATAGGAATACAGTGATCTCTCTCATAACTTGTCAATAATGATGGAATGCAACAAAAGAAGGCTTTGAAACCACAGGACTTGATTTAGAAACCAAAAACCTAGCATTTGCTTCCATAACTGGATAATATTTAACCTTTCAAACACAAATGTTTCAATCTATTGCTTGACTTTTTTTATTTTAGGGGATTATAGGTAATCTGTTTAACCCATTAAGCATAGAGTCCAAATATTTTGCGGTAGATGAAGATCACACTATGTTAATTAGGATGATTCATATGAAATAATTTACTAGCTAAAGGAGGTATTTAATCAAATATAGAAAATATAGCTAAGAAGATTATTAACTAGGACTATATTTATACTTTTGTTGTGAAGTTAATGCAATTATAATTTCAAGTTGAATGATTGTAATTTGTTACAATAAGAGATAATGTAATAGAGTTCCCCATGGCTTCCCTTATTTGCAATAACTAGTATATGTCTGAGTCAAGCAGAAAAGGTCAGATAAGTTGATGTTAGGGAAATGAACCCTAAGATATGAATTCAAATGTTTTTTTTCTTTCATGCGATTGTTTCTAACACATTTATAAGATTATTTCTTTGTTGCTTTGTATGTCCTCCCCCACGGCATAACCCCTGTTTTCACTGTATTTGATGTTGGTATAATTTGTGGAGGGGAAGGGGAAAAACAAATCGTTTAAATAGGGATACAGGTGGATCCATTGCAACAATGAGATGTACAAGTTGTTATGTCAAAAAACGAACTTTACAACTTTGGTGCGGGGGGTGGGGGGGCTAGGAGGGAGAGGATTGGGTGGGGGAGTGGGGGAAGGGGATTGTAAGGGATGGGAAGGGGAAACAAAGGAGGAAGCTACAATGCTTGATAAGAAATGTACTCATTATCTTGCCCATGTAATTGTAACCCCTCTGTTCAGTATTTTCACAATAAAAAAAGAAAGAAAAAAAAAGAAGAGATAATGTAATAGTTTATGAAGAGTTAAATAATCTCAGATTTGCACTGGGAAGAAAAGCTCCATGCGTGATGCTTTTCTTTTTTTCCCCAAATGAGAGTTATCAAAATGATACACAGTCACACTGTCATTAAGTGATAATTGGTCGACATAGAAGAAATTATAAGAATAAAGAAACTTTAAAACAAATTATTTTGCTATCATTCTGGTCAAGTTTCTCTCTGGGAATATATTTCATAGTTTGCCCTTCATGGACATCAAATAAGTAATTGAATCTGTGAGAAAAGAGTCATGGAGATGTATCTGTGAGTCTGTGTTGAATGTAGACCATTAACCACTTGATGACCACTGACTTGAGGATTCCTTTCCCTCTGTTTTAGTCACAAAGTTACAATTTATTTTGTGCCTTTACAATGTTCTCTATTAGCTAGAGACTGTGGTGCACTCAATGTAAATATGTATGATGCCGTTTTTTATTTACATAAATTAAAGCAACAGAAATTAGACTACCATGTAAAATTTTGGACATATAACCAAGATTATTGACAAAAGAATTGACTAAACATAGTAGATTCATCTTTATGAATTATTTTGATATAATCTGTTTTTATGTGGATGATATGTAACCACTTCAATGAAGCAATAAGAAAACAAGGCATTAATTAGGTTTATTGCAATATGAGATCATTGCTATTCAGCTAGTATGTGGTCTCTCATCTAGGACTTATAAAAATAATTATGAGGACTTGGAGTAGTGGTTCATATGTATAATTTCAAGTACTTAAGAAGAGAATATTTTCATCCACAAAGATCATTTGCATAAGAAAGAGGAATGGTATTTGTATTTTGTATGGTATTTTGTATATGAATTTTAGATGAGACACAACAAGGGAGAAGCAGAGAAATAAAATAAAGGAAGTCAATGAGGAGTTAACTTGCTTTTGCCTCAACATGCATTTTAATATGCTATTAGGCCTGTGAAAACAGTCTCAACTAAATTTGAAGTGATGTGCTTCCCCCTTGCATAGTAATGATACACAACCCCACACATAGTTACTTAGTTTCTCTAGACCTTTTCTTCTTCCTCATATCAACACTTTATGTTAGTGTCATTATAAAGTAATGAGATAATGTGTATTTGCATAAATCATGCAAAACCTCTAACCACTTTATAACTATGACATTTATATTTATGGAGACTGTTGGAATATAGATGAAGTGGGGAAAGTTATTCAATATTTATAACGTTTAATGCAAGGACAAAAATAAATTCAAATAAGAAAAATTGTTTACATTGAACAAATCATCCTAACAATAAGAGACAATGAACTGCATTCTGATGCAGCTAAAGAAGGAAACATTTTAGCAATAAGCACTTGATTTTAAACATTATAGAATTAAAGGGGGTTTTGAGAAATTTTAGAACTTTGAAAACTGTAGAATATCATCTATGTAAATATATTCACAGATATATGCACATGTATGTAGATGTGCATGAATCCATACACACACATATTATCTGAAATATTTTAGGAGAACATGTATTTTATTAACATGTCTTTTGTGTATGATTTGTACCTGAAAATAATTTATTGCTAAGAAGGAAGAATTAGAAGACTCAATATTCTTTTGTGTAAGTATGCGAACTTACTAAAGAAATATCAATCCTTATCAATTTTACAATTGTCCAAAACTATTAAGTAATTTTTCCTAATGTAATTAATTGCAAGAGAAAAATCAAGTAATACTTAGCATAATTTTATCTGCTTGATACATTATAATTTTCTTGAAGAACACAACTTTTTATATATATATATTTTTTTTGGGGGGGGGTCCAGTCGTGGGGCCTGAACTCTGGGCCTGGGTGCTGTCCCTTAGCTCTTCAGCTCAAGGCTAGCGCTCTACCACTTGAGCCACAGCGCCACTTCTGGCTTTTTTCTCTTTGCTTATGTAGTGCTAAGGAATCGAACCTAGGGCCTCATGCATGCAAGGCAAGCGTTCTACCACTGAGCCACCTTCCCAGCCCCCCCCCCCTTTTTTTTTTATAATTTTAACATATACTGTTAAATAAGCATAAAATGAATTCAAGCCTGAATATATTTATGTTTATCAGGCAGTCAGTAAAACAGAGTTATAAATTCATATATTTATCATCACAAATAATAAATATGGAAAATAATTTCACAAATTTTTAATAATTTTAAGAATGAGATTATAAATCTTAGAAAAAGAGTTAATGAAACTGATCCTAGACATTGATGTCCAGAATTGCTTATAATTAATGTGAGAGGCATTCTAAATGTGCATAAATATATAATAGATTATTACAGCAGCAACATTATATAGGAATGTACTTTTATAGAAGATTATTTAAACATTGTTTTAAAATTCTTGGTAATATGTTTGGAGTTTCTTTTCTGCTTCCCTAACAGACTTCATATATTTCAAAATCATCTCTTGACTTTCTTGGATTTGCAGTTGATGGTTCGAATGCCGGTCATAGTTAGTAATCAAAAGATATATATCTGGGGCTGAGAAGGTGGCTCAGTGGTAGAGCACTTGCCTTGCATGCATGAGGCCCTGGGTTCGATTCCTCAGTACTACATAGCAGAAAAAAACAAGCCGGAAGCAGTGCTGTGGCTCAAGTGGTTGAGCGCTAGCCTTGAGCTGAAGAACTGAGGATCAGCGCCCAGGTCCAGAGTTCAGGCCCCACGACCGGACCCCCCGGCCCCCCCCGCAAAAAAAGATGTATATCTTAGTTTCTGAGACTCTATATTGACCTGCAAAATATAACAACTAAAAGAAAGGATTAGTTTATCAAGAGAGAAAGTTTGTTGTTTTATTTTATGTGAAGAAAAATTTATCAGAAAAAAAAGGCAAGAGGAGCTCACTTGATGTGTTTTATATTTTCTTCTATAGTCTAAATAGATTGTATAGTGTATTCATACTGTGTTCAAATAAAATTAACGTAAGCCTGGCTAGTTGTTTCTGAACGGAGGCAGGGTTTGGACTAGCTAGGCGTGGAACAGGTAGGTTCAAGTCTCTCCCTGCACTTCAAAGCTCAGATTTGCTCCCCATAAGACTGGGATGGTGACGCCTCTGTAAGCCTCCCTCAGTGGCCACTTCATTCAGCCCTAGGTGTGTTCTCAAGGTTGATTCAATTAATCAGTCCTGACTTTAGGATCTTTTGGAGGCCAAATGGTAAACTTACCTTTTGCAGTAATCCACTCCATCACTTCTGCTGTTTTCAATGTAGAAATGTGGTTGCCTCAAAATCACTCATTTGGCAGGATGTTCTTAATATTTAATTGAAAGTGATTTCCATCATTGTATTTGATAAATACAATTTGAGCATAAAATGAATTTAATTGACAAAAAGGGAACTTCCATCCTTACATATACTGGCTATGCTACCGCACAATGCATTGATTCAATTTATAGTGCAACTATAGGCATGAAAATATATGTTTTCATGGAAGGGAACATGAAAATGCAGAGCTAAGGGATCCTAACCTACCTGTGCAACAGTGTTTATGCAGATTATAAATAATGAAAGATGTTGTACTTTGCAGCATATGTTGTTTTCATTCACTCTAATACCCTGGTTTTTCATTTAATGACCAATCTGTCATCTTTAGTTTTTAGTTCTGCACAAAATCAGGCAATTAAAATCACAGGTGAATCAAGGCTCACAAGCTGGCTTCTACAACAAAATTGTTTCACTAGATGCTGAACTTATTATCTTTACTTATTAAACCCAGGCATGTGATGACTCTGGATTAATTTAAAATGTCTTTACTGAGTAGAGTCAGAAACAGTACTGCTACTCAGTTTCCTCTGTCATAATATTTTTTATTCTGTCTCCCACCCTCACATTTCATCAGAAAATTTCTGTCACCTGTGATATACTTTGTGAAAGTATTTAACTGGACAAAGAGATATCCAAAATTTCTGGAAATCTAGTAGCCAAACTCTCACAAACATGTAAAAAATAAAAGTAAGATAAAGAAACATGAAAATAATAAAAATTAAAAGTCTTTCCTTAGAACAAAATTTATAGATCTTCAAAGAAGTATTTCCTTTGCTTGAACAATAGGCAAAGTTATTTATGACAAAGCCAAAGTATGTAGTTTAAAGAGAACAATCTCTTCTTTTTAAGTAATATAGAGAACAAATTGATCATTGTCATTTCAGCTTTAAAAACAGAATACCAACAGGTTAGTTGGAAATTGGTTCAGCAACTTTTTCATTGTCTTAACCTGAATGAGTTATTTAATCTCATTAAACCTCCATTTTCATATCATAAAAAATAAATTAATGCAACATAAGACTTTTGTGAAGACAAAGTAATATAATACTTGATGAGATTTTACAAAGGGATCACCTAGAGAAACAACACCAAAGCAGAAAGGCATTCATAGTTTATTTTCTGGTTCTTGTTCTGTCACTTACTACATGCCCTTGGTGAAAAATAGTTTGTCTCAATGAACTTGTTTGGATTCACCTCTAACAGAGGACATGATGTATACTTGGTGACTACTAAAGGTGCTGTGCAAGACAGCACCTATCATATTTGACAGGACCACACACAGAGACACACACACAGCACTTAGTACTGAAGGATTCCACAAGAATGTATGCTAGTATTTTTTAAGCTGGATTTTTCTTTGTGTTATAATTGTTATTTTTATGTGATGTTAATATTTGTACTTGCTCTTTTAACCTTTTCCCATGTTTGTTATTTTACTGCCTTGATAAACTGCTGTATTTTAGCTGGAAAAAAAAGTTGGTAAAATCCCCAAGTGAACACATTTGCATAGTTTATGACTTTCACAGGAAACTGCTATCTCATCTGATTTGGGTGTCACTGTGATACATGGAGTATCAATATGACATTGCTGAGGCATACACTGCTGATGACCACAGAAAGAAAAAGGTTAAGAGATAACGCCTCACCTTCAACCAGAAAAATGCTGTTAGTTCATGAATTGGCCATCTTTGACATTTTCCTTGGTGGAATAGTGAGAATTGTGCTCCTACTATAGGATTATTGGTACTAATATTCCTGTTTATAGCCTGCTTCTTCTACCCACACTAGCATGTTTATAAAACATTTCTACTTACCAAGGGGATTTATCTAATAACTCTAACTTCCTCTATGTTATGGAAGAAACTACCTTAATTATGTGATTATAGTTAATATCACTAGTGGTAAGATCCTAACAGTAGCATTTTTCAACTCCTATAAAGGAGAAACTCTATAACATAAGTGGTTTATTGCTATTCCAAATTGATAACGCCACATATATACAAAGGACCAGGAAACTAACCTAAGGTAAAGAGCAACAGAATGCATGAAAATCAAATGGAATGTACGGTTATCTACTGAATCCTGCAACAGAAAGAAGTACATTAGTGGAAAGAGGTGAAAATTGAATAAGATTTATTTCTTGCATTCACAGTTAGACTCTGGTTAAACAAGATGTTCAGATTAAGGAAGATTTCTTCCCCCCATTTGCAGTCACTTTATTGGATGGCCAATTGTCTTAATTCCTTAAGCTCCCTGGTCTGATCGTTGGCAAACAAGCCCAGGACTTACATACAAATCTTCTTTAAAATATTCCGTCCTTTTTACTTCTCAAAACAATTTCTTCATCAGAATTTAGATGTCTGTAATCTTATCTTATGGCTGAAATGAAAGATATTTAGTATGGAAAGCACTGGAGTTAGTGATGTTTCACAGGACATAAAGCACAAGTACCACCACACTTGCTCTTGATCCTGGAAGTCAAACTGTCTTTGGGGAATCTAATACTGCCATTATTTTTAGTGCCTGTTTAGCACTGACTATATTCTGTATGGAAAGTGGATGGTTAACACATTTCTTGCTTAGGAAACTATTCATTTATCTGTTTAATGTGTAGTGGTGAGTAAATGTAATGAGTTCCAAACACCTGAAACAAATTCAAGCTTCATTAATATTTCTCATCTGCACCAACTTCCAAATATGATGATTTATGGTACTTAATAGTGTACTAACTTGTTTCATGTCAATGTAAGTTATTTATTGTATGCCTTGAGACAAATAGTTCTAACGCATGGCAATGTATCATAACGGATGCAGTGGTTCTTTCTCCTCCCCAAGCTGTACAAACAGGAACATACATTTAACCTAACCAAAATCTGATTTCAACATTGATTAGATGCCATAATTTTTTGTTACTAAGGTTAAAAATAACACAAAAATTCCATCTTTGATTATTAATGATTTTATGATTTAAGTTTTAGTCCCTTTCCTGATTTATTTGGTGATGGGTTAAGAATATTTTTCAGTATATCTTCAAATATATTAGTTTAAAATTCCTATAAGAAAGATAATTCGGCGTATTTGGGGGGAATACACAGAAGCACCATGAACAAACCTCTCTCACAAACATATACCTATATGATAGCATGAACTATTGAAAGAAATGTTATTTTTGAGGGTAAAATTCATAGGTTGCTGGTCTAATATGTCAATGTCTCTATATTTACTCAGAACAAGAAAAACTGTTTTTGCTGAAATACATTTCATATCTATTCATTTAATTTATAGATAATACTCTTTAAAAAACAAAAAAAACAGGGTCCATAAATAGTGAATGCCTTGCTTTATCCTGCTATTGACTAGCCATGTGGCTATTAGAGAAAGAAGTCTTGGTAAGATATTATGGCTAGAAAATAATAAATACAGGGCACTAAATACTTTCTCAGTTGTGTGTTCAAGGTCTCATAGGTATTTGACTATTTTAATTCACTGAAATCTTAACAGGCAAAGCCATCATTATTCCTATTCTACAGATACAAAGCACTGGAAAAGTTAAAGGACCTGTCCAAGATTACTCCATTGGCAGGAATTGTGTATATATTGCAACTTAAATTACCTGCATTGAGAACTGACATTAACTAGTCAAGTAGACTTGAGTCTATCTGCGCTTTCAGAATTCTTGTCTGTTTTTGTACAATACCCCTCAGCTGTGTTTGTGGTATGAATGGACCCTGGACAATCTCAGAATTCAGAGAAATTCTTAAGCTTTGAGTAACACCAACACTTCCATGTGCTCTATACTAAAAGGAATGAATATTTTCCCCAAGTTAAGATCTTTCATTGTGCATTTCGGTCTTTATCAAGAATTCAGTCTCTCTCTTAGAGGAACATAAAATAATGATATCATTGTACTTTTGATAAAATATGGAGCAACGAAAATAACTATTATAAATAAATAGATTAACAAAGATATTTGGGTAGTCAGTGTCTGAGTTGTGAGACAGTCTGAGTTCAGAAATCCTACTCTTAAATATTGAGGAAGATAGTATTTGTGTTTGCATATTGTACTAATAACAGAGGGATTTTGTTTTGAAGCTACTGGGTCTTAAACCTCAAGGCCTGACTGTTGTTCTTTAGTTTTCCACTCAAGGCTGGTGCTCTGTCACCTTGAGCTACAGATCCACTTCTAGCTTTAGTTAGATAATTGGAGATAAGATTTCTTGCACTGTCCTGCCTGGGTTGGCTTTCTATACTCAAATCTCAGCCTCCTAAGTAGTCAGGATTACAGGTGTGAGTCATCAGTGCCTGGCCAATAAAAGAATTATGACTAGCTAAAACTTTCTAATCTAATTCAGTTAACTTCAAGAAAAATTATTTTCACACTAAAAGGAGTATTATAAAGAAGTAAAGATAATCAACAATGGTTGCTTTGGTAGGGAGAAAGTCACTTTTTTTAACTTGACTTTTTTTGTCTTCATTTGAGAATTTAGGATAGGGGCCGACATCAATTTAGTAAAACTTGAACCCAAAGGAAGATTTTTGAAGGCAAAGACAGAAAAAAAGGAAAATTTTTGAAATGAGAAATACTTTGAAGTTTATTTTAAATATTCATTGACAAAGTTTTTTAGCATATTGGTTTTTTTTTTAAAAAAGCAAAATTTATAGAAAAGTCTATGAGAATTGTTGACAAATAAAACTACCAGGGAAGATGCCAGAGGACAAGTAGGCAATTATGGATCGTCTCGTCTTATTCTGGCATTTTTGAATGTTGTTGTCTTATACTAGTTTACATCTCCTTCTTTCCACTCGGTACTAACCCTCAGCTTTTCTATGCCTGACTTTCTCTATTTTCCCCAGAATGTGCTCTAGGACACTGCCTACTACATAATCTACCCAAAGGTTGGAAGGCAAGGCAACTTGAATGTGCACAGTTATGTACTTGTTACGAATGTTAAACATGTACATGGAACTAATGTAAAAGACCAAAATTAAACTTTGCAAGCAGTGGGTGAGTTTTACTATATGTTTTTTAATATATCTATTTTTGCTTCCAAATTTATATTCTTGCCTAACCAAACCACTGATGCAAACTTGGGAAATTTTAAACCTTCGTATCATGTCATGGTAATAACCCAGAGTTTGCAATTCTCTTCTTTTATAAATAACATACTTTGAAAGGATTTTACATGTTTATAGGCAAATTCAGTATTTAAAAATGACACGGGCCTTCATCTCTTAATTTCTCAGTTTTTTTCTATCATTAACATCTTACTTGTAATATTGATGTCATTATCAATACATTATTAGTAATTACATATTATAGCTTATATTAGCATTTACTTATGGAATTATATAATATGTGTTTGAAAAGTGCATAATTTTAAGCTATCTGATATCCCATAACATGTAGAACTTAACTGGCATTAACTCTCTCTACTTTGCCTACTAATCATGAGACTCTTATCTACAATTAACCTCCAGAAGACCAGAATGGCTCTGTGGCTCAAGTGGTACAGCACTTGCCTCAAGCTGAAGAGCCCAGAGACAATGCCCAGGCCCAGGGTTCAAACCCCCACGACTGACAGAAAAAAAAAATTACCATTCAATAATTTAATATATGTGAATACTAGTAAATTTCATTGATGTCACCCCTTTCATCATTCTCCCTCATCCCTCCCAACCTCATCCCCTCTCCCCATTGTCTTAATTTTGTAGAACATGCATGGAACTTTATAACTATGTCCCTCCTTCTTCTCATCATTTCTTTTTATTGCTAAATAATATTCTGTTCTGTGGATGTTCAGAGTTTATGTGTTTACCTATTGAGACACTTCCTGGTCTTTGCAGTTACGAACGAAGTGTCTATAAACATGTCTGTTCAGGATGTGTTGTCGCACTAGTATTTCATTTAATTTAGCGGGATAACAAGCAGTACAAATGCTGACTGTATAGTAAGAGAATGTTCAGTTTTGTAAGACACTACCAAATTAGGATTTTAAATTTTACATGACTTTTTAAAAGTGTTACATTCTCATCATCTATGAATGAAGGCTCTTTTTGCCTTACCCCTCAGGCACGTATGTTGTTCCTAGAGTTTGAGTTTTATCCACTCTAATAAGTATATAAGAAATGTAAACGTCTGGAGTCCTGTAGAATTTTTCAGGTCCAGGGATATTCTTAGGAGAGGATCACAAAGGCTCAATAGCTATGTTCATGTGATCATATAATATGATATTTATCTGTTTTTTGTTTTCTGTGCTTTTTCTATTGTATGGTTAATCTGTTTGGGGGAGAGTAACAGGGGAGCACAGAAATGTTGGGACAAAGGGTGAGCAAATGCAGCAGTAGTACTCACTAGATACTATGCTGAAAATGAATTATAGAACTTATGTGTGTGGTGGGGGATTGGGAGAATATAAGGAAAGGGGTGACATTGCCCACAAAGAAATGTATTCATTACCTGACATGTAACTATAATCACCCTGCACATTACTTATACAATAACAATTTTAAAAATATACCCACAAAGGAAAAGAAATATGAGTGTAAGTTTTATGTTTCCCTATTATTTTTTTCTTACTTGTGACTGTTGTGCTAAGTTGATTTGTTTACAGGTTTTAGTAATCTTAAGTGTTGCTAATTTAGTTGCCATAATCTTTGTTTCCTTTGTTGATAATAACAAACTTCAGAAAATTTCATGTTTTTTCTTACTCATTATTATTTTTTCAAATTTTATTATAAAGGTTATGTACAGATGGGTTACCGTTATATAAGTCAGAGATAATGAATACATTTCTTTTCGAACAGTGTCATCCCTCCCTCATTTTTTCCAGTTTTTCCCTTCATGCCCTCCCTTCTCCTAAGTTGTATAGTTCATTTCCAACATAGTGTCTAGTGAGTATCACTGTTGAATTTGTTCACCCTTTGTCCCCAGTTTCTGGGCTTCCCTTTCCCTTCCCAAATCAGAAAAAAACGTTTATACAAGACAAAGGGTACAGAATCAAAAACAGTAACAAAAGTTAATACACCAAAGGGAACAACCAAACAAAAAAAACCCTGAAAATAGTACAATAAAAAACCTCTTGCTTCCATTTCTTGGAGGTCATTTTGCTAAGCATCATTTTATATGGTGATATGCACATGACTATTGAGCCCTTGTGATCCTCACCTAAGAAATATCTGCCTTTGTTCTCACTGTGTGAATGTTAGAGTGCTGTAATTAATCACAACCAAGTATGATTATTTGTCTTTTAGCATCTGTTGGGTTTACTTGTAGAGTTATAGGCACATTCTAATTATTACAAATGAGGGAAACCATGCAGCCTATATTTGTTTGGGTCTTGCTTACTTCATTCCAGGGATACAAAGCTAGTTCAGTATACACAAATCAATTAATATAATTCAACAGATTAACAAGGTCAAGGACAAGAACCACATGATTATCTCAATAAATACCGTAAAAAGTTGACAAGATTCAACACTCTTTATGATAAAAGCTCTGTAGAAGGTAGGAATCCATGTATCATCCTCAATATAATAAAGGCTGTATATGACAAACCTACCTCCAGCATTATACAAACTAGTGCAAAGTTAAAACCATTTCCTCTAAAACCAGGAATGAGACAAGGATGTCTACTCTTTTCACTCCTCTTCATTATATTACTGGAATTCTTAGTTAGAGCAATAAGGGAAGAGACAAACAAAAAGAGGATCCAAATACAGAATGAAGAAGTAAAACAATCCCTCTTTGTAGATGGCATGCTTCTGTGTTTAAAGAACATCATAGATTCCTCCCCCAAGTTACTTGATCTGGTCCAAAACTTTGGCAAAGTAACAGTATAGAAAGTTAAACCACAAAAATCAGTAGCTTCTCTACAGAAAACAATGAGAAGAACAAAGCTGAAATGAGGAAAGCAACTCCATTTATAATAGCCTCATAATATTTTAAATTCAATTTCAAATGATTATTTAAGCATGGAAGGCTACATATGTTGCTCAATGGCAGAGCAATACCATAGCATATGCGAATATCTATGTTAATCCCCAGCATTGTAAAAATAAGTTTTATTTTCAAACATATGCATGTATTATCTATGGGACAACCATATACCCACTTAGCTTGTTGCTTGAGCATAATCATTAAATATCTTTTCCATTCAAAGCTGCCCCAGTCTGGGTGATGCACTATTTTTATCATTCTTCTTGGGTATGCACCTAAATTATAAGGTGTGAAATGCATCTGCTCTTTCTTTTCTCTGCAAGGTTCGTTTATGAAGTGCTGAGTGTAGGATAGATATGGGATCCTTAAATACCTTGGGCATAGGTAAACAGAAAATCCTGTCTATGTAAACTCCAATTAGGATGAGCTGACAGTCAGTGTCTACTTTGCTCTCAAGTTCACGTGCACTAGCATAGCATCCCATTCAATGGGCTTCTGGATCACCATACTTCCTCTAGTTGCTTCCCATTTGCTCATCTGACAGCAGCTATTCGGTAACCTGATATCATTTATCCCTTATATAGGGTCAGTGCAAGATTAAGTAATCTCTGTGGCTATAGATCTATTACTCTATGCCCTCTATGCTCTGTGCCATAGAAAGGACACTGGTGAAAAAAATGCAACAACTAGAGTTGAAGAAAGTAAGACACGACTTATTGACCTTTCTTTTTAAAGTCTGGAGCATGATGTTCCTTTGACATCAAGCTGTCTACCAGCCTCCCAAAGGACAAACTGCCTTCTTGATGCATATTTATTCCATTTTCCTGGTGAATTATTAAACAGTGGCCTGGTTATACACCACGTTTCATAAACAGCTTGCATTTTCTTGTTGCATTAACTCTGAATAGAGTACCTCATAAAATACAGACCCAAACACAACCTGAACACTGATGTCAGACCAGGAAGCTTTCTCCTTAGTGCTGTTCTCTGACTTCTTGTTATTTGACAGGCTTTTCTCAGTCTACAAAGTATTGGGAATAATAATTACATGTTCTTTTATGAGATATTTCAGCCATAGGGAAAAGGATGAAAATATATTCATCTCTTTTCAACACTACACCATAAGTGACGTGATGAGCATGTAACAACCCTCAGGAATGGAAGTCCCTTACATCTGTACCATTTAGGACTCTGGAAGCTATTTTGTCTATCAAAAGTTTTATACAAATGTCCAAATTTTCCTTTGTACAATATTTGAAAACACCCACATAAAACATGGGAAAAAAACACAGCAGGTAAAGGATTTACAATAAATAATAAATATGTTTTCCACATCATACATATGCACACACAATATTAAAATCACACCAAATAAAGGCTGGGAGTATGGCATCAGTATAAGGCTCTGAGATCAAACCTCAATACTTCCAAGTAAATCAGAAATAAAATGCCAAATTGAATTAAGCAAATTTAACTAAGCTCAGCTATTTTTCATTCTACTTTTTTCCCCTTTTTGAAGGAAAATAACCACAGGCCTATCACATAAACAGACAAGTAAAATGGATTGTAGGGCTGAGTGAAACTTGCATAGATACACCTGTGCTGACCCAACATGGTTTATTTCTTAGGCTTCATCAGTGAATATAAACAAGGTTTGGTCCTCAAATATATCCAGAATTTGAGTTCCTCTGTTGTTAAAATGAACAAACAAACAAACAAAAAAAAACATGTAGGTGACATTCGTATCATGTCAAAGAGTAAAGGGTAAAAATGAAGGAAGCCTGCTAAGAAGCCGAGAAGCTACTATTAATAACTTGGAGTAGCTAGACTGTGGATGCTGTGTAAGCAAAAATAAATATATTGAAATGACTCTTCTTGTTTGAAAAGTAAATCTAAAGTTAAAGTCAGTTCACTACTAACACTTTTTCATATCATTGTGTTTTGCCTGAAGTTTTACTGGATTTTTATTTGACATACAGCTTGGAGGAGCCTCAATTGAATAAATTTAATGAGAACTTTTCCATTCATTATTCTCTGACAAGAAATTTTTTTAACCAATCTAGCAATTAAAAACTGTCAGTTCTTTCAAAGTCAGTATTTCAATTCCAAAATATACATTACTAATCATTCCTCATTGGTATGAAGCTCACAAAATGATACTGACTTTTAACCAGTGAATTCATTTCCAAAATAATTATCATTAAAAACAAGAGCTACCTTGCAATATATCAAGAGATATATTGATTTTTCTTTTTAAAAAAGCAACTGAGGCAGAATGAACCTTATGGAGAAAAAGATTCAGATATCAGTGAGTCAAACTCTCAAGGTTAGAGTTCAGATAATATTCCAGATGATGGAAGCTCACATCTCCTAGAAACTTCATTTCATGCACTTTCTGCATTTGCACAGAAGTTTGTCTACTATTGGATTATTCTCTTTTTTAGAAGGTTAATCATTACATTGAGTAAAATGTGTCTCTTAGGAGCATTCATATTTTCACTACAGTGTTGGTTCTCAAAGCCACACAAAATATTTTCCATTTGTTGCTGTGGAAAATGACAGGCTATGTCTAACCTTGAGAGCTCAGGACACTGCTTAGCAGCAGGAGGTGGAGCTGAAATATTCTTGAGTGACTTGGGAAGAGTCAAGGGTAAGGCCAAACCGCTTCCTGACAAAACATGATATGGCTCAGCAGGTTCAGACTAAGGAAAGAAATAATGTGCATCAAAAGACAAAAACTAGAAACTAGTTAGAAAGCCTGTATTAGATATAAGCTAATACCTTTACGTGTCTTCTTTGAATATGTATCATAATTCTACTTAATTGGTTTGTGTTAGTAGACTCTCTCTGGAGTTTCAGCAACTCTGAAATAGATGTAATTGTTATTTTTTGTTTCTCTTCTGTTTTGTCCAAGTGTTACAATAAGCACTTGGATTACAAAGGCAGAACAATGAAAAACCCTAAGTTCCATCATGTATGAAAAAGTATCTTCTAGAGTGTAGCTAATACATTTCAGCCCAGTTAGCATCTTAAGTTGCTGAGATAATATGACCCCTTTGAGGCTTTGCCTTTTCTGTGAACCAGGCTCCAAACCACAAACTTACAGCAGCAACCTATGCAATGTATTTTGTTCCTTCTCTGGAAATTTATTTTCATCAACCATAATTCTAGTAACACCATATGGAACATCTTCCTACAACTGTAACCCCAGTTCTATCATACATACATTCATTCTTTGGAGGAGAATTATTGTACATCCACATAGCCTCTTAGTGGCAAGGAATTGATCATAACAAGCATGGTAAGGATAAGAGCTGAATTGAAAGAGTCTTCTACCTATACCTTTTCCCAGAAACTATTTTGAAGGAGGCCAAATATGAACAAGATTTTCCTCAAATCCACCCAAACTCACCCATACATGACCAACCCTTGTCTCTACCAGTTAGATCTATGACACACTGAACACCATTACTCCTGATTGTAACTGGGATTTATGAGGCTAGTTTTATGATTAATGGAGAATAAAAATGCTGTTAGATTGGAACAAACCATTTAAATTCAAAAATAATAGAGGCTTCCATGGGCATTTAAATGTTGATTTATGTTATCCTTAATGCAAAGGGAAGAAAAGTGTTTACATGGGGTCTCAATCAAAAAAATAAATTTGTTCAGAACATAAAATGTATGGCTGTGATGTTCATAAAGCATCAGTTTACTCTTGGCTTTGCCATCCCATGATACTTTGGAATGCCTCTGCTGTATGAGCTGTGTTTTCCCTACATTAAAGATATTACAGGATACACTTTAGCATACAAAAAGATATTACAGCTTGCACTTTTGCATACAATAAGTAGTAATTTTTTTTAAGGAAAGTCTTGTCATTTCTGTCATTAGACCGCTAGCAGCCAACAACCAGTATTGTTCTATGGAACATCCCAAGGACGGCTTAATATTAGGTTTTTAATACTCATAAAAGGGCTCAGAAAGTTCTCTTTAAGCCTATTTATTTCATTTTCTAAGTTTCCATTTTACTGTTTTCAGATCACAGGTTATTCAGACGTCTAGAATTACTGAATGACTAAGGATGTTGATAGATACTATATTTCAAATTAATATGTTCTGAGAATTGTAACCAAAGAGGAACCAAATTTATTTTTGTTTGTATCACATATATAACACAATTTTAATTTCTTATCTATTATGAAATATGAATAGCACTACATAATATATATACACATATAATATATAGTATGTGACACATATAATTTCTTTTTTTTTAAATTTTATTTCATTTTATTTGAGAACATACTGTACAGAGGGGTTACAATTACATGGGCAGGATAATGCATACATTTCTTACCAAGCATTGCAGCCTCCTCCTTTGTTTACCCTTCACCTCCCTTCCCAGCCTCCCCACTCCCTCCAGCCCAATCATACCCCCTCTCCCCCCCCACCACACCAACATTGTAAAGCTGGTTTTGACATGACATATTGTACTTCTCATTGTTGCAACAGGTCCACCTGAATCCTTAAACGACTTGTTTGTCCCCGTCTCCTCCACATGTTATACTGACATCAAATATAGTGAAAGCAGGGGTTACACTGTGGGGGAGGGACATACAAAGCAACAAAGAAATAATCTTATAAATGCGTTAGAAACACATGCATGAAAGAAACAAAAACATTAAAATACATATTTGAGGGTTTGTTTTCCTAACATCACATTATCTGACTTTTTCTGCTTGACTCATACATATACTAGATATTGCAAATAAGGGAAACCATGGGACCTATGTTTCTTTGGGCCTGGCTTACTTCACTTAATATAATTTTTTCCAAGCCTTTCCATTTCCTAACAAATGGGGAAATGTCATTCTTTCTGATGGAGGCATAGAATTCCATTGTGTATATATACCACATTTTCTTGATCCATTCATCTACTGAGGGGCATCTGGGTTGGCTCCATATCTTAGCTATGGTAAATAATGCTGCAATAAACATAGTGACACATATAATTTCTAATATGTGCTGCAACTGGTCATCTTTAAATAAACTCATATACCAATATTCATATTGAAACTTTGCATATTATTCTCAAGGATACATCTATATATATATTTTTTATTTTATTTATTTATTCTATTTATTTATTCTATTTATTTATTTATTTATTTTGTCAGTCGCGGGTCTTGAACTTTGGGCCTGGGCGCTGTCTATCACTTGAGCCACAGCTCCACTTCTAGTTTTCTGGTAGTTAATTGGAGATACAATTCTCACAGACTTTCTTGCCCAGGCTGGCTTTGAACCGTGATCCTAAGATCTTAGCCTCCTGAGTAGCTAGGATTGCAGGCATGAGGCACTGGCACCTGGCTTTGTGCCATATTTTTGAAGTTCCTACTGGCAGAGATGGTACTGTATAAAGGGCATCAGCAAATTATCAAATAAATAAATTTTGGAGCAACTCTGTGCCTGCAACTCTGTACCTTTAAAGACATAAAATTAGAATGATAATTGGATGACCATATTTGGTTGTATGAAGTAATCTTTTATTTCGCCTATCTTTGCAATTATACACTTGCCCATTTCATCTTGAAACAACTCTTCTCAAATTTCTTTGCATAATGCTGTCCTGTCTTACCTGTGCAGCTTTATTATTCTATCAAGTATAAATAATCAATCATTATTGAAATCTGAGCAAAACTATAATCTATGCATCCATTCCTTTCTAAAATGAAAAAAGCTATTGATTTAAAATAGCTATCAGTTCAAGTCGCTACTACCAGTTATTATCATTAGAAAATAATTTCTGAGCACTAATGTTTATGTGCCAATCAAAGAACAAAGGGACCACCTGTAAGAATCTGTGCTTCTGTAATGAATATCTAGGTTGTTCTGGTTTATGTTGGAAAATTCTCATGTTCAGTGGCAGTTCTTTGTCTTCTAAATTCACATGAACACAGTGTCATGTTTGACAGAATAGAGTCACTTTTCATTTGACATTATTTTATTGTTCCTATTTTGTGCAGATTTTTTTCCCTGACATGAGTTATCTTGAACATTATTTCTTGCCAAAGATATACAATCTCATTGTCTAAGAACTCACTCAGAAGAGAGGCTAGAGACCAAGGAAACATCAACCTTGAACAAACTTCTTCATCTTTAAGATGTAGCCTAGGCATCTACAAATAAATTAGAAGCTGTCCATGACTTACCAGGTACAGTGTGCCAGTTATAACAGCATCAGCAACAGCACAAAAGCCCCAAGAACATTACTTTCTGTAAATAGCCAACTCTCAGTTGTTCTCAGTATTGGGAGCCAAAGAAGAGCATGGCCCATTAAATTGAAAATATAGTTTTGAAAAGCTCAGGCTCACCAATAGTTTGGAATGTTCTCTATCCTACATTATTAAGGGTACATTTTCAAATGGAAACACTAATATTTTATTATTTGAATCCTCTTTCTTTGTGCAAGGCTTTTAAAAAATATTTTTAGTATATATTAGTTGTACAAAGGGTTTCATTGTGAAATTTTGTACCCTGATCAAACTCACCCCCACCATTAATTTGCATCTTCTCCATTACTGCTTCTTAAAACAATTTCACCAGATTTCATTATTCTCATTCCAAACATTAATATATGCATTCATTCAACCACATTCATTCTCATTCAACCACTGCACTGGCTGTTCCTACCTACTGCTGGTACCTGCTTCCCAACAGAGCCTGAATTACTTTCATATTATTCCTTTTCCATTTCTCTTTTCATTTATATTAATTACTAGAAGGGTTTCGCCATACTATTTCGCACAAATATATTATAACTTACTCACCTATACCTATGTATTTCTCTCTTTTGACATGCCTTTATTTTTTTGTAATAACTTTCTTATTGTGAAAATGCTGAACAGAGGGGTTCACATCACAGGATGAAGGTAATGAATACATTTCTTATAAAGCATTGTTGCCCCCTCCTTTGTTTTTCCCCTACCATCCCTGCCCTCCCATCTCCACAAATACATTTCTCCCTTCTTCCTCCCGCCATTGTAAAGTTCGTTTTTACACATAGCATCTTGTACATCTTATTGATGCAATGGGTCAACCTGTATCCCTATTTAAACAATTTGTTTTTTCCCTTCCCCTCCCAAATTATACCAACATCAAACACGGTGAAAACAGAGGCTATACTGTTGGGGAGGGACATACAAAACCAAAAAAAAAATCAAATACGTTAGAAATAATACCAAGAAGAAAGAAAAAAACCACTTGTGTCCTTATCTTGGGGCTCATTTCACTTAACATCATCTTATCTGACCTTTTCTGCTTGTCTCAGATATGTACTAGTTATTTCAGATAAGGGAAACATTGGGACCTATGTTTCTTTGGGCCTGGCTAACTTCACTTAATATAAATTTTCCAAGTCTTTCCAATTCATAACAAATGGGGCAATGTCATTCTATCTGAAGGAGGTATAGAATTCCATTGTGTGTATGTATATATATATATACCACATTTTCTTGATCCATTCATCCACTGAGGGGCATTGGGGTTGGTTCCATATCTTAGCTATGGTATAAATAATACTGCAATGAACATAGTTGTGCTGGTAGCTTTAGTATGGTCTTGTTTGTAAACATTTGGGTAAATGTCCAAAAGTGGGATTGCTGGGTCATAGGGGAGCTCTATGTGGAGTTTTTTGAGGAACCTCCATACTGCTTTCCAAAGTGGTTGAACAAGTTTACATTCCCACCAACAATGCAGTAAGGTTCCCTTCTCTCCACATCCTCTCCAGCATCTGTTGTTCTTAGAGTTCTTGATTATAGCCATTCTAACTGGAGTGCAGTGGTATCTTAGTGTTGTTTTGATTTGCATTTCTTTTATGGCTAGAGAGGTTGAGTATTTCTTCATTTATCTATTGGCCATCCTTCTTTCCTCTTCAGAGAAGTTTCTCTTTAAGTCTTTAGCCCACTTATTTATTGGGCAGTTGTTTCTTTGAGGATTTGTTGTTGGGGGAATTAATGTTTTGAGTTCCAGGTGTATTTTAGGTATCAGACCCTTGTGTGTTGTATGGCTAATGAAGATCTTCTCCCAATCTGTGGGCTTTCTATTGATCTTGCTAGCTATGTCCTTTGCCAGGCAGAAGCTCTGCAACTTCATGAAATCCCATTTGTCCAACCTTTCTTTGAATTGTTGTGTTTCTGGGTCTCTATTAAGAAAATTTTGGCCTGCGCCAAGGAGACCTAGGGTTTCTCCTACTTCTTCCTGTAATATTTTCAGGTTGTCTGCTTTGACTTTGAGGTCTTTGATCCATTTGGAGTTGATTCTGGTGCAGGGTGATATATAAGGATCTAGCTTTAGTATTCTACAAGTGGTTAATCAGTTTTTCCAGCACCATTTATTGAAGAAGCTGTCTTTCTTTCATTGGGTTTTTTAGCTCCCTTATTAAAGATTAGGGGGCTATAGGTTTGTGGGTTCATTTCTGGTTTTTCAATTCTATTCCATTGGTCCTGAGGTCTGTTCTTGTGCCAGTACCAAGCTGTTTTGATTATTATGGCTTTGTAGTAGAGTTTGAAATTTGGTATTGATATTCCTCCAGCACTGTTATTTCTGTTAAGGATCATTTTTACTATTCGGGGTCTTTCATTGTTCCATATGAATTTTTGAATTGTCTCTTCTATTTCCTTGAAGAATGAGGTTGGAATATTGATAGGTATTGCATTGAATTTGTAGATAGTCTTGGGAAGTATTGTCATTTTCATAATGTTGATCCTTCCAATCCAGGAGCATGAGAGATTTTTCCACTTTCTAAGTTCTGTTTTGATTTCCTTTTTCAGGTTTTTAAAGTTTTCATCATAGAGGTCCTTCACTTCTTTGGTTAATTCTTATGTATTTTATTTTTTGGTTGGCTACTTCAAATGGAGTTGCTTTCCTGATTTCAGCCACGCTCTTCTCATTTGTTGGCATACAGAAAAGCCATTGATTTTTTTAAACTATTTTTTTTATTGTGAAAATACTTTACAGAGGGGTTACAATTACATGAGCAAGGTAATGAGTACATTTCTTATCAAGCATTGTTGCCTCCTTTTGTCCTACCCATCCTTTCCTATCCTCCCTCCCCCCAAAGTTGTAAAGTTCCTTTTTTGACATAATGTCTTGTACATCTCGTTGCAATGGGTCCACCTGGATCCCTATTTAAACAATTTGAATTCTACAAGGACTTCAAAGCAGAGCTCACACCAATTATCCTCTAAGCCATTGATTTTTGAGGGTTAATTTTATACCCTGCTACTTTGCCAAAGTTTGGGAGTGGAGTCCATGGGATTCTTTAAATAGAAGATCTTGTCATCTGCAAAGAGGGAGAATTTTACTTCTTCTTTCCCTATTTGGATCTCCTTTATATTTGTACCTTTATATTTGTACCTTATTGCTATAGCTAGGCATTCTAATTCTAAATTGAAGAGACGTGGAGAGAGTGGACATCCTTGTCACATTCCTGACTTTAGAGGAAATGGCTTTAATTTTTCACCATTAAGTATAATGCTGGCTGTAGGTTTGCCATATACAGCCTTTATTGTGTTGAGGAATGTTCCATGGATTCCTAGTTTTTCCTGAGCCTTCATCATAAAGGGGTGTTGGATCTGGTCAAATGCTTTTTCTGCATCTATTAAGATACCATGTGGTTCTTATCGTTGCTCTTGTTGATGTGATGAATTACATTAATTGATTTGCATATATTGAACCAGCTTTGCATCCCTGAAATGCATCCTGCTTGATCATAGTGTATGATTTTTTTTTTGATGAATGTTGAAGCTAATTGGCCAAAATTATGTTGAGAAGTTTTGCACCGATGTTAATCAAAGAAATAGGTCTATAGTTCTCTTTTTTTATGAGTCCCTGTCTGGTTTTGGGATGAGGGTTATGATGGCTTCATAGAAAGAGTTCTGTAGTGAACTTTCTCTTTCAATTTCATTGAAGAGTTGAAGGAGTATTGGTATGAGTTCTGCTTTGAAGGGCTTGTAGAATTCCACTGTAAATCCATCCGGTCCTGGGCTTTTCTTAGATGGGAGTTGTTTTATTGCTGTTTCTATTTCAATGCTTGATATGGGCCTGTTAAGTTGGTTCAACTCATTTTGGTTTAGTTTTGGCATTTAATATTTGCTAGGAAATCATCCATTTCTTCCAGGTTTTCAAACTTATTAGCATAAAGGTTTGAGAAGTATTCCCTTATAATGTTGTGGATCTTGGTTGTTTCTGTGGTGATGTTTCCATTCTCATCTTTGAGTTTGTTTATTTGGGTGTGTTCTCTTCTTTTTCTGATAAGATTTGCTAAGGGTCTGTCAATTTTGTTAATTTTTTCAAAGAACCAATCCTTTGTTTTGTTGATTCTTTCTATTTTTTATTCTAATTCATTTAATTCTGATTTTTTTTAATTATTTCTTTCCTCAACATGCCTTTATTGTAAACAGATTTGATTAAATTTGTGTATAGACATTTTCATATATAGACACATGAATTTTGATGTTATTCATCATCCATCATTGTGTTTTATCTTTTTCCCTCCTTATCCCTCATCATGTTCTATATGTACACATATATTAGTAAATACCTTTCCATATGAATGCATCTTTGTGTGTACATGTATATATTTTGATCTAGAGTCTATAAATTAATGAAAATATATATTTGGCTTCTGGTTTATCTCATCTAACATGATGACACCTAGTTCTATTCATTTCCAAGAAATGACATGTTTTCACTTTTCCATATGGCTGAGTAATATCATATGGCACATATGTACTATATTTTATTTATCTATTCATTACTTGGGTACCTTGACTGATTCCAGTTTGGCTATTATGACTATAGCTGCAGCAAATGTGGGTATGCAAGTATCTGTCTTTTACACTGATTGCCACACCTTCAAGTTCATGTCTAAGTCGTTTGATGGCAATGGGATTATGAGATAGATGCACTTTTAGAGTTTTGAGGAAGCTCCCTACTGGCTTCTATTGTTATTTTATCAGTTCACTTTTCTACCAACAATGTGTGAGCATTTATTTTTTCTTTCCTTTTTTAAAAATTAATTTACCTTATGGCTATTATAGAGGTGATATACAGAGGGATTATATTACATAACTCAAGTAATGAATACCTTTCCTTTCATATAGTGCCTTCTGTTCACTTATTCTCTCCCAGTCATCTCTTGTCTCTACGCACTTTCATCAGTGACTAGTGAGTTCCATTGCTGCAATTTTGCACCCTGTTTCCCTCAAGTTCTGTACCCTCTTCTCCAAGCCTACTAAAGATATACACATGAACATACCATACATAAAGAAAACAGAATTATCAAAATTAAAAATAATTTTTTAGAAAGGAAGAGAGGTCTCTTCTTTCAATATTTTAGATTTCATTTTGATTATATGTGTGTGTATGTGTGTGTGTGCACATATACTTATATATTATTTTCTTTAAATATGAAGAGGCACATGCCAGAATTTGTTGTTGTTGGTTTCCTTGATGGCTGCTATTCTGACAGGGATGAGATGGGAATATTAGTATAGTTTTGATTTGCATTTCCTTTATGGCTAAATATATTGAATATTTTTCCATGGATCTCTTTTTTTAATGTTTTTTTTATTGTGAAAATACCCTACAGAATGGTTACAATTACATGAGCAAGGTAATGAGCACATTTCTTATTAAGCATTGTTGCGTCCTCCTTTGTTTTCCCCCTACCATTTCTGCCCTCTCATCTCCATGACATACAACCCCCCACATTCCTCATCCTCCTACCCCAACCCCTGCCAAAGTTGTAAAATTTGTTTTCAACACAGCATTTTGTACATCTCATTTTTGCAATGGGTCCACCTGTATCCCTATTTAAACAATTTGTTTTTTTTCTTCCCCTCCCCAAATTACACCAACATCAAAAACAGTGAAAACAGGGATTATACCGTAGGGGAGGGACATGCAAAGCAACAAATGAATCACCTAATAAATATGTTAGAAACAATAACAAGAAAGAAAAAAAACACTCCTGTCCTTATCTTGTGGTTCATTTCGCCTAACATCATCTTATCTGACCTTTTCTGGCTTGTCTCAGACATATACTAATTATTTCAAATAAGGGAAACCATATGACCTATGTTTCTTTGGGCCTGGCTTACTTCACTTAATATAATTTTCCATGGATCTCTTAACCATTGGAACATCTTTTTATGAAAACTGTTCAGTTTGCTTTCCGATTTACCATTTACATTATTTGTTCTTTTATGTTTAATTTTCTGAGCTTCATATATATTCTGGGTATTAATTTTTTACCAATGGAATATTTTCCCATTCTGTGGGTTCTCTGTTGGTTCTAATAATTATTGCTTCTGTTGTCTAGAACCTTTTAATTGAGGTAGTCCAGCTTGTCAATTCTTCCTTTTTATAGGCAGGTGAAATCTTATTCCAACAGTAATTACTTGTACTTATATCTTTTAGAGTATCCCTGTTGCATGTAGTAGTTTCAAAGACTACTTTGAAAAGTAAGAAATGGTCAAGTTTCAATCTTCTGCATGTAGATAATCAGTTTTCCCATTACCATTTGCTAAAGTGGCTATATTTTATCCAGGGTATGTTTTGGATCCTTAGTCAAAAATTAGATGGCTGTGGTTGTATGGTTTCACTTCTGTGTCATCATTCTTTTTTTATTGTTTTTCATATATGTTTGTGCTCCTGTACCATGATGTTTTTGTTGCTATGGCATTGTAATATATTTCAAAACTTGGTACTGAGAAATCCTCTTTTTTGATAAGAAGTTATTTTTCTATTGTAGGTCCTTATGCTTCATATGAGTTTTAGGACTGATTTATCTATCTATTTAAAGGCTAGCACTGGGATTGAATCTATAGATTGTTTTGATAGTATGCTATTTTTACAATATTAATTTTGCCAATCCATAGACATGAGAGATATTTCTATTATCTTTCATCCTCTTCAATTTCTTTTTAAAAATATTATGAAGGTGTTTCCATTACTTTTTATACTTCACACAAGATTTTTTTTAAATTCCTGTGATGCGAATTCTTTTTGTTTCTCTTGCCTTATTGATCTAATTAAGAATTTCAATACCATCAGAATAAAGGGGGAGACAACAGACACTTTGTTAACTTCCTAACTTAAGAGGAAGTGATTTTAATTTTCCTCACTTTGTATGACATTGGCTTTTATGTATAGCTTTTATTATAATGAGATGCATTCTTTCTATGCCTAACTTCTTCAGAGTAGTGTGTGTGTATGTGTGTGTGTGTTTGTGTGTGCATGTGTCTGTGCATGTGTGTGCCCTGACCTGGAAACTATTGTTGAGCTTTTGTATTCAAGGTTAGTGTTCTACCACTTTAGCCTGACCTCTACTTCTAGCTTTTTTGTGTGTGTTAATTAGAGATAAGAACCTCACAGACTCTCCTAGCTGGACTGACTTCAAATGGTGATCTTCAAATCTCAGCCTCCTGAGTAGCAAGGATTATAGGTTATAAGTATGAATCACCAGCACTCAACTTCTTGAGAGCTTTTATCGTTAGAAGATGTTGATTTTTTCCTATGCTTTTTTGACATTGCTAGTATTCATTCTTTGACATGTTTTGACATTCATATTATTCATTTTTGTGTTAATATACTTTATTACATTTATTGATTTATATGCATCAAACTTTCCTTGCGTCCCTGAGATGAGATCAAATTCATTGTGGTGTGTGATCTTATTTTTTTATCAGTCCTGGGGCATGAACTCAGCAACTAGGCACTGTCCCTGAGCTTCTTTTGCTCAAGGCTAGCACTCTACCACTTGCACCACAGTGCCACTTCTGGCTTTTTCTGCTTATGTGATACTAAGTACTCAAACCCAGGGTTTTATGCATGTTAGGCAAGCACTCTACCATTAAGCCTCATTCGATCCCAGTGTGTGATATTTTTAAATGTTTTTTGAATGCAATGTGCAAGAATTTTGGCATCCATGTTCATGTAATGAATTGGCTTATAATTCTCCTTTTGGCTATGACCTCCTCTGGTTTGGGTAAGGGCATGATTCATGCCTCATAAAATGAGATTAGCATTCATTCCCTCTTTTTATTATGGAAAATTTTGAGGAATATTAGTGTTCTTATTTCAAGGTCTGGTAGAATTCAGAAATAATAAATTGGGTCTTATGGTTAACTCTATTTTTGCTTCAATCTCATTGCTTGATATAGATCTACTTGTTTTATATCATCTATGTCCAATTTATTAATAGGACAAATACATCTAGATATTTACCTACTTCATTTAGCTTTTAGAATATACCTTAATGGTTTTTGCTGTGGTATACCATTTTAAAAAATATATTTAATGTCATCAATTTAGGTGTATTCCTTTTTCCTTTGGTAAAATTCAAAAATTCTAAAACTTAAAATCAACCATGGAAGAAATGATCAGCTAGAAGCAACATGAAAATAAAACAACAACTGAAGTGTGAGTTTCACACACTGTAGCTTTATTGGGTCAACTTGCAATTTAAATAATAATATTTCTCATTTCCACTATAACAAATTAATCTGAACTGCATGGCTGAAATAATTTGAATTTATCACTTCACAGTTCATGTCAGAAGTCCTATTTCAGTGTCAAAGTAGTAAAATCAAATTATTGGCCAGCTCTGTTGGCTACAGAAACGTGAGGTTTCAGAATCACTGAAACAAGACCAGCATTGGCTACATAGAGAAATTCTGTATGAGAAAAATAATAATAATCCCACCTCACCAAAAACATCCACTCAAAAAATTAGCCAGTCTTATTCTTCACTGGAATCTGTTAATGAGATTCTTCTTTGTATCTTTTGTTTTTTCCAGCCTCCAGAGTTTTCCTGGCCATTTTAGCCCACTTTCTTCATATTCAAAGCCAGCAACAAAGAGTCAAGTCTTTGTCATAACACATCACTTCTACTTTTCCCCCTTTCTAATTTTAATATCATTTTTGGTTAGACTGGGAGGAGTCAGACAGTGTAAAGCAAACCCCATACTACAAGATAAGATCATCTGCTTAGCAAACTGCCCATATCTGCAACCAGGATTTTTCTTTGACATTTGAGGTCACATATTTCCAGGCTCTATGTTCTAGGATATCAGCATGCATGGCTGACTTCAAGTAATCACATAGCTGTTGAGAACATTAGAAACGTTAATGAACGTTAGAAGAAAATCTAAAAAGAAGTTCCAGCTTCTAGCATTCAAATGTGAAACTGTTGAAAACAGTTAATGAATTGTTTTATTTTATCTTTCTGTATGACAATATCCAATACAGAGCCAAGAACTATCTTAAAGAGACCAGTCCTAGTACTGAGAAGATACTCTTCTTTCCCACAGCAGAAGGTTCACAGAGGACATATATATATATATATATATATATATATATATATATATATATATGAAGATAATTAAAATAAATATTAGCATTTATCCAACCAAACTTAGGTTGAAACAAAGAACAGAAAATATGAGATGAACAAAAATAGTTCAGAGAAGATGACATGAAGTCTGTCAATATAGAATGCTTTCAACCAGGGAACACCCCTGAGCTCTGAAAGTCTATGTGTGCTTCCAAGAGAGAGGAGAGTCTAAGATTTTTAATATTTAGTCTAAAAAGCTTATATTTTCAGTTTTTTTGTTTCCACTTCACTTTTTCAGATTATAAAATTTTCAATCCCCTTAATTCATTATGTGACTGATAAGGTAATCAAAGATATAATTTTTGTTATCATTTTTCTGACTGCTCTGTATGCTCTAAGAATTGTAATTTAAGAGACACTGTATATATATATATATATATATATATATATTATTTTCAGTGGCTAGAATAATTTCAATTTCTCATTGACAGTGATGTAATAGGATGTCTCAACAGAATAATCAGCTCAATTCACTTCCTTAAATGACTTTCAACCCATGCAGTTTAATGTTGACATTGCCATATAAACATTATATGATTATGAGATAATATTATATTATGCTATATTGAGATAAGTCAGACCCCATCTCTCCATTCTCCTAATGAAAGACTACATCACAATTCATTCCGATATCCCTAATGATTTTCATGGTGACAGGCACAGGGCAGTGTGTTCTGGACTGTCAATATGAAACAGATAATCCCTGAGGAGAATCAGTTACAAGGTGCTTTATTAATATTACCAGAGCTTCTAAGACTTGCCACCATTCAGTTTGATAGGCAGTAGAAAACATGTTTTCTACTTCTCAGATGCTGGAGTTCACCATACCATCTTGATAAATAGCTTGTTCCATTATTCTGAATTTTTCCCCCAACATGCAGCCTGAATATCACCTACAAACTTGTTAGAAATATGAATCTGGGGATCACAATCAAGACCTACTGAATCAGGAACTCTGAGAGCTATAAGGATTTTGTGATTTAGAAGTCTTAGACTTGATTATGATATTGCTGGAATTAGAGAGCTGAACTGTAACAATTCCATAATTAAAGCAGTTAGATATGTTATCTACCTGAACATATCTCCTCAGGAAACATATGATCATTAGGAAGGAATAATCTTAGGAGCACTTATCTGTTTATTTGTGCTGTACAAACCCTGCTTAAAGTCACATTGAAAAGAATTCTTTCCCTTTGAAAGACTCTAGTCAAAACATACTTTGAGGAAGAGAGTAGGAGAGACAGGCTAACAATGTCTAACAATGTCTGACAAGAAATGTACTGATTACCTTAGTTATATAAATGTAACCCCTTTGTACATCACCTTCACATTAAGATAATATTAAATTTTAAAAAATTAAAAAATTAAGTGATAAGCAATAAAAATTGCTACATTAATAAATGTATCAATTAAAAAATCAATCATTTAGTACATATAAATACAATTTTAACAAAAGATACATTTGGAAGCATGTAAGTTTGTCTTGTTAGGTTGAAAAGTGCCCATCATTGTGATTACAATAATATTGCAAATTTTATACTACTACTATACTATCATGTTCTTAGAGTACAGTGATTATAGTATTGTTGAACTATTAGTGACGAGTGTTTTTCAACCATGCACACATAGCATAGTTCTCACGTAAGTTTAAATTAGAATACCTGGAGATTGTGAGACCAAATTACTGACATTTAACAATTTCCAAGTGATAACAATACACAGGTATGATGTAAAATCATTGAAGTTCTCCTTCAAATTCACGTTATTCAGAAAATAACTTCCCAGCTACTGTATTTCTAGCTCTAAATCTGGTATCATAATGTGAGTGAGATATAAAACATGCCTAGTTTTTAAGCTGATACAGCATTATACACTATGGTTTCTAAAAAAGTAAATGCCAGAAGTCATAACAACCTGACCACAATATTGAACTTGCCTTCTACCCCCAGAATGGAATCTAATGATCAGTTGGTCTAGAATCCCCTCCTCCTTGACTGTTCTAATATCAACACAATGGGTTGATTAAAACAGTTTTTGTTTTGAATCTTCCTTTTTATTTCTTTTATTTGTATTGTCCATATTCTCCTATGTCTACTACTCAGGGCAGAAATCAACTGCAGACATCTAGAATTTGTATATATAACATTAAAACACATAGTAGATGCTCAATATATTACTACCAAAAGAACTTTGAGATACAGAAAATTGACTTTATGGAAATACTTCTATATTGTTGGACATTTGGTCTTGGATAGATGACTTTTGAATTAGAAATATGAAAATTAATATTGAAATTAACTTCTTGGGTGACATAATACAATTCATTGATGATATTCATAATTTATTTTAACTTCAGAATGTGTTGTTTCTAATATAAGAAACACGAGGGCTGGGAAGGTGGCTCAGTGGTAGAGCGCTTGCCTTGCATGCATGAGGCCCTGGGTTCGATTCCTCAGCACCACATAAACAAAAAGAAAAAAGCCGGAAGTGGTGCTGTGGCTCAAGTGGTAGAGCACTAGCCTTGAGCTGAAGAGCTGAGGGACAGTGCCCAGGCCCAGAGTTCAGGCCCAACGACCGGACCAAAAAAAAAAAAAAAAAAAAGAAACACAAGAATTAAAATGGAATTCTGTGTTTCTTCTATCACTGCTTCTTTCTTCTGGTGAAATACACTTACTAGACAGAGATTAATTATTTCAAGCTTCCGATTTAAAAAGAAAAAGATGATCTGGAATGAATTGTAAGCAGGAGAATAGCTTCTGAGGATATCTAAGTGTGTTATTTATCACTGTTGCCTATGGCCTTGTGTCTTAGCTGATTTAGTTTTGAAGTAGAGTCTAAAGTCCATGAAGACTCATCCAGAAACCAGAGCGGGTTGGAATGCAGAATATATTGCAATATTTCTTTGTTAGGGAGGGAAAGGAAAATCTTAATATGTCCACTGGAACTTAGAAAAGAAAATTAAAAGATCAGAGCAGTGGGCTGGGAAGGTGGCTCAGTGGTAGAACGCTTGCCTTGCATGCATGAGGCCCTGGGTTCGATTCCTCAGCAACACATAAGCAAAAAGAAAAAGCTGGAAGTGGCGCTGTGGCTCAAGTGATAGAGCACTAGCCTTGAGCTGAAGAGCTGAGGGACAGCGCCCAGGCCCAGAGTTCAGGCCCCACGACCGTACCTCCATCTCCCCCCCCCCAAAAAAAAAGATCAGAGCATAGCTGGACAATGAGAAGATTTGGGAAGAAAAAGAAATAGAGTAGTGAGATTTAAACACTGGTATGAAAACAAAGTGAAAGCCTAGTATTTGTTATTGTAAAGCAGTGAAATCTTATTTATAATTACTTAATTTACATTCAAGGAAGTGTACATATTTCAAGTGAACAGCTCAGTTGAGTTTTGTATATTTATATGTTCATTCACCATTTAAGTGTCACTTCAACCAAACTTTAACATTGAGAGCTTCCTTTGTGCTTCTTTCAAGTCAAAACCCTCCTTAATGTTAACAAACATTTTGATTTCTATCACAGTAGTAGATTATATTTCCTTTTTTTAATAAAATGGAGTAATATAGTATCTATTCCCACATATCCTTTTGTATCTGACTTTCTTCTCTCAAACTAGCATTATATAGTGGCAGGTACATGTTCTTCTTGAGAGTATAAGTATGCTACAATTTGTTTTCCCATTTTCCTGTTGATTTGCATTTGAGTTACTTTCACTTTTTCTTACTATTTCACTGAACAGTTTTGAATAAAGTGTCATGAGTAAATTTATGCATGGAATTTGGCGAGTACAGGTGTTCTTTCAGAGAGAAAAGAATGGCCTGCACAATTCCTTGCCTTTCATAGATGCATCCAAGTAGTTCTCCAAACTGAACTAATTTTTATTTATACCAGCAATGGCTGGTAATTTTAGTTACTCAGTATCCATGTCATTATTTTTCTCTATCATTTGAGTGCTTATAGAGATATGGAAGTATTAATTATATTTGTTTAGTGATGATTGATCATTTTGCCATGTTTATTATATATAAAGATATCTTTATGAATAGACTGTTCAAATCTTTTGTTCATATTTAAAATTTTTATGTTTCTCTTATTCGTAGGGTATAGACATGTACTATTGACAAATACAAGTCATTTGTCAGATTAAACTACCTGTTTATAAATTATGTGTAAGTATTCTCAGTGACATCTTCTGTTAATCAAAAGTGCTATTTTAGAAATAAAATTGAACTTACTATGTAAGAGTATTTTCTTATTCCAATTGCATAAAACCATGGCTATTACCTAGAAGTTTAACCATTCTTTACTTTTTAGATCAACACTTCTATGTGTGGATATATTTCTGAAACAAACATTTTATTCCTTTGATCTATTTGTCTATTTGCATACCAATTGAAGAAGCAAGTTGCCACACATTAAGTCATCTTTTAAAGAAGCTGATATAGCAAGAAACTGCAAGCAACCTCAAAAATCAGACCCTGTAACAAAAACATCTGAAATTGGTATATAGACCTTGAAATATGTAACAAACATACATGAGTATTTTTTCACTTGCTGTCAGGTAAATCTTCAAAACGTATATAAACTCATTGTCAACAATGGTTATACAATGAGACATACAAGACACTGTTGAAAACAAACTTTACAACTTGGTGGGCCGAGGGAGGAGTAGGGGAAGTGAGGAGGGAAGGGATAGTAGGAGAAAAACAAAAGAGGGGGTAAGGAGCTGGGAAGGTGGCTCAGTGGTAGAGCGCTTGCCTTGCATGCATGAGGCCCTGGGTTCGATTCCTCAGCACCACATAAGCAAAAAGAAAAAAAGCCGGAAGTGGTGCTGTGGCTCAAGTGGTAGAGCACTAGCCTTGAGCTGAAGAACTGAGGGACAGCACCCAGACCCAGAGTTCAGGCCCCACGACCGGACCCCCCCCATAAGAAATGTACTCATTACCTTACAAATGTAACTGTAACCCCTCCGTACAGTATCTTTACAATAAAAATATTTTAAAAAATAAAAAATAAAAGAAACAGGACAGAGGATGAACTAATGCAGTAAGGATACTCACTAGACATTACACTAGATTGGAAATGAACTTTACAACTTGGGAAGGGAGGCAGTAGAAGGGGCCGGTAGGAGAAAAAGAGAGAAGGGTAATAGTGTTTAAAAAGAAATGTATTCGTTACCTTGTTTACATAACTGTAACCCCCTTGTTCATCACCTTTACAATAAATAAAAAAATAAAAATAAAAATGAAACATTGATTGCCTTTTTTCCCATCATAGATAGATAAGAAGCTGGGTGCTGGTGACTCATAACTGTAATCCTAGCTACTCAGGAGGCTGAGCTCTGAGGATCGATGTTCAAAGCCAGCCCGGGCAGGAAAGTCAGTAAGACTCATCACCAATTAACAATGAGCAAACCAGAAATGGACCTGTGGCTCAAGTGGTAGAGCACTCTCCTTGAGCTGAAGAGCTCAGGGACAGAGCCCAGGCCCAGAGCTCAAGCCACACGACCAAAAATAAATAAATAAATAAAAATGAAAAGATAGGTAAGAAAAAACGAGGTCTTCTGAAACTCTGGTTAGTCCATGGACACACATTTAGTAAGTGGTAGAGCCAGAGCTAACATTGCCCACCAAATCAGACTATGAATTTTTTTTGTATGATCCTGGGCTTGAACTCTGGTCCTGGGTGCTATCTGTAAGCTCCTTTTGCTCAAAGCTAGCACTCTACCACCTGATCTACAGAACCATCTCTGGGTTTTTCTGTCATTAATTGGAGATAAGCCTCAGACATTTCTGCATGGGCTGGCTTCGAACCAGTCCTCAGATCTCAGACTCCTGGGTAGCGAGGATTACAGGCTTGTACTACCAGCATCCAGCTGGCTGTGCAATACTATTTTTCCATAAAATTTTGTACAATCTGGCCACAAGAATGAAATGTTTATTATTATTTAAACACCATTGAGATTGTATATATTTTATAAACTTTTACACATAAACTGTCCCTGAAAGTAGAAAATGTTAAATGATTGCATTCAAACAATGATCTTTTAATAAAAAAATGTGTATTTGCATATTTATGTTAGAAAAGAAAAATGTGTCAGGTATTTTTAAAATGCAAAACAAAAGACTAGCACAGGATCTGTTTTGAATTTTAAGCTCTGTACCATCAATCAAATTTCTGACATAAGTGGTAAATACAATTACAGCATCAAAATATTGCCAGTTAAATTTAATTCTCAACTCGCATCTCTGTTTGTTAGTAACCAAAACATCAAAATACGTATGAATCTTCAAGGAAGCTGTGCCCAGGAGCTCCAGCCTTTAACCCTAGGTTCTGGGGGACAGTGATGCGGATGGTGGTTTGAGGTCATTCCAGGCATAAACAATAGCTGGGGACTGTGCAATGCATCTATGATCTCACTTTAGGGGAAGCAAAATGGCTTGGTCTGGTGGTATGCCCCTGTTCTTCAGACTAGGACAGGTAGGAGGATCACAGCACAGGCCTGTCCAGGCAGATAGAGAGACCCTCCCTTATCAATAACCAATGTGAAAAAGGGGTCTGGAGGCATGGCTCAAGTGACAGAGTACCTGCATAGCAAAGATGAGGCATTCAATCTCATCCAGAAAAAGAATTATGTCCAATCTAATTAATATCGACTCTAGATTATTTCTTTGAGAAACTTTTTATTTTTCAGAATAAAAACATTTTCAGAATTTACATGAGAAAGTAAACTTACCAACTACAGAACAAGTACTGTTTCTACTTCCCGTGATTTATTTTAAAAGACAAAACGCAATGACTAATTTTACATTTTAAACATAAATAAAGAATAGTTAGGAAATGTACTCATTACCTTACTCATGTAGCTGTAACCCCTCTATACAGTATTTTTACAATAAAAAACATAAATAAAAAATACTTAATAATATAAAAGAAAATGAAGGTGCGGTGAAACACTTTTAGATACTATAAAGAAATGCTTCTACGTTCTCTCCATCTGTTCTGACCAGTGGATGCTTTTGTTCTCTATTTTTTAACATTGTTTGGAAATATTTCTACTTTCATAGGATCAAGAAAAGCATTAATTCTAGCCAAGGATTTGGTGGCTCATGACTTTCATCCAGCTACTCAGGGGGCTGAGAACTGAGGATCACAGTCTGGAGCTAACCCTGGAAAAAAAATTTGAGAGCCAATTATCTCCAATTAACAACAACCACCACCACCACAACAAAGTCTAGAAAGAGAGCTGTGGCTTAAATGGTAGAGTGCCAATCTTGGGAGAAAAAGCTAAGAGACAGCATGTAGGCCCTGAGTTCAAGCCCCAGTACTGTCAAACACACACATAAAAAGTTATTAATTTCTTATAACATGTTAGGTTTTATTCATTGTGGAATCATTGCTTTACAGTACATTTTTTTTCTAGTCTTGGGGCATGAACTGAGGGCCTGATTGCTGTCCTTGCACTGCTTTTGCTCAAGGCTAGCATTCTACCATTTGAGCCACAGTGCCACATCCTGCTTTTTCTGTGATTAATTGGAGATAAGATCTCACAAATTTTCCTGCTTGGTCTGGCTTAGAACTGTGATCCTCAGAGCTCTTGAATAGCTAGGATTGATTACAGGTATGAGCCACGAATGCCTGGTTCTTTATGTATCTTTAAATTCATATGGTAGACAGTACTTGTGTTGAAGGAGGAATGGAGAGCTACTTACCTCCCAGACAAGAATAGGACTTAACTCTATGGTTGTCCACATCTCGATGATGATTGGTGGTTGACATGACTGACCAAGACTGGCAAGTCTGACTGATGTTTGTCTGGAAGCAAACATCACAGATGAGAAACTTGAAAAATGCCTTTCATTTGAGACCCTCTGCTTTCACCTTTGAGTTAGGTCATTTTGATATTTAGCTTGAATTTTTGTTTCAAGACAATTCCCATATAGATGAAAGACACCTGGTCCAGAGTGACTTTGATTTCATGTCCAGTTCAATTATTTCCACTTAAGAAATACCCCTCAGCAGGAATCCTTACACAATAAATGTCCTGAGGAATGTAACTAGTGAACTACAAAATAATGAGCAGGGAGATGTGAATGTTGGCAGCCTTTTCACTTTGATCCTCTGAATTCATTTTTCATAAAAACAAGGTTAAAAAAAGTAATCAGTATAAAGAAGGTTGACCTAAAACTCACTGATTTTATAAACTGTATTTCATCTTTCAGTTTCTCTATTAGATTCTTCAATAGATGATTTTAATGTTTGTATTTCTCTTTATTTGTTTGCTATTAATATTTTATTGAAAATATATTTCTTTAAGTTCTTCATATTAACACTGTATTTGATGGTGTTGAGTGTAATTATCTATGATTTCATTGGTTATATTTGTAGGAGGTTGTACTCATATCAGAAAATACATTAACTGCTACAGTGCTACTCCAAACTAGATAAGCATGTTCTTGATTTCAGGAGCAGATCATCAATCACAATTATGTAAGGTTGGTTATAGAATCAATTCATTAATATAATGTGAAGTTCCTTGAACATCATATACAAATATGTTACCCACTGTTTAGAGTTATGATACTTTAATTGTTTCTCTCTTGGTTTTATAACTGTAGAATTACTTTCTACTGAGCAAAAATTCAGAAGACTCAGTTATATACTTGCTTTCTTTTTTTCCTTTTACTTACCATTGCAAAAGGCTGTTTAATTTTTACATCCTGCTTGGGCTGGCATAGAACTGTGATCCTCAGAGCTCAGCCTCCTGAATAGCGAGGATTGATTATAGGTATGAGCCACAAGTGCCTGGTTCTTTATGTCTTTAAATTCAGGTGGTGACAGTAGTTGTATGTAGGAGGAATGGAGAGCTACTTACCTCTCAGACAAGAATGGGACTTAACTCTGTGTTGTCCACATCTCAGAGATGATTGGTGGTTGACATATGACTGGCCAAGACTGGCAAGTCTGACTGATGTTTGTCTGGAATCAAGCAGATGTAAAAATTATGTCATCTGTACCAATGATAGTTAATTATATACAGATATTTTTAAAAATGTTATGGCTACCAGTCTTTAAAATTCCAAGATTTACTCCACACTGAATAACTTAAATCAGAAATGCAAAGCAAATGCTAAAGGTAGTATTTGGCAATATTTTTGATTGGAATATCTGCATGTAGTATTTGTTTATGTATCTGAAGTGCCCTGCCTGTTGTTTTGATATTTGAAGAATCTTCATAGAATCTCAAGTATTTGTTGTTACTGAGGCAAAAAATAATTTGCTTTCCATTATGAGATCTGCCTTTCTGTTGTTATATTTAATTGTGGCGAAGTCTTGGGATGTTGTGTCTGACTTTTGTACAAGAATATTGAGTGTAAAGTTGCTACTTTTGACAGCTCACAGATGAACAGTGTTGATGGAAAATAGGTTGGAAAGCTGAATTAATCCCAAATCATAAAAGCCTTAATTAGTAGACATATAATTACAGGGAGCTATTGTAGAATGAAGCATAAATTGCATTAAAGTATTTTTTAAACTGCTTTGAAGAAAGAATAAAAAACATGTTTTATATGACCAGCAATTTCTCTAAATTACTGCCCATCACTGAATTTCATAAATTAAAACTGAATGTGAAAATAAAAGGCTGTTGCTACCATTCCTTTTGTGTGCTCAGTTTGAAATGATTTTGTAATGCATTTTGAGCATTAATAGCATTTCTTCTCACTGGATGTGGTTAAAGCAGTCCAATCAATTTTTAGGCCAGCAGTACAACTAACCATTAAACTGTATAGCTAACATAAAGTTCTCATTCTAAGTCATTGATTTTTTTCCTTAAATGAGCATTTATTACTTACATGCACAGCACAAGTCAGGTACTCTGTAAAAGCAGGTATAAGGGAGCTGGGAAGGTAGCTCAGTGGTCGAATGCTTGCTTTGCATGCATGGGGCCTTGGTTCGATTCCTCAGCATCACATAAGTAGAAACAGCCAGAAGTGGTTCTGTGGCTTACGTGGTAGAGCACTTGCCTTGAGCTGAAGAGATGAGGGACAGTGCCCAGGCCAAGTGTTCAAGCCCCACAACCGATAAAAGAAAAGCAGGTATAAGGATGTCCTAAACACAATGACTAGATTTTCCTGCCTCTCTTATTTTATCTCAAGCACTTCTCAAGAGACATAAACAAGGATGGATATGAAAATAATGGAAGAATTAGTAAAAGGCGAAAGATTTATACGATCTGAAGAGAAACCAGAGTATGAAAATAATGGAAGAATTAGAAAATGACAAACAACTAAGAATTGTAATTTATTATAATTTAGACCAATTTAAACACAAGTTCAAAATATTACTATTATAATTAAGTCTGATTCTCAAAAACATTACGTCATTAATTTCCAAAGAACCTTTCTTATTGATAGGTATAGCTTTCAGAAACCAGTAACATACACGTACACACATTTGTTAATAAGAAAGCAACTACAGATGCTTGTTCCCATTATTTTTTGCAAATACAGTATATTTTAAACAAGACAAACACTGAGGAAGAACATTAGTACAAATGAGGGAAGATTTTTAATAATCTGTATGCAGCTTATATAGAATATACTTTATGACATTTAAAAAAATTGTCATGTACTAGTCAAAATTCCGTTACTGGCTCTGGGCCTGGGCCGCTGGTCCTCAGCTCTTCAGTTCTAGGCTAGTGCTCTACCACGTGAGCCACAGCACCACTTCTGGTTTTCTGGTGGTTAATTGGAGATCAGAGTATCACAGACTTTCCTGTCTGCGCTAGCTTTGAACCCCCATCCTCAGACCTCAGCTTCCTGAGTAGCTAGGATTATTGGCATGAACCACCAGTGCCCCCCTCTTAATGTTATTTTTGAAATGATTCTAGATAAAGAAGGGGAAATCCCTATACGTAACTTTATATAGCCATAATAATATGCATAATTTGTACATTACAGTCCAGTTTTACACATATACACTAAGTCATTATAGTCTCCATTTCTGGCCAATATATATCTTCTTACACTCTTAACTTGCACACAAAATGTCTTTTGTGCTCTAATGTTTAGCAGATTTAAAATGGATAAAAATTGGATCATAACACATTTTAATTTAGGTAATAGCTAAGCTGTTGAGGTTTTCATATTTCAGTGTTTATTTTCCTAAATAGATTTTTTAGAACACCCTGCAGCGACATAAAAAAAAAAAACCTCCATTTTTCTTGAGAATTTTGCAATTAGGACAAACATGTTGAATTATACAAATTTCACACCTCTCCACATCCATAAACTCCAATTCTCCTTGGAGATTAATATTAAATTTCCCTATGAATTCTGTAATAATAAATTATTAGGCTACTAAAGGCTTAGTTTCTGATTGAAAATCTTAACGAGGTCAATTTATTAGAAACATAAAAGAACAATTTATAGCCAACTTTAATATGTGTTGGCCCTTTTCAGATATTTTATTTAGTAATCTTATTTTAGAGAAAATTTGAATTTTTAATAATAGGCCCCCATGCATGAGGTTTGTACTTTCAAACTATTTTTTGTGGTCAATGTTTTTTTAATTTTTAATACATTTTTATTTTAAAAATACTGTACAAAGGGGTTACAGTTACATGTACAAGGTAATGAGTATGTGATCCATGTTGATTATAGTAAATGGAGGATTGAAATCTTCAGCTGTTATCACTCAAACCTTAACTATATTTCCTGCATAAACAATGGCAAATTCCATTACATTCCATTAAAATTGTATAGTCATTTTCATAAATTAATTTAATTGTTGCAGATATAGTCATAGAAGTATACCATTAAGTTATAGCATATTCTAATATCTGGATTTTTTTTGTTTCTTTCAATATCTTATGGCTTCTGAACAGTTATATCCCTGTCCTGTCAACCAAATGACAAATATGCTACCTTCTCTCCAAACCCCAGACACATAGCCTCACATGGCCAGCCCCAGTTAACTCTTCAAAGGAGTGCAATTCTAATTCAGCAGGAAACTAGAAGTTCTCTAGAAACATAGTCACACTAGAGAACTCCAATACTTTATCAGGGATATAAACATGTCTGAGCTTTTGGATTTGATCAAATACAGGAGCAAAAATTGGTCAAAATTGTTTTTTCTGATTTAGTTAATATAGTTTTGCCTTTGCAAAGGAAGTAGAAATTTCATAAGCTCTGGAATGACTGTAAGTAGTGAGTGGAAGGCCTTAGGGATGCTCTAAAGGGTGCATCATCTACTAAAGGGACCCTTGGTCATATAAATGTCTCATTCTGCTATGGACATTCCTCTGTTCTAATTCTTTTATATGGATCATAAATTTGTCAATAATCTCCCTTGTCCAACATTCAATGTTTTATTTTCACTGTTTTTAATAAAACACAAATATGTTGAAATATGTAAAAACATGTTATTCCTCAATATAGATGTAAGAAAAACATAGAGATTCTCACAACTTAAATAATTTTTAATTTTAGAAATAAAGAATTGAGCTCATTACAATGAGGCAACAGGTTATATACATATCTATGCCTATATGCACATTAATATGTACATACACATATAATGAATATTAAAAAGATGATTCTTATGCATGTCAGATTCAATATGTTTCAATTTTCCCTTATTATAACATAAGCATCTTACTCAATGTTACCTCCCATCTTTGAAACCACTGGGTTAGAAAGTTATATAATATTCCATCAAGGTACAAATCATTGATAACATCCATTTTCATTAAGTTTTCAGTTTCATTTCTCATATTTATTATTGATTTCCCCCATTACCTTGAGATCTTCCTTAATAATTAATCAAAGAATATAAATATTTTATGCTCTTCCTAAAATAGACAATTGAGAAGAACCAATATTTATTAAAATTAGTTGCATATGGAAAAAAAATCAAGAAAATGCCTCTATCCCAATGAAGAAGTTGAACATTTAATTTTATTCCACTTTCATTTTTTTGTCTCTATTGTAACTTGTGTAGTTTTATTTTATAACTAATGTTACAGGTATATGTTGCTTACATTTATGACCCAATACATAGACAAAGCAAGGAGCTTAACCATAGTGGCAACCTTTGTTATTATAAAAACACTGGAAGGTACGCCAGGTACCCGATTTCCTCCATGAAGCTTAGTTACGCCATTTTCTGCAATGTGTCCTAGTCCCTCATGGAAGAAATATTAGTCATGTAAATCCTATGTAAGAGCAATTCTTAAAGAACAAGCCATGTTGATACACCCAAAGGACTTATTTAGGGTCTCTTCTGCAGTAACATTTTTTGTCTAGCTGATTTTCATGTTAATCACTGACTTTTGTAGCCTATATGTTTGTAATATACTGCTACACTGTGAAATATTCTATGTTGTACACAGCTCATTATTTTTGAAAAGATTAGAACCTCTTGTCATATTTTAGACCAATCTCTGAATATGTGTGCTAACTACTTCCTGAGTACTGATAGTTGAGAATAATTACAAACTAATGAAGAAGGAATATCTTGAGAATCCAAAGTGATAGGCAATTTGGGGATCCATGAGTATTTTCAATTATGAAAAATGTTACTGTTTATCTGAGATTAAAATGATAATATACAGAGAGACACTACCTAGCAGTAAGGTACCGAATGATTGTCAGATCATTATGAGGAAAGGCCATAAAAATACTTAAGAAATATATTTCATAGGTGTAAATGCAATAATAACTAAGTTGATTTATTTGTGAAGAAAACAGGCATGTGTATTTGAGAAGGAATATGAAGACAAGTTTTGTTTACTTATTATTGTTATTGTCATCGTCTGAGTACAATGTGTGTTAATCAATGTTACTATTTCCATCATTCTTCCATATCACTCCCAAGCCTAAACATTCCCTCAAGTCTCCTGGTTCCATATATATATAAATATATATATATATTTATATATATATGACTTTTGCCATCTTTCCTCTCTCCATTTGTCTTCCCCATCCTTTGACCAACCTCCACCAACAGCACATGCTCCTGCTTCATGGTATTCATTTGGTTAAACTGTATTTTGGTTTTTCATAAGAGTTGCACCATTGGATTCCCTTTTTGCATATGACATTTTGGTCAATTTGTTTGTGTATATCTGCATATGACCCTTTAAACTTTCATTTATGTTTATAATTTAAATCTAACTTCCACATATGAGAGAAAATGTGTTCTCCTATCTCTCTAATCTTGACTTACTTCACTTAATATAATTTTTAAAGTTGCATTCATTTTCCTGTAAATGACACAGTATTAGATTCCTGAGAGATGAGTAAAATTCCCTTATATAATATGTGTGTATCCCATTTTATTGATCTACTACTTTTTTTTTTTAAGGTCAGTCGTGGGGCTTGAACTCTGGGCCTGGGCACTGTCTTTGCGCTCTTAAGCTCGAGGCGAGCTAGTGTTCTACCTCTTGAGCCACAGCGCTGCTTCCAGTTTTCTAGTGGTTTATTGAAGAGTCTCACGTACTTTCCTGCCCAGGCTGTCTTTGATCCGCGATCCTCAGATCTCAGCCTCCTGAGTAGCTAGGATTCCAGGCGTGAGCAACTGGCGCCCGGCTTGATCTATTACTTTTTGTAGGACAATTGCTGCTGCTTATAGTGTAGCAATATGGGCATGCAAGTGAGTTTATTGGAACCTGACATGATCTTAGATAAATATCCAAGGTAGTATTATTGAATTACATGGTAGTTCTATAACTAGGTTTTGTGGACTCTCAAAACTGCCACCCATGAAGGTTATAACAGTTTACAATTCACCCAAGATGGCAATAGGGTTCCTTTACCCCCATATCTATAGATTACTAAATTGCCATGTGCTTTCTGAAAAGAAAGAAAGAATGAGAGAGAAAAGGAAGGAAGGAAGGAAGGAAGGAAGGAAGGAAGGAAGGAAGGAAGGAAGGAAGGAAGGAAGGAAGGAAGGAAGGAAGGAAGGGAGGAAGGGAGGGAAGAGAAAAAGAAAAAGAAAGAAAGGAAGGAAGGAAGGAAGGAGAGAGAGAGAGGGAGGGAGGGAGGAAGGAAGGAAGGAAGGACGGAAGGAAAGAAAGAAACGAATTAATAAAGCAAATATTAATAACTATCTGTCTCATGGAATTGTACTAACAAGTGCTAATACAGTGAAAATGCTTAGAACAAGGGTAGGGAGTTAAAAGCTCTGTAAGTGATTGAATTATTATTGCTATTTAGTTTGGTTTCATTGTAATTAAAGACAATTAGATTTGAACTATCTTTCTAGAGTGAATTATTTTGGGTGATATCCCTCTCAAATGCATACATTTTTGTCCTGGTGTCTTAAAATTCAAATAAATAAATGTGAAACAAGCCATTCATTCAGTCCATAGGATCATAGAATTTCAATGTCAAGATTTTAGAGGGTTTTCTTCCAACTTCCTCTGTCACAGTTAGTCAGGAGGATTACAGACTATATATATATATATATATATATATATATATATATAGCTATATAGTTATATAGTTACTGATATATATGTATATACTGATATATATATATATATTTAGTTACTGATATCATGTATAGTCAGAAAAACATTTTTAATGTTTTATTTTTCTGGCTGAATCCCTGTTTTTTTTTCTCATTGTTATATTTAACATCTATCAAAAGCAATTTCAAAGCAAGAAATTACAAATATCCTTGTTGTAAAAATTAAATCTGTACCATTTCTCTCATCAAAAAAAATTGCCCCAGGAGAAATGCATATAAAGTCTATAGAGACCTTCCACGAACCAGGGCAATAACTCACTTTTGTGCATTTGGAATACAAAGCTCTACTGTGCAACTGCACACAAGCCAAGAGCAGTTGTGTGATTAGATTTTTAATCCCATTAACTCTAATTGCTTCTCAAAAGCTGTGTATTTGCAGTATGTGTTTAGTTTTAGAAATATAGAGGAAAGAAAATTTCTGAATTATGGATAGGAAACCAATAAGCTAAGCAACCAAAATATAGACATGTTAGGGAGAGGTACTGGCATAACTCTTGACCCTATGTAGGGTTATCACATATACTTTTTTTTTTATTTGCTAAGCAACCAAAATATAGACATGTTAGGGAGAGGTACTGACATAACTCTTGACCCTATGTAGGGTTATCACACACACACACACACACACACACACACACACACACACACACATTTAGATTTTACATCAACTTTATTCTCCAAGCCAACCTGTGTGAGATAACAAGCCCTTATATTGCCAACTATTGTAGGAATCATAATCCTTCTCTCATATACCAAAATCTTTATACTTAACAATGAATTCTGGTTTGCGGAAGACAATTTACTGTTTGTACCTGTCTGTAAGGCTTTGTTACAAATGCACATATACTTTTCTATAGAAATCTTTTTGACTACTCATTGTAAAAGTTCTTGTTCGCTCTTTTGTGTTGGGCTTTGACACATTTGTTGATGGTTTGAAATTGTTGTCCTGAAGCAAATGATTCTCTGATGTTAGATATATATTTCAGAGGATATAAACTCAGTGATTGTCTTTGTAATTCCAAAATAAATCCATTAAACTGAAAGATGACCTAGTAGAACTGAAACACATGACCACTTTAAGGAAATTGAGATGGATTATAATTAAAAATAAGAAACCATAATTAAGTAAATTAAAAATAATTTCAAATTATGATTATGATAGCACTTCATTTATTTTTTACTCTGCCAGTTTCATATTACATGCAATAAAATTTAAGACTATTTAAGTTTAGCCAGATTTATTTTTCATATGCTATTAACAATACAATCTTCTCTGTTTTGAAGAATATCTATTCATTAATAGAATACTAAGCTAAAAGTGAGACTGCTTTTTTACTAAGGACTCACAGAGTTTGAGATCTGCGCACTTAGCAGAGAGAAGATATGTTGGTTGAATGATGAGTAAAAAGAATTAAAAATGAGGCAGATGCCAGTGGCTCATTCCTGTAATCCTAGCTACTCAGGAGGCTAAGATCTGAGGATGATGGTTCAAAGACAGCCTGGGCAGAAAAGTCCCCATGAGACTCTTATCTCCAATAAACTACTCAAAAAAAAAAAAAAGCTGGAAGAGGCACTGAGCATAAAGAGGCTTGGGGACAGCACCCAGGCCCTAAGTTCAAGCCCCAGGACCAACTGGGAAATAAATTAAGAATGATTGGAAAATAAAATGCAAATAACTATATATTCAATATTCTTCCTACTTGAAGATTATGAATGAAGTAGCAGAATTTTAAAAAGACAAAGAGACACATAATGTGAGGAAGAGAGAGAGGAGGGGAAGAAAGTCAAATATACAAATGTGTCTATTTAGTTAGAACACTCGTACTTATAAAAAGGTCATAAGACACCGTGTTGAAAACAAACCTTACAACTTGGGGGAGTAGAGTTGGGGAGATGGGGAAGGAAGGGATGGTAGAGGAAAAATAAAAGAAGAGAGAAACAATGTTTGATAGGAAATGTACTTATTATCTTACTCGTGTAACTGTAACCCTTCTGTACAGTATATTTATTATATGTTAAATGTGTGTGTGCATATATATATATATATGGTTATATATGGTTATAAGGATGTTTAAAAGCAAGGACTCCAGGTTCTCACTAAATTTAGATTTGATTTAATTTTGAGCCCTCCACTTATTAACCATGTTACTGCATGTTTTCTAAGTGCATTAAAAGAACGATCATCCTTATTTTCTGTCTGCACATCATTCATGAAAGGACCAATTTATAAGGAATGTGTGCTTCAAGTATTTTATAAGTATCAAATTTTTAATGTTATATATTGTAAAGGATAAACATACCATGTCAGAGCACCTATGGGTAGTTTGAAGTAGACATTTAAATAAATAATATTTGCAGAATATTTTCAAGTGAAAGTGAAGTCGGAAGCATTGTAAGTAATTTAATAGAGAAATTAGAATTTAGGGTTATTCTAAGCCTCCTACTTTGAAACAGTAACTGACACATTATAACCATCTTGACCTTTAACTTGTCCAGACATATTCAAGTCATTGGTAAGGTATCAACTGTATGCTTTCAAGTCCACTATTGCCATTAGAGAGTTTAGTTTAAGTCCCATCGTTGTACCAGATTGCTGAACTTATTTAATTAGCAAACATGAGTGTGAAGGTTAGGGCTCAGGTACAGTGTCATGTGATCCCCTTTCTCTGGCTGTATTTCTTATGCAATAGATTTGCGGGTCTACTTGAAGCTAAGCAAAAAAAGAAAATTGCGAACATCAGAGTTAACCCTTACTTCGGCATGAAGAAAGTAGAACCATTAATAATGATGGTGACTCATTTTGTATTAATTATCCTTTAGCGTGTGTCTTACTTGGGACATAAGATGACCTGCTCAATATACAAAGGGTCTTTGTCAGAGAGCACTGGAGCATCTTTCATCAAAATTCATCAGAACCTTATCCATTTATACATCTAGAATATTTCTTTGGGATTCCAATGTTGATATTCAGTAAATTTCAGGATCATCTGGTTGTTGACAGTAATCATTAAACATTCTGAGTTTCTCAGTTACTTTTTTTTTTAATTTTAGTTTAATTTTAATTGTTGTTCTTTTTACCCTTCACCCCTTCACATCCCTTCTCCTTCCCCCCTCCCCCCCCTCGCACCCCCCCTCCCACCGACGTTGTAAAGCTCGTTTTGGACATGACAACTTGTACTTCTCATTGTTGCAACAGGTCCACCTGTATCCTTAAACTACTGGTTTTTCCCCATCTCCTCCAAAAGTTATACTGACATCAAATATAGTGAAAGCAGGGGTTATACTGTGGGGGAGGGACATACAAAGCAACAAAGAGATAATCTTATAAATGCCTGAGAAACACATGCATGAAAGAAAAAAAAACATTAAAATACATATCTAAGGGTTCATTTTCCTGACATCACATTATCTGACCTTTTCCGCTTGACTCATACATACACTAGATATTGCAAATAAGGGAAACCATGGGACCTATGTTTCTTTGGGCCTGGCTTACTTCACTTAATACAATTTTTCCAAGCCTTTCCATTTCCTAACAAATGGGGAAATGTCATTCTTTCTGATGGAGGCATAGAAATCCATTGTGTATATATATCACATTTTCTTGATCCATTCATCTACTGAGGGGCATCTGGGTTGGTTCCATATCTTAGCTATGGTAAATAATGCTGCAATAAACATAGTTGTGCTGGTAGCTTTAGTGTGGTCTTGTTTGTAAACATTTGGGTAAATGCCCAAAAGTGGGATGGCTGGGTCATAGGGGAGTTCTATGTGAAGTCTTTTGAGGAACCTCCATACTGCTTTCCAAAGTGGTTGAACAAGTTTACATTCCCACCAACAATGAAGTAAGGTTCCTTTCTGTCCACATCCCCTCCAGCATCTGTTGTTGTTAGGGTTCTTGATTTTTGCCGTTCTAACTGGGGTGAGGTGATATCTCAATGTTGTTTTGATTTGCATTTCTTTTATGGCTAGGGATGTTGAACATTTCTTCATGTGTCTATTGGCCATCCTTCTTTCTTCTTCAGAGAAGTTTCTCTTTAAGTCTTTCGCCCACTTATTTATTGGGCAGTTGTTTCTTTGAGGATTTGTTGTTGGGGGGTTTGATTTTTTGAGTTCCAAGTATATTTTAGATATGAGACCCTTGTCCATTGTATGGCTAGTAAAGATCTTCTCCCAATCCCTGGACTTTCTATTGATCTTGCAAGCTATATCATTTCCCTGCAGAAGCTCTGCAACTTTATGCAATCCCATTTGTCCAACCTTTCTTTGATTTGTTGTGTTTCCGGGTCTCTATTCAAAAAATTTCGGCCTGAGCCAAGGAGACCTAGGGTTTCTCCTATTCCATCCTGTAATGTTTTCAGAGTGTCTGCTTTGAGTTCAAGGTCTTTGATCCATTTGGAGTTGATTCTGGTGCAGGGTGATATATAAGGATCTAGCTTTAGTTTTCTACATGTAGTTAGCCAATTTTGCCAGCACCATTTACTGAAGAGGCTGTCTTTCTTCCATTCTATTGTTTTAGCTCCCTTATCAAAGATTAGATAGCTATAGGTCTGTAGGTTTATTTCTGGGTTTTCAATTCTATTCCATTGGTCCTGAGGTCTGTTCTTATGCAAATACCAAGCTGTTTTGATTACTATGGCTTTATAGTAGAGTTTGAAGTTTGGTATTGATATTCCTCCAGCAGTGTTCTTTCCGTTGAGGAGCGTTTTTGCTATTCGGGGTCTTTTATTGTTCCATATGAATTTTTGGATTGCCTCTTCTATTTCCTTGAAGAATGAGGTTGGAATTTTGATAGGTATTGCGTTGAATTTGTAGATAGCCTTGGGAAGTATTGCCATTTTCACGATGTTAATCTTTCCAATCCAGGATCATGGGAGGCTTTGCCATTTTTTTAGTTCTGTGTTGATTTCCTTTTTCAAGATTTTAAAGTTTTCATCATAGAGGTCCTTCGCTTCTTTAGTTAAGTTAATTCCTAGGTATTTTATTTTTTGTGGGGCTATTACAAATGGAGTTGCTTTCCTAATTTCAGCCACACTTTTCTCATTGTTGGCATACAGAAAAGCCATTGATTTTGGGGGGTTAATTTTATAACCTGCTACTTTGCCAAAGTTTTGAATCAGCTTGAGTAATTTGGGAGTGGAGTCTATGGGATTCTTTAAATACAAGATCATGTCATCTGCAAAGAGGGAGAGTTTTATTTCTTCTTTCCCTATTTGGATCCCCTTTATGTCTGCATCTTGTCTTATTGCTGTAGCTAGGCATTCTAATACTAGATTGAAGAGGAGTGGAGAGAGTGGGCATCCTTGTCTTGTTCCTGAGTTAAGAGGAAATGGCTTTAGTTTTTCACCATTGAGTATAATGCTGGTTGTAGTTTTGTCATATACAGCCTTTATTGAATTGAGGAATGTTCCATGGATTCCTAATTTTTCCAAAACCTTCATCATAAAGGGGTGTTGGATCTTGTCGAATGCTTTTTCTGCGTCTATTGAGATAACCATGTGGTTCTTATTCTTGCTCCTGTTGATGTGATGAATAATATTAATTGATTTGCGTATATTGAACCAGCTTTGCATCCCTGAAATGAATCCTGTTTGATCGTGGTGTATGATTTTTTGGATGAATTGTTGAAGTCGGATGGACAAAATTTTGTTGAGAAGTTTTGCATCAATACTCATCAAAGAAATGTGTCTAAAGTTCTCTTTCTTTGATGAGTCCCTGCCTGGTTTTGGGATGAGGGTTATGATGGCTTCATAGAATGTGTTCGGTAGTGAGCTTTTTCTTTCAATTTCCTTGAAGAGTTGGAGGAGTATTAGTGTGAGCTCTGCTTTGAAGGCCTTGTAGAATTCTGCTGTAAAACCATCTGGTCCTGGACTTTTCTTAGCTGGGAGGTCTCTTACTGCTGTTTCTATTTCAGTGCTTGATATGGGCCTGTTAAGATAGTTTAACTCATCTTGGTTTAGTTTTGGCATGTCAATATTTGCTAGGAAAAGATCCATTTCTGTCAAGTTCTCAAACATATTAGCATAGAGTTTTGAGAAGTATTCCCTTATAATGTTCTGAATCTTGGTTGTTTCCGTGGTGATGTTTCCATTCTCATCTCTGAGTTTATTAATTTGGGTGTGTTCTCTTCTTTTTCTGATAAGATTTGCTAAGGGTCTGTCAATTTTGTTAATTTTTTCGAAGAACCAACTCTTTGTTTTGTTGATTCTTTCTATAGTTTTTTTGGATTCTAATTCATTCAATTCTGATTTAATTTTGATTATTTCTTTCCGTCTACTGGATTGGGGTTTATCTTGCTGCTCTTTTTCAAGGAGGTTTAGATGTGTCATTAGATTGTTAGTTTCAGATCTCTTCAATTTGTTGATGTAGGAGCTCAGAGCTATAAACTTGCCTCTGAGTACTGCCTTTGCTGTGTCCCAGAGGAGCTGGTATTTTGTGTGTTCATTTTTGTTGAATAGCATGAACATTTGAATTTCCTTTCTAATCGCTTCCATGACCCACTCATGATTCAGCAGTGTGTTGTTCAGCCTCCATGTGATGCCGGACTTTCTTTGGTGGCTTTTGGTGTTGAGTTCTAATTTTATTCCCTTGTGGTCAGAGAGGATGCAATGTATAACTTCAATGTTTCTGAATTTAGACAAGTTTGCTTTGTGGCCTAAAATGTGGTCTATTTTAGAAAACGTTCCATGTGCTGCTGAGAAAAACGTGTATTCTGATGCTGCTGGGTGAAATGTTCGGTAAATGTCTGTTAAGTCTAGTTGATCTATGCAGATGCTCAGATCTGCGGTTTCTCTGTTGAGTTTTTGCCGAGTTGATCTATCTAGTGGGGAGAGTGGTGTGTTAAAATTCCCAACAATTAATGTCTTTGGATCTATATGGGATTTGAGGGAAAGTAGTGTTACTTTGATAAATTTGGGTGCTCCATTGTTTGGCAAATAGATATTTAGAATTGTAATATCCTCCTGAAATAGAGATCCTTTAATTAGTATGTAGTGATCTTCTTTATCGCTTCTCACGAATTTTAATTTGAAGTCTATTTTATCTGATATTAGGATTGCAACTCCCGCCTGTTTATGGGGGCCGTTTGCTTGGTAGATTTTGTTCCAGCCTTTAACATTGAAAATGTGTTTGTTTTTACGGGCAAGATGTGACTCCTGCAGGCAGCAGATAGAAGGGTCTTGTTTTTTAATCCAACTAGACAGTCTATGTCCCTTAATTGGAGAGTTCAGTCTGTTAACGTTAAGAGATAGGACTGAGAGGTATTTGGGAGTTCCTGCCATGTTATCTACCTTCTTGGGGGCTGCGAAAACTGGGTTCTTCCTATGGTTCTTGGATTCTCAGTTTGGGTGCAGTTTCTTGGCCTTTATTGCGGTCTTGTTGGTTTTCTATGTGTAGGACATCTTTAAGAATCTTTTGTAGGGCTGGTTTGGTGGAGATGTATTGTTTCAATTTTTCTTTGCTATGGAAGGTTTTTATTTGGCCTTCAGTTATGAAGGAGAGTTTAGCTGGGTACAGTATTCTTGGTTAATAGTTGTTTGTTTTTAGGGCATGGCATACATCATTCCAGGCTCTTCTTGCTTTGATTGTCTCTGCTGAGAAATCTGAGGTGATTCTGATTGGTTTCCCTTTATAGGTAATTACCCTTTTCTCCTTGACAGCTTTAAGGATCTTTTCCTTAGTCTGAGTTGATCCTGTGTGGATTATAATATGGTGGTGGGATGTGCTATTCTGGTCTGGTCTATTTGGGGTTCTAAAAGCTTCTTGTATCTGAATAGGCCTATCTTTTTGTATGTTTGGGAAGTTCTCTGCTAGGATCCTGTTAAACAAATTTCCTAGACCATTAACTTCTGTTTCTAGGTGTTCCTCTACACCCATTATCCTTAGATTAGGCCTTCTGATGGTGTCTTCCAGGTGTTGGATAGATCTATCATATTTCTTGGACTTGTCTTGGATATTTGTATGTCCTTTCTCTATAATATCTAGGCTGTCTTCAATCCCTGAGATTCGATCTTCTGCATGGTCTAACCTGCTGTCAAGACTCTCTACTTTGTTTTTTATCTCTTTTCCTTCTAATTGGTCAGCTTTGATGGCTTCAAGTTCTTTGTTGAAGCTCTGTTTTAGGTCTTGTATGAATTTCTTTACTTCCTTAATTTGATGTTCAGTGTTTGTTCTCAAATCACTTAGTTGATTGGTTATGGTTTCTTTGGACTCCCATTCCTTCTGTTGGGTTCCATTCAGCATTCCCTTTGTGGTCTCCCTGACTTCCTACAGCTCTTTGTTAATGGATTCCATGAATGCCTTTAGTGATATTTGTGTATTCTCTACCTGGTCTCTCAATTCCTCTATTACTCTTTGATTAGCTTCCTCCCGTTCGTGGGATTTCTGTAGTTCTCTTTGAGTGTTCTCAGCCTGCTCATGCCATTCCTCCCTTTCTCTTTGAGTATTCTCAAGTTGTTCACGCAAATCCTGTATCAGTTTTTGAGTAGCTTCCTCATGCTTATGATATTCCTGTATAGGCTTTTGGGATGCCTCCTCTCTCTCCCTTTCACGCTCATACAGAGTCCTTTGTAAGTTGTCAAACTTCTCATTTATCATGTTTGCCAGCAGTGTTTGTAGAGCTATTTGGGAACTCTTCTCTGGATTATTCATTATCTGTTCTGACCCCTGATTATCAAGATTGGGAATTGAGATATCCGAATTTGCCATTTTTCCTGTGTTTTACTGGCTTACTCTGCCCATTTGAGATAAAAATAGCACCAGTTTTGTGCTAGAACACTATCTTAAGGCAACCATCAACCAAAGTTTGCATTTGTACAGTCAATAGTCTACAGATACAATCTAGTTCAACAGATACATCTATTCAACATCAAACAACTATATGTTAATGGGCTTCGAACCGCAGAGAAGAATTTGCAAAACCAGAAATTATTAGGGTTAGGGAGAGATGTGGGTAAAAAATAGGAATAGATTGGTGTGGGGAGGCACAGGGAGAGTTAACTATGTCCTAATCCCAATGCAGTAAATAGATTGGGTAGGATGCAAGTAGAGAGAGAGAGAAAAAGACGAAAGGGAAAGGGAAATGAAAAGAGACCAGAAAAAAATAGAAACATAAAAATTAATATTATTATGGAGATTAAAAGACCATCTATTTAGAGAGGAATGTGAGTATATTAAGAGAAGGGAAGGGACATAGAGGAGAAGTGAAAAACTTAAAAAAATGCTTAAAATATTATATAGGTAGAAAGAGGTAGTACTGCTATTAAGGAATTTAAGTCTCAGAGGTTTTGAATTGAGTAATAAATTTGTGGATTAAGTGTGTACACAATGGGAGATAGGGTCTACTAGTTAACTATGGGTTTATCTGAGGATGTGCAGGACAAGAGTTAAGTCACATAAAGAAGATCAAAAGAGAGGAAAAGGTGGAAAGGATAAGAAAGGGAGAAAAAAAGATCAGAAGTTCAGTAGAGCTAGACAAAAAACAAAAAGATAGCTAAGAAAGAAAGAAAAAGAGAAAGAAGACAAGAAAAGAAAGGAAAACGCACATTCACATATTCCTAAAATAAAAATTATAAGAGGAAATAAAAAGTTACTGGAAAACAATTATTTTTTCAAAAAAGGCAAAAATTAAAGATTAATAAAATTTTTAGAAAAGGAAAAAAAAATTTTATATATATAATGTACCAAAAAAAAAAAAAGAAAGAAAAAAAAAAAGTTCTTTCATTTTTTTTTTTTTTTTTTTTTGGGAGGGGTGCGAAGAATCCTGTATCTCCCTTTTGTCTGTAACCAGCCTCTTGTTGGAGTCTCTGGTCAGCTTGAGGGCCTGTGGCTTGATTGGTTTCTTAAGTCAGTTTGTTCGAACAGGCAGAAAAATGCTCTGCTTTACCCCAGATTTTGAGATCCCCCTCCCAGATTAGTTTAATGGGAGGGTGATCTGCTTTGAGAATCACAAAAGAGGGGGATGCAGTGGTGAGGCTAGGTTCTGGGTAGAGTTGAGGCCTTTCAACAATCAGTAGCTTTTCCCTGGGGCTATTTTGTGAAAAAACTCACAGAGCCCACCCTGGAGCCATTCTCAGGCTTTCTGTTTTTCAATTGATTGGGAGGCTGCTAGAGGGCAGGGCAGCCTCTGGCTCTGGTTACCCAGTGAGGAAAGCCACTCCAATGGCTGGCGCCTGAGCTGGGTGACTTTTCCCTGGATGGAGCTGAGTCTGGCAGGTCACTTCGCCGTTAAGTTCTTGTGACCTGCTAAATGACTCGTTTTATTCCAAGGCCTGAGTTGGAGCTGGCAGCTCCTCTGAGCTTTGTCGGTATCCAAGATGGAGATCATCGGTGCTGGGGAGGGAGGGGTGGCCTTCCCTCCTCTGCTCCCTGAGAAGGAGTGAGGACGTCGGGCTTCTACTCATGCCGAGTCTTGGATCCTGGGTCGTCTCTGGTCTGCAAAGTGCAGGATGAAGTTGTCCGCTCCTTGTCGGTTCTTGCTGGTGTTGAGTAGAATCCGCTCATCTGCTGTGTCTGGCTCCTTCGTCCTGGACTCTCTGTGTGAGCGCTCAGGTATGGCCCCGGCTGCGGTCTCCATCGGGACCCTGCCGCCGCTACCGCGGCGGCTGCTGGCAAGCGCTCAGATGTGTCTTCTTGCCTTGGCTTCCCCTCTCTTGTCTAACTCTCTGTCCTGTGATGGCACACTTGGTGTGATTCTCTGGCTTAGGGCTGTTCACTGGAACTCTAAAACTTCTTTCTATGCAAGAGCTTGTTCAGATTCCAGCTTCTCCTCTACCATCTTCCCGGAACCCCTCTCTCAGTTACTTTTTTAAAAAGCCAGGAATACATTGAAATTTAACAGCTGAGTTAGCTTTGAAACAGCTAATATACTTGTTTATTTTTATTCTATTTAGAAAACAAGGAAATTAAATGAAATGTGCTATCTTGCAAAAAAAAAAAAAAGGTAATATAGAAATATCCTTGAAGCTTAGGGCCAAGAGCCTGCCAGCCTGCACAGGCACAAATTAGCCAGCAAGGGCCAAGAGAACACCAGTCTGGGGCCATAGGGAAGTAGAAGCCAGTCTGGGAACGAGAAGGCACCAGCCCGGGGTTTAAGTGGGGACACTCTTTTGCACCCTCCTGTGGAAGCCTCGAAGGGGGTGGCCTGTATGCTCTTTGTCATTTCTCCCTTGCATTCTTCTATTTGATTTTGGACATCCCCGTTTATTTTGTCATTTCTTTGATGATCCTTTTGTCCTTCATCTCTTCTCTTTCACTCTCACTAGGGTCTTTCCCAGGAGTGTTGTTGGCTTTTCAGTTTAGTTTTTGTCTTGATTGTTCGTAAATTCTGTAATCTCTCTTTGTGAATTACTCTTTTGGGTTCAGGGATTGTTGAGGTCATTCAGGTTGTAGTGAAATTTAGTGATGGAGTGTGATTCACTGGGTGGATCTGTCAGACTGCGTTTGGCAACCGTCACCTCTGGGTGGTACAGATAGCGTAATGTGTCCTGGTCAGTTGTTGGGGCTCTGGGTTTAGGCATGTTTTCATTACTTGGCACACAGCAGTCTAGTGTCTTGGCCTGTTTCTGTGACTGGGGTCTTGGGAAGATTCCCCATAGTTATAGTGGGGTGCTCATTGTGATTCACATCCTGACTGATTTCTATTTGCAGAAGAGTCAGGAGCAGTGTTTCAGAACCTGAAACACTGCAGGTTCTGCTATGCTTTTAGGGGAGGTTGTCCCTCCCCACTCAAAAAGATAGAGAGAAAAATAGAAGCATTACACATCTCATTAAAAGACAAAATTAACATTATGAGAACTGACCTCAACAACAAACTTGGAAGCATAAAAAAAAAGTTGCATTTCCCTATTGTAAAACACAGTTGAATGCCTAGGCAACAGAATAAGTGAAATGGAAAACAGTTATCAGGAGCCGAGGATACAATAGAAGAATTAAAATTAAAAAACCAAAGGCATAGAAACAATGGGGAACATAATAAAGAGAAATCCAAGAACTGGCATACTCAGCCACAGAATCAACTTTCTGCAGAGTCGGAAATAATGAGGGGGAAGAAATCAGAACTAAAGATTGCAATCTTATTCAAGAAAAATAGCAACAGGAAACGTCCTCAATTTTAAAACAGAAAAGCCTCGCCCACCTGACAGAGTCATACAGAACTCCCAGTAGACAGAATCCAAGAAGAAACACTTCTAGACACATTGAAAACTTAAAAAAACAAGGAAATATTTTAAATGTAGTAAAATCAAAGAAGGAGCTCTATTTCAATGAGAAGAATAGAACCACTGCAGATCTCTCCACACAAATCCTCAGTGCAAGAAGAGGCTGCAATAGATGATCTTGAAGATCAACAACTGCCAATCCAAATTGATGTACCCAGTGAAGTAATCATTTACAATTGACAGTGAATTTAAAACCTTCCATAACAAACAAAATTTAAAGGAATTAATGAACACTAAACTAGCATTAAAAAGAATCCTAAAGGGAAGTATACAATCTGAAGAACACAATCAATGTCAAGGAAACCCAAAAGACAAAAAGGCTAGTTTAGTAAGCAGAGAAAAGGGAAAGAGGCAAAATACTTGAAATCAAGGAAATGACAGCAAACAAGACACAGCTGCTCTCCATAAGAACCTTAAATATCAATGAACTCAATTCCCCAATAAAAAAAAGCAGAGCAGCAGATTCGATCAAAAAACAAGATCCATTTTTTTTGTCTCCAAGAGACCTATCCCACAGTCAAAGATAAAAACAAATTCTGATTGAAGGGGTGAAAAATAGGTATGTCATGTGAAACTTCTTATAAGAAGGCAGTAGTAACCATATTGGTATCTGATCAATTAGTTTTTTCATTAAAATCATTAGGAAGAGATAAGAAAGGTCATTACATTTTAATAAAGGGATTGAATCATGAAGAGGAAAACACAGTTGTCAATATGTATGCTTCAAATAATGGGCCATCTAAATGAATTAAAAAAAATCACTTTGGGAGTTACAGAACATGATAGACCCCAACACAATAATAGTGGGAGATTTTACCAGTCTGTTCTCAGCAAAGTACTGGTCAACCAAATGATAAACAAAAAAGCCTCTGAGTTAAATGACACCATAACACAAATGGACTTAACAGATACCTACAGAGTAGTCCACCTAACAATGACCCAATTCACATTCTTCTCAGCAGCCCATAGAACAATTCTCCAAAATTAATCATATCATAGAATACACAAAGAAACTAAGCAAATACAAGATGATTGAGATAACTCCTTGCATCCTGTCTGACCACAGTAGAATGAAACTAGTTCATAACAGAAAAAACATATTACAGAAAACACTCAAATACATGGAGACTGAATAACACACTGTGGAATGGGTCACAGAAGAAATAAAGGAAGAAATTAGAAAGTTCTTACAACACAATGAAAATGAAAACACATCACAAGGAATCTCCGGGATACAAAAGAGTGCTGCGAGGAACATTTATAGTTTTAAGTGCACACATAAAGAAAACAGAAACGGCTCTAATAAATGACCTCATGATGCAACTAAAATTGCTAGAAAAACAAGAACAAATCAAACCCAAAATGACTAGATGGAAAGAGATAGCAAAGATTAGAGCAAAAATTAGTGTAATAGAAACTAAAGACAAACAAAAAAAAAACCCTATACATAAAATCAATAAAACAGAAAGCTGGTTCTTGAAAAAAATAATAAAATCGACAGACCACTAGCAAGAGAGACAAAGAAGAGACAAGATTCAAATAATTAAATCAGAGATGCACAGGAAACATTACAACAAAACTCCAGGAAATCCAAAGGATTATAAAGGACTACTTTCAAAACATATCTTCAAAAATGAACAAATTTCTAGAAATGTATAGAAATGAACATACGTAGTTCTACCCTAAGTTCTATAGCTCATTTTCATCAATGTCCAATGAGCTCCACTGCTGCACCTATTTACCCTCCTCTACAATCCTTCTAAAGATGCTCTTGAATACTCCATGCATAAGGTAAAGAAGACAGAGCCATCACAAACCAAAAACTAAAAAAAGAAATAAACAGAGAAAAAAATGGACAGACTACTATTACTACTACATAAATGAACAAAACATAAATGAACAACTTTCTAGAGACATACCATCTGCTGAAACTGTACCAGTTAAAAAGGGCAATAACACTCGATGAGATTGAAGAAATAATCAGAAGTCCTCCAACAAGGAAAAGCGCAAACCCAGATGGATTCACTGCTGAATTACATAGAAGTTTTAAAGATGAACTAACACTAATACCCTGAAGACATAATAAAGGAAAGTGTTGCTAAAATGTTTAAATTTTCACAGGGAATGGCTATTATCGGAGAGATGGACCTTCATCCTTCCAAATGGAAGTCGTTGTCATTAAAGCCACTTACTTTATCAGGAATATTGTCTACTTTCCAGAAGGGATCACATATTACACAATCTCTCAAGTTCTGATCTCAGAACAAGTTCAGGCTATACTTTTTCTTAAACTTTAGTATTCGAATATAGTGCGAGCCACTAAGAAATGAAAATAAGGAAAAAATCATCAATAAATTGCCAAGTAATTAGTAAGCAAACTAGCTCCAATAAACATCATAGCAGTTAATACACACATGGAATTTTATACTTCATTTAAACAATTCTTCTGCTTTTGCACTTACCCATTTATTCACTTTATCTGTCAGATTCAAAGATGGCCAGTCTGCCTTTCTCATAGAGTTATATTGCTAACATTTCTTATATTAGTTTGATTTTCTTCTAATACTAATCATGGAAAACTAAATATTAAATATTATCAGAGTATTTTGTGAAACATTCAGAGAACAGACAAACTGTCCTAGTAGCAACCTGGTAAACAACTTCTGTAAAGAACAAGAGGTTCTCAGTTCCTCTCATATTTCATGGTTTCTATTACTCAACCACTCTGTTCCCTAAGACATTAAATTTGAAGGAAATTTACTAATCATTTGTTGCAAAATCTATTTTCATATAAGAAAATACCCATAGTTATGTCCATCTTGCAACAATGTCCATTTGTATTGAATGCTCTCTGCTTTCAAGAGCCTTTATATCGCATGATAGACAGGTGATTTTTAAAAATAAGAAATCCTTATTTTTATACAGAAGCTAGGCTCATCATTGTTGGGTAATGTTATATGATAAAACATGAAAATAACTTTTAGATTTCATATTTCTTATTGCAAAAGAACTGAAATAAAGAGCCATTAACTTCCTTATATAAGATTCTCTGGGCATGGTAAATGTTGAGGAAATATTTAATGGATGTTGATCTCTTCCCTACCCCATGACTCCAATTTATCCTTAAACCTTCATGATGGAGGAAGTGGTGCTGTGGCTCAAGCGGTAGAGTGCTCGCCTTAAGCTGAAGAGCAGAGGGACAGTGCCTAGGCCCAGAGTTCAAGCCCCAGGACTGAAAAAGAAAAACAAATCCCCCCCAAAAAAGCTAAAAACAAATACAACAACAACAAAAACCTTTATGGTGGAGCATAGTGGTTTCTAGAATTTCATAGGTCTATATAATCTTCATCTTCATTTAGCAAGTGAATATGATCATTGAATACAATTTTTGAATCAACTTTAATAGAAGGAATGAAGTATGCATCAGCTTCTGAAATAACCAGAATAAGAGGCTGGGATTTATTTCATTCAACCTCAAGATGATGGCATCTTAAAGTTCAAAGGTCTCAGTGAAGAGCAACATGCAGTTCCAACATAAAATTATTCACTGTAAGTCAATACTCATCAGTTTGAGCTGCTCCATGTTTCTAAGTATGAAAATAATGAATTTGAGTTTCAGCCTTTAAAATTGATAAATAACTACTTAATAATATGGAATGTTAAAGCCCATTAAAATAACTCAAAAATCCTGCTGTGATTTATAATGTCTTCAACAGTATGACTAAAAACTAAAAACTCCTTCTCTTTCAACCATTGTTCCTTCCAAAATGGTTACAATTTTAAGTTATTATATATGAATTTTCCAAAAATATTTCAAAGCTTCTCTCCTGGGAAAGCAATTTCATGCTTGCTTTTTTAAAGAATCTATTCAAAGATCTCATTAAATCTATTTATTTAAATAATCCCGTGTATGTTCATTATACTGTTTCCTTTGGGACCAAAAAAAAAATGTATGAACTGCTGTCAGAAAGCAAATGAAGGGAACTAATGTTAAATTGTAGAAGCTTAGTCCTTCATTAAGGTTTTTCAAATAAGCAGTGACACCCCTGTATCCTTAAAGACTCTTCTCAAAAAGTTTTACACACAAGTACAACCAGTTAAACTACAGCCAGAGAGAAAAATTCAACAAAAAAAGGCTATAGGTTTGTTTCCAGAAACAGTAGCATTTGGATCATTTTTTGGTGTTTGCTTTTTTTTCCTCTGTGAATGAAGTGATGACAGTAGATCCAAATAGTATGAAGTGTCTATAGGCACGCTACCAGCTACCAGAATCCTAGTGGAGTCTAATCAACAGCAAACTTTTAGGAATATCCCTTCGGAAGAGCATCTGCCTTTTACTTGAAATTCTTTGCTTTTTTGATTTTTTAAAATTGGTTGTTTTAACATTCTTAATTTTTGATGGCTGTCTTCAGGCCTGAAAAGCTCTTGATGGGAACACATCAGTAATGTAAAATGACTTGATTTACAATTTAGAAATTTGTTTTACTATTACAATTATTTTACCCTGTTCTTGTCCAAGTGTGGACATGACCATAACTGAACCTGATTCTTTTCTACAACTTAAATGGCATTAGTTCTAGGCAAGATTTTGTATAGTTTTTGTTTGTTTATTCCTCTCTATTAAATGTATTTTTTGTTGTAATCTTTTAAGCCCACATGGCATCACTAGTACTTGACAGAGGAATAACATTACAGATTGAGCTGAGTATTTGATTCTCTAGTAACTTCTTTTGATAGTGATACCATGAACTATTCTCACAGATGTCATTTAATGATCATAACACATAGTTTTTATTCCCTGTAAGCCAATAAGCACCTGCAGGACTCACTGAGGACAAAAGCAGATCAATTACACAATTTATATTAAAAAAAGAAGGTATCAGTTTTCTCAGGTTAATAAATTGCTTAAAAACATCAAAAATGTTGACAGATAACTTGGATTCAGAAGCTCTTATTTTAAATGATTACTTGATTAAATATAATAAATTGCTATAAATTCTTAATAGTACATACAATAAATGAAACTGATACAAAAATCTAAAAATTAGCAAATGTATAGGAGAATTTAACATATAGTAAGGAGTCATAATGAATTTTAAGGGGAACTTTGATTATTTAAAATAAATACTGGGATAATGTGATAGCTAGCTAAAAATTAAGTCAACTAAACTGCACTTTGAGAGGAGCAAGTCTACTGAGATTACTTTTCTACAACTCTGTCATGTAGTAGGCAATACAATAATAACTTCACTTTTTAAAAGTTTAATTGACTTTCTTCTTTCCCTGGAATATATGTCGAGGTAGGAACTGTGGTTGGTTTCACTAATTGTTTTCATGCCTGATTTATTGGAGAAATTTGCTAAAATTTGTTGAATAGATGAAAATTAATATAAAAGCTAGTCCTTTAAGAGATCATTTACAGGAATGAAAAATGCATGTGAAGTTTAAACAACTTATTAGGCTCTTACAGTACTAATGAGGGATTTTTAAAAACTCAAATATTTTGGTTCATTAGAGCACAGCATGGACTATTTCTGATATTTCAGACTTCCTGTGCACATGCTCTCTTCCATAAGCTTATGATTTATGAGCCAATAAGTTAAATTTTTCATTGTAATTAGGTTTTTTATAAATGTAGAATAGTATTATTATATCATTACTTTTCTCAATGTGGCCACTTCTCAGTGGCTTTTTTAATATTGTTCTGTAAAAGCAAATATTTACTAACAAAACTGAAGAGAGGAGTATAACAGAAAATCACATCATATTTTGTAAGTACTTCCTTTGGAATAGTGATTTTAATTATCACAATCTGGTAGCATAAGGATATTTGAACAATAAAGCATACATAGTATTTCATGAGTAGTTAACTAGAGTGAAATGCATTGTTTTCCTATAAAAGAACATACATAAATAATTTAACATTTCCTATCCCTTTTAGTACCAGAAAAATGTGCAATGTAAAAATGGCAAGCAAAAAGGTTACTTGATGTGGAATAAATGTCTGTGTAAAATACAAATACATAAGCTGGGTACTGAAATCCTAGCTTCTCAGGAGGCTGAAATCTGAGGATCACAGTTCAAAGCCAGCCTGGGCAAGAAAGCCCATGAAATTCTTATCTACAATAAACTACTCAGAAAAAGCAGGAAGTAGTGCTGTGCCTCAAGATGTAGAGTGCTAGTCTTGAGCATAAAGAGGCTCAGAGTCAGTACCTAGGCCTTGAGTTCCAGCCCCAGGACTGGCAAAACACACACACACACACACACACACACACACACACACACACACATCCTGAAGCACACACACACACACACACACACACACACACACACACACACACACACATCCTGAAGCCCTAATCCATTGGGTGGTGATGTACAGATATGGGACTTTGGAATGTAATTCAAGATAATGAAACAAAGAAACCCATGATGGATTAATACCTTTCTAAGGGAAAAAGACCAGCTCCCTCTCTCTTTCTCTCTCCCTGTCTCTGTCTCTCTTTCTGTCTGATTGACTGCTCCCCCCACCATCTCTTCCTCTCTCTCCCCTGTAAGAACACAGCAAGACAAGAAGAACAACCATTTGCAAACCAAGAAGATGCTACATGTATTTTAGGAACTGATTTTAACTCTATTTTGATTTTAAGCTTATTTTTCAGAAGTGTGAAAATAAATGTTTGTTGTTCAAGCTATCCAATTTGGTATTTGGTTATTACAGCTCAAACTGACTTGTCAAGCAGAATTATTTTCATATGTACATGAATAATCACCAGATCATATTAATAGGAAAGTAGCCACCTGTTCAATAAAGAAAAGGCTAATTCATTAAAGAATGCTTTTGGAATAGTGATGGTATGGCATTGAATTTATAGATAGCTTTGGGCAGTATTGCCATTTTCGCAATGTTAATACTCTGAATCCAAGAGCATAAGAGGTTTTTCCACTTCTTTAAATCTGCTTTAATTTCCTTTTTCAGGTTTTTAAAGTTTTCATAACAGAAAGTCCTTCCTCTCATTAATTATGTTAATTTCTAGTTATTTTTTGAGGCTACTACAAAAGGAGATGCTTTTCTGATTTCAGCCTTGCTCTTCTTATTGTTGGCATACAGAAAAGCAACTGATCTTTGTGGGATAATTTTGTACCCTGCTACTTTGGATCAGCTTAAGTAATTTGGGAGAGGAGTCTATGAGATTCTTTAAATACAGGATCATTCCATCTGCAAAGAGGAAGAGTTTTACTTCATCTTTCCCATTTTGGAACCCCTTTATGTTTGTCTCTTGCTGCTCTGCCTAGATATATACAATGGAATTCTGTACTTCCAGCAGAAAGAATGACATTGCCCCTTTCATAAAGAAATGGGAAGACTTGGAAAAAATCATATTAAATTAAGTAAGCCAGACCCAGAGAAACACAGGCTCTATGGTTTCCCTCATTTGTAATAATTAATATATGTCTGAGACAGTCTTAGCAGAAGATCACAATAGCTCAATAGCTATGTACATATGACACATAAAATGATGTTAATTGGAATCAACTCCAAGATATGGAAACAAGAGGGTTTTTCTTCGTTGTTGGTGTTCTTAATGTATTCTATGAAATTATTTCATTTTTCTTTCATTTCTCCCCCAACTTTGGCTTATCCCCTGTTGTCACTGCTTCTGAATTTGTTACCCTGTGTCTTGTATGTTCATCTATCTGATTTGGGGAAGAGAAGGGGAAAACAAAATGGTGAGACAAAGGACAAAGGGTGAACTGATTCAAAAGGGATACTATGCTGGACAAACTTCACCACTTTGGGTGGGGTCACTGAAGAAGGCAAGAAAGAGGGAGGAAAATGAGTGAGGGAGTAACAATGTCCACAAGAAATGTACTCATTATGTATGTAAATGTAACCTCTCTGAACAGCACCTGTACCATAAAAGTAAACTTGAAACTGTTAGGAAGAAAGTGGGGAAGTCGATTATAGGAAGACTTGCCTATTGTTTACCAAAGCCTGTGAACATTATAATACCTTTACCCACAAAATATTTTTGAGCAAGACATTCATTTATATATTAAGGGCATCAAGGAACTACCTCAGTGTAAACAGTTACTGTAGGAATGAAGAGCATGACTAATTTATATTAATAAAGTGATTTTAATTCCCTGGTTTTAAGTGAAATGTAAAGTAATAAGTGTCCAAAAGCAGTGGTTTCATCTCTCTTCTACTTTGTTCCCATGCAGATTCAAAATATAACTTTTAATATCTGAGCAATGAACAGCATAAATTACAGACTAGAAGTAGTTTTAGAAAAAAAAGAATGACAAACTCTGAAATCAATTCATATTCTGAATGTCTTAAAATTTATCGTTTCTTATTTGAAATGATATTTCTAATTTACTTAATCATTAGTTGTTCTGGCATGATATGAAATATTATAATGCATTTCATACCCTTAAGTTTTTTTCAGACCTTTTAAGGTTTAGTTTACTTTTCTAGGAAATATTTTCATGGGCAAAATGAACCCATTGCAAAAATTGCTTTACTCTAAACCTCTTGCATTTTGGCAGCCATTCATTCTCTTTCACAAATTTGATTATAATCTGACAAATGGAAAATTTATTCAAGAAAAGATGTAACTACCCAAAAAAGAAATTGCATATTTTAAGAAAGCTATCAAATGAGAAATTATGTGTTGTATGGAAAACAAGGAAACTATTTGTGATATTTATACCATTGAATGAGAAATGTATAAGACTTTGTAGCAAATTAGTGAGACTTTTTTTTTTTTTAATTTAATTTAATTTTATTTGTGAACATACTGTACAGAGGAGTTACAGTTACATGGGCAGGATAATGCGTACATTTCTTACCAAGCATTGCAGCCTCCTCCTTTGTTTATCCTTCACATCCCTTCCCAGCCTCCCCCCTCCCCCCCTAATCCCAATCCTCCCCCCCCCCCCCACCAGCGTTGTAAAGCTCGTTTTGGACATGACAACTTGTACTTCTCATTGTTGCAACAGGTCCACCTGTATCCTGAAACAACTGGTTTTTCCCCATCTCCTCCACAAGTTATACTGACATCAAATATAGTGAAAGCAGGGGTTATACTGTGGAGGAGGGACATACAAAGCAACAAAGAGATAATCTTATAAATGTGTTAGAAACAAATGCCGGAAAGAAAAAAACATTAAAATACACATCTAAGGGTTCATTTTCGTGACATCACATTATCTGACCTTTTCCGCTTGACTCATACATATACTAGATATTACAAATAAGGGAAACCATGGGACCTACGTTTCTTTGGGCCTGGCTTACTTCACTTAATATAATTTTTTCCAAGTTTTTCCATTTCCTAACAAATGGGGCAATGTCATTCTTTCTGATGGAGGCATAGAATTCCATTGTGTATATATACCACATTTTCTTGATCCATTCATCTACTGAGGGGCATCTGGGTTGGTTCCATATCTTAGCTATGGTAAATAATGCTGCAATAAACATAGTTGTGCTGGTAGCTTTAGTGTGGTCTTGTTTGTGAACATTAGGGTAAATGCCCAAAAGTGGGATTGCTGGGTCATAGGGGAGCTCTATGTGAAGTCTTTTGAGGAACCTCCATACTGCTTTCCAAAGTGGTTGAACAAGCTTACATTCCCACCAACAATGAAGTAAGGTTCCTTTCTGTCCACATCCCCTCCAGCATCTGTTGTTGTTAGAGTTCTTGATTTTTGCCATTCTAACTGGAGTGAGGTGATATCTCAATGTTGTTTTGATTTGCATTTCTTTTATGGCTAGGGATGTTGAACATTTCTTCATGTGTCTATTGGCCATCCTTCTTTCTTCTTCAGAGAAGCTTCTCTTTAAGTCTTTCGCCCACTTACTTATTGGGCAGTTGTTTCTTTGAGGATTTGTTGTTGGGTGGTTTAATTTTTTGAGTTCCAAGTATATTTTAGATATGAGACCCTTGTCCGTTGTATGGCTAGTAAAGATCTTCTCCCAGTCCGTGGGCTTTCTATTGATCTTGCTAGCTATGTCATTTGCCCTGCAGAAGCTCTGCAACCTTATACAATCCCATTTGTCCAACCTTTCTTTGATTTGTTGTGTTTCCAGGTCTCTATTCAGAAAATTTCGGCCTGAGCCAAGGAGACCCAGGGTTTCTCCTATTCCATCCTGTAATGTTTTCAGAGTGTCTGCTTTGAGTTCAAGGTCTTTGATCCATTTGGAGTTGATTCTGGTGCAGGGTGATATATAAGGATCTAGCTTTAGTTTTCTACATGTAGTTAACCAGTTTTGCCAGCACCATTTACTGAAGAGGCTGTCTGTCTTCCATTCTATTGTTTTAGCTCCCTTATCGAAGATTAGATGGCTATAGGTCTGTAGCTTCATTTCTGGGTTTTCAATTCTATTCCATTGGTCGTGAGGTCTGTTCTTATGCCAATACCAAGCTGTTTTGATTACTACGGCTTTATAGTAGAGTTTGAAATTTGGTATTGATATTCCTCCAGCAGTGTTCTTTCCGTTGAGGAGCGTTTTTGCTATTCGGGGTCTTTTATTGTTCCATATGAATTTTTGGATTGCCTCTTCTATTTCCTTGAAGAATGAGGGTGGAATTTTGATAGGTATTGCGTTGAATTTGTAGATAGCCTTGGGAAGTATTGCCATTTTCACGATGTTAATCTTTCCAATCCAGGAGCATGGGAGGTTTTGCCATTTTTTAATAGTGAGACATTTTTTAATTGTATTTCATCCTGAATCTTTGCATAAGTACTTTACAAAGGTTGGATATATGTATGGCAATAGATTTATTAAGTAGGTATAGCTATGACTTTTTTTTACATGTGTAGCACATACCATAGTTCATTTCTTTGGGCAGTCACAGAGCAACACATTCAAAGAGCAGTGTGACAAATTCAGGCAAGCTATAAAGTCCAAAATATATATAATGCTATTCAATTCTGCCTGGTCTTTCCAAAGTGTGTTTTACTGACAACTAATATCAGAGTCATGTGACTACTTTAGAATATCACTACACATTATAGAATAAGAAACCTAAACCTGCATTCTAATAACATTTCACTGATATTTGAGAAGTACTATGAAAAGGCATTTGTGTCACTGAAGAAAATCTTGACACAAAGTACATAGGGATGTCAGGAAAATGAACCCTTAGATATGTATTTTAATGTTTTTTTCTTTCATGCATGTGTTTCTAACGCATTTATAAGATTAGTTCTTTGTTGCTTTGTATGTCCCTCCCCCACAGTATAACCCCTGCTTTCACTATATTTGATGTCAGTGTAACTTGTGGAGGAGATGGGGAAAAACCAGTTGTTTAAGGATACAGGTGGACCTGTTGCAACAATGAGAAGTACAAGTTGTCATGTCGAAAACGAGCTTTACAACGTGGGTGGGGGGGGGGAAGGAGAAGGATTGGGATTGGGGGGGAGGGGGGAGGCTGGGAAGGGAGGTGAAGGGTAAACAAAGGAGGAGGCTGCAATGCTTGGTAAGAAATGTACGCAGTATCCTGCCCATGTAATTGTAACCCCTCTGTACAGTATGTTCACAAATAAAATAAAATTAAATTAAAAAAAAAGAAAAAAAAGTACATAGGGACATATTTCATTTTGCAGAAAATACTTGTAAAAATTTATTTTTACACACAGACAGATGAAAACATTACTTTTCATTAATCTATGTGTTGCTATGGCTATCATAGAGAAACCACATAATATTACAAAATAAATTATAAAATTAAGGAATGAAGGTGTCTTGGTCAGTAATGGTAGAGTTCCTTGCAGCAGACAACTTTATTAGAGACAAAAATTACAAACTTAGGATTATCCAAAAATATTAACTGAATAAAGGACAATTAGAAAACCACTGTAAAGAAAAACCAGATGCCCCTCAGTAGATATATATATATATATATATATATATATATATATGTATATATATATGCATATATATATACATACATACATACAATGGAATTCTATGCCACCACCAGAAAGAATGATAGCGCCCCATTTGTTAGGAAATGGAAAGACTTGGAAAAAAATATATTAAGTGAAGTATGCCAGGCCCAAAGAAACAGGTCCCATGGTTTCCCTCATTTGCAATAGCTATTACATGAGTAGGACAAGCAGAAAAGGTCAAAAGCTATGTACCTATGACCATATAAGATGATGTTAAGTGAAATGAACCCCACGATAGGGACACAAATATCTTTTTTCTTGCTTGCTATTGTTTCTAACGTATTTATAATGCACCATGTGATCTTTTTGTTGCTTTGTATGTTCCTCTCCCATTGTATAACGCCTGTTTTCACTGTATTTGATGTGGGTACCCTGCATCTTGTATATACACTTCTCTAATTTGGGGAGGGGAAGGGAAAAAACAAAATGCTTAAATAAGGATACAGGTTGACTCATTGTAACAATGAGATGTACAAAGCACCATGTTGAAAACGAACTTTACAACTTTGGCCGGGTTGGGGGTGGGGGTTGTGGGGGGAGGAGGGGATAGGTGTGGAGGTGGGAGGGAAGGGATGGTAGGGGAAAACAAAGGAGGAGGCAACAATGCTCAATAGGAAACTGTACTCATTTCCTTGCTCATGTAAGTGTAAACCCTCTGTACAGCATTTTTACAGTAAAAAAAAATGTACAATGTGATATTTTTGTTTCTTTGTATGTTCCTCCCCCACGGTATAACCCCTGTTTTCACTGTATTTGATGTCGGTGCCCTGCATCTTGTATATACACTTCTCTAATTCAGGGAGAGGAAGGGAAAAAAACAATCATGCTTAAATAAGGATACAGGTTGACCCATTGTAACAATGAGATGTACAAGACACTACGTTAAAAACGAACTTTACAACTTTGGTGTGGGAGGTGTAGTTGTGAAGGTGGGAGGGAAGGGATGGTAGGGGAAAACAAAGAAGAAAATAACAATGCTCAAAAGGAAATGTACTCATTACCTTGCTCATGTAACTGTAACATCTCTCAACAGTATTTTTACAATAAAAAATGTACAAAAGAAAAGGAAAACAGTAGAATTTTTTCAGACATAAACGAATGTGTGTTCAATTCCCAACATAACAAAAAGGAGGAATGTAAAGTAGATATAATTTATGTTTGAATGTCTTTTTCTTTGAGATTTCTACTCAATCTGCAATACAGATTGAGTAGACAGAAGCAAATTCACATGACTTTGTTGGCTTCAGTTCTCAGAGACTAGTACTTGTAGTCCCACAATGAAAAACTATGACAAAAGAAATTGTTACTGAAGAAGAAAAATGATCTCACATGTGAACAATGCTGTAGAAATAATGATACAAAAGCTCAGAAATTAATATGACATCTTTTTTTTTCTGTATATATAAAAACAAAATAGTTAACTAAAACTTTTGTTTTACATTGTAAGAATATATACAATAGTTACATATGTATGGATTCGATATGATATTTGGAATTATATTTTCCAATCGAGTTAAAATTTTTCATTGGTATTGTAGTTGCATGTCTAACTTAAAGCAATGATTTAAGAAGAAAAGGAATGACATCTACATACAAATTGGTTGTGAAAATAAAACAATATAGAATAAAAAGGAAGACCAAAGGAACCAATGGGACAAGCCTAAAACTATTGGAAAAATGATACCCCTAAATGCAAGAATATTAATGCTAACATCAAGTGTATTTTGACTAAAATTTTCATGTAAAGACAGAAAGCAAAAATAGGTCAGTCCACAATATGCTGCTCAATGCAATCATAATTTAAAATAAGACAAAGCTATATAGATCGAAAGCAAAAGCATTGAAAAGATTCACCTTGCAAACAGAAGACTCAGGAAAAGCTGGTTTAATTACACAAATGTGAGACAAAACAGACAAGTGTTTCTTATGAACGAAAGTATAATTCCATGAAACTAATAGGCAAATGCAGGGGTCTGATATAATAAATATGACTATGTATAAATTCTTCAAAATACACAGAGAAAGAACTAAAGGAGAAGTAAATCCAGAGCATTTGAAAATGTTAGGTTTTTCTCATGGACTGAAAAACTAGAAAAAATAAACAGTGGAGATTAAACAGCCTCACTGAACACTTTAGCCTACTTGGTATTTGTAAAAATGATGCAGCAAACAAGTACCAAATTAACTCTCTTTCCAGCTGTAAGTGCATTGTCTCTAAGATACACCATGTAGTAAGTCACAATGTAAATATAAATAAATCTCAAAAGTAAAATTCAATAGACTCTAACCTGCAACCTCAGTTATTTAAATTAGAGTACATGGAAAATTAGAATGTTGAACTAACATCAAGTATTTAGAAATTAAATGATATTCCTCTGAATAATAGATGTATGAAAGTAGAAATCATAGGGAAATAGAAAAATTTCAAATAGAATAAAAATTTAATGAGAAATATAAAAACAATGAAAGAAAAGGCAAAGTTGTATTTACATGGAATTTCATAGCTTTAAAATTATCTTAGAGAAAATGATAACAGCAAATAATCTCATTATCCACCCAAAGTATGAACAAATAAAAAGAAAGTAAAAATTGGAAATTCTAAATCCACATTAGATACAGAAGAAAGAGAAAACACACAAAAATTGATAATATTAAAGCAAACATTTAGAAATTGTATTAAACTTCTAGAGAGTTTGAGGCACAGAGTATTTATCTACAGTTATTGAAAAAATAATAATAACATACTAAGATAATCCTTGTACTAATAAATTTGATATTTTGATAAATTTCTTACATAATCAAAATTACAAAAACTGATTCAACAAGAAAAAACGCAGATCACTCTATTGTTACAAAATGTACTGGTACTGCAAAATCACTTCAGAAATAGAACTTTAAACTGTTATGCTTTCACATGTGAATTCTATTAAACATTTAAAGAAGAAATAGTGTCGGTCTTATAAATGTGACTCCCAGGTAGAGAAAGAGGGAGTATTCATTTTAGAAATTGAGGATAATTGTTTCATTTCAACTAGCTTAATTGAAGTACAACAGATGCTCAACTGGCACAAGTATTTAAACCTTAGAATTGATTTCACTTTGTTTGTGTGTATAAGTTGTGAATTTTCTTCCATCCCAATACCAAGCCCAAACCATGTCACTACATATGAGCCTTTTTACACTGTATAGTAGGCTGTGTTTTCTAGTTATATGTTAATTAAATCATAAAGAAAGAACTCATTTTTGTTCATTTGATGAAATAATTATTTGGTGTTATAATGACATTGTTGTCTGTCTCTGTCTCTCTGTCTCTCTCTGTGTCTCTGTCTCTGTGTCTCTGTCTGTCTGTCTCTCTCTCTCTCTCTCACTCTCTGTCATTTGCCTTGTAAGACACTCAAGATACTGAAGGCTATCTCTTTATACAGGCTTATCCACCACTTCCTGGCCTCCTCTTTTCTCCTTTAGGACTTCAATTTCTAGCTGCCGTTTCTGTCTCGTCACATATTTCTACACTACTGCTCAGATATGTGTATTAATAATGAATTCTTTCAGTGTTCACTCAGCTGAACATATTTTGTTGTTATCGGTGTTTTTGAACTCTACTCTACAAAGCCAAGGTTTGTTGAAACATTTGTCAATGCTTTAAAATGTTTTCTCTTATCTCCTCGTGTAAGTAATTTCTTTTGAGAAATTAACTAACATTCGTGACATTATTCTCCTGAAAACAGTGTGCAATTTGACTGAACATTTTTCATTTCCTCTCACCATATACAATATTTTCTATTTTCACCAAAATCTTCAGTCATGATATATCTAGACGTCAAGGTATATATGTGTATGAATTTGTCTTAGTTGGAATTTGCTGACCTCAAATAAAACTTGTCAAAGTTTTCCAAAACTGGGGAATTTAAGCTACTACTACTTAAAAACCTGTCCTCTCCTATTTTCACAGTCAACTCTGTCTGGAATACTCGAGTCACAAGACTTGTGACTGCTTGACACATTCTCAATGTGAGATTGTTTATCTTCCATCAACATTGTTTTAGGAAATCTTTCAATCAAGCAAACAGTATAAAGGCATTTATAGGAAAGAATTGTACGCCTGTCCCAGCAACACTGCAGCTAACATTTTACTATTCTTCTGTCTCCAATCCTTTACAATCATGTACTTAAAATTCTTGAGAATTGTTGCATGGACTCTAATCCAAAGGAGTACATTTAACAAAATATCATTTTGCAAACTACAAAACCAGAAAGAAAGATTTGCAAACATGATTCGGAGCACATTAGATTTCAAGAAACACAGGGAAGCATTTACGGCAGGAAGGAGACTGGAACAAAATGAAACAAATCCTTTCGACTATTCAGCTCTTCATCTTGCCATGTCACAGCCATTGAGACAGTAATTCAGGGTAGTGCAGAGGGCGTGAGATGTAATAAACTATGAATTAACTCACCTCAAGAAAACAAAAATGTATTTGTTATATTCTATATAAGGAACTTTTGCTTACATATATGTCATGAAAATATCTAGCTTATATATGCATTTTATCTATTGGTTTGGTGTTCAAATTTGTGATCCCAGTCTAATTTTATACATGCTAATCAAAGTAGTCCACTCATTTTCTTCTATATATTCATCTTGCTTAAAATCGTTTTGTTGTTGAAAATATTCCATCAGCTTGTAGTGGCACTTTACATAAAACTCAAATGACCATAAAAGGGTGAATTTGTTTCTTTGTACTTCAACCTGTTTCACAAATCTATTCTTCAATATTAATGCCAGTAAAACAGTTTCTCTCTCTATTTTTACATTGTATCTTCTTAGTAAGTGATCAATTAGGCACTTTAAGTTTTCCATTGTGATTCTATTTTTAAAGGATTGTTTTGGATAATGTAGTTTCTTAATATCTCCATATAATTATAGGATCTTTTTCTATCAGTTCTATAGAAAACACTATATTGAAACTAAGCATTGGATTAAATGTACAGACTAGGGAGAGTTGATTAATATACTTATTTTTTGAAATCATGATTATTATATTTCATATTGTTTCAGCCATTTTCTTGTTGAGAATTGTTTTAGTGTGAAAAGATCTTACATATATTTTGTTAAATTTTATTAAGAAATATATTCTAAAGTTTCTAATATTTTTCTGAGGATATGAGGTGTGGTGGTACACTCCTATCATGCAAATAATTCAAGAGGTGAAAGTGGGGAAGATCCTATTTGAGACCAAGCCCAAGAAAAAAATCTGATATATATATATATATATATATATATATATATATGCATACACACATGCACACATACATACATGCATACATGTATACATATATACACTTGGGTATAGTATAGTTGGTTTAAGAACTACTTTGTAAATTTTTGTTCCAAGTATGTGTGTGGGATAATTTTCTATAGTGTCTTTATATATTTTGATTGACTTTGTTGAATGATCATATTTGTCCTATATATAAAATGCACACATAGAATTTATATATATATATATATAATTTTACAATATATAATGCAATACATATGTATGCAATTTTATAAATATGTATGCATATGAAATTATTCCTCATGTATTTCAGTGGACATAAACTCCTGGAAGCCTTTTTAAGTTTTCATTCATCTCTTTGAAGGCTCTCTCCTTCTGTTTTCCTACCTCTTATTTCTGGTGAACACCATACAAAATTATAGTTGTTATTCCTTAATCAAAATATCAATTTTTGGGGACTGAGAAGGTGGTTCAGTGGTAGAATTGCCTTGCTGAATGAGGCCCTGGGTTCAATTCTTCAACACCACATAAGCAGAAAAAGCCAGAAGTAGTGCTATAGCTCAAGTGGTAGAGTACTCGCCTTGAGTTGAAGAGCTGAGAGACAGTGCCCAGGCCCAGAGTTCAGGCCTCACAACCGACAAAAAAAAAAAAAAAATCAATTTTTTCTAACTAAAGCAACCTTTTCCTTTTCCTTTGGTTTTCAGCAAGTTGATTATAATTGTATGGGCATAATTTTGTTCAAATTAGCCTTCCCTAATGGTTATCGATTTTTTTAATTAATAAGTTTTTTTATTGTGAAAATACTGTACAGAGGGGTTACAATTACTGAGCAAGATAATGAGTACATTTCTTATCAAGCATTGTTGCCTCCTCCTTTGTTTCCCCTTACCATCCCTGCCCTCCCATGTCCCCGCCCCTGCCCCGCTCCCCCTTCTCCAGCCAAAGTTACAAAGTTTGTTTTTCGATATAACATCTTGTACATCTCATTGTTGCAATTTCTATTGATCTCACTTTAAACTCATAAAGATTTTAACATTTCCAATATGATTTTTAAAAATTAAAAAATTAAATCTTTTGCTATGATTTTTCATTCAAACATGCTTTCTTATCATTTAAGTCAGCATTCACCAAGACATTGAAATCCTTATCAAAATTTTCATAGTTGGTTTAAATTGTTAAGCCCATAATCCAGGCCACAAAAACAATGTTTTAATGGCCTTGTTTGATACCTCCATTAGCATTTTTTAAAATAATATAAATAGATGTTTAATAGACCTCTATAGAGACATTTCCTTCATTTTGGGAAGAGTTTTGATCTTTAGCTAACAGGTTGTTAATGGATTGCTTGTCTCCTTGAATTTCCACAGTCTTATGTTTTATGTGTGGAAAGTCATGTTATGTGCTAATCTCCTGGAACGTACACTCAAACGGTGCCACTTCTGCCAAGATGTTTGTGAAAAAAAGGAACTCATCCTTCACAACAGTGCATCATTTCCCACATGTTGTGGTGCATGAATAGTCGATTATCATACATCCTGATGTGTGTGTGTGTGATCGAACACAAGAAGATGGCATCCCACATAAGTTACTCCACAGGAACAAATGAAAAAGTATGCTTCCTCTCTCCCCCTTTATTGAGTCCTTCTACCAACAATTAGGTGTCATGTCTGTCTCCCTGAAAAATGTAACAAACAGCTCTTCCAGCCACAGTTACCTCTTTGTCTCCCAGCTTATTTCTCCACTTCCCTCTTTGAAAATCTTTTAAATGTATTGTCTAAAATAGACAACTCTTCAAATTATAAACCTGCTTCCAGATTCACTGTGAAAGCATAAGGGAAAATTTTATAATTGGCAATTACAAAAGTATCTTCAAATAAGAGGAAATTAATGCCTTAACCTTAGTCAAAAGGGTGTGAATTTGCTTTGAGTTATTATACTGGGTGTTTTTGTTTGTTTGTTTTTGTTTTGTTTTGTAATTCATGGGGCTTGAACTCTGAGCCTGAGCACTGTCCCTCAGCTCTTCAGCTTAAGGCTAGCACCCTACCACTTTGAACCACAGCACCACTTCTGGTTTTCTGGAGGTTTATTGGAAATAAGAGTCTCAGGACTTTCCTGCACAGGCTGGCTTTGAACCGAGATCCTTAGATCTCAGCCTCCTGAGTAGCTAGGATTACAGGCGTGAGCCACCGGTGCCCGGACGAGTGGTTTTATAACTTGAAGAATTTTCTCCTTCACTTTATTTAAGCAAAAGTGTATAATGTAAAAGAAGGCATATTAGTTTGAAGTCATTTCACTTAGCTTTGGAGACACATAATGTCCAACTGATATTATTAAATGAAAATGAATGAATTATTGAAATTCGATATAATTGCTATGTATGTTTTGTTTTAAAATAATAGTTTTAAAATGAGTATAAAATAACATATAGAATATAGGACTCATAAAGCATATTACGGAAATTATTGTTTCAGATATTAAAGTTTTTCAATGAAATTTTGATCATCAGAGACACGTGTGTAAAAAAAACTATCTAAAGAAATCACAGCCAACTAATGTGCATGGATTGGGGAAAATCTGTGTTAAATGAAGCAAAATGCAAATTATTGCAAAGACACTTGTCAAAGATACTTGTAAAACCTTCAGTGAAATTGTTTCATGAAATATTATAGTTCAATATATTTTCACTGAAGCAGGAGTTCTGATACATAGACTAGTGAACTGGGCAGAGGCCAAGTCAATCATGTGCTTAAAGCTGGTGGCACATACTGACTTTGAAGGCTACACCACGGTTTGCGGCTTCAAAGCATTTCTTTTAGTGTCCTTGCAATAAACTAAGTGTTCTCACAAAATCTACTTACTTTAATTTGCTGATGACCTCATTGAGCAATCATTTGTCTGGGTCCTATGTATTCTCCAGAATTATTGACAGTTGCTATTGCATAATTCTTTGTTTTCAAAACATTTGACATAAAATTTGACTCTTAATTATGAAACAGTGACTGAAATGTCACTAAAGACAAGGTAGAGCTCTATCTCCCTTTGACTTTATCAAAAAAAGGAAATCAATTAGAATAATTTTTAAAACATTTACAAGTACTTTCTGACTAACTTCTACTCACAAAGAGTAGAGAGAGTGAAAAAGGAAAAGTAACTATATACTTATAAGACAACTTGTGAAATACGCATAAAATGTCCTGTCAAACATTTCCAATTGGTTTTATATACTATACCACTATATATTTCCATAGTAACTACTGTCATTAGCCAAGTATTTTTCTCACAATAATTTTTATCAATCATAGTCAAGACACATTTAATCCTGATATATGTGTGTATGGTATATCTAAACAAAATATATTTAATATATTAAAGTAGACAGAATTTGAGGAAATCTTTATATTTCAAAAATAATTTTTATTACCTTATCTTAAACCTGTCTGTAGTTAGCAATCTAGATCAAATTAAACATAAAACACTGCTGATTTTTAACAAATCTGTGATAAAAAATTAAAGAAAGAAATCATCATCTTGTGCTATTGAAGTAAATTATTCACAAATATGAACTAATACCAATTGAGGGAAATTATAAATTTATGTAGTTATTTTATGAATGATCAGGTTAGTAAAAAACTCAACACATGATACAATAGAAATAGAAAAGTATAACAAGCATATTAACTGCTTTGGGTTTGACCTTTGTTCCCTGAAAGAGATACATCTTCTTTACAGCCACTTAAGGAAATATTTTTCATATTGAGTAATGTAATAGCTCTCAAATTGCTATCTATAACACTGTATCATAATAATACAAGTATTGGAACTTCAAATGATTTTATAAACAAATCATGTTTTCTGTAAGAGATTCTGTGGTTCAAAGGTAAAAGGTCATATGTGATTGATTTTGTTATAGTGGAGCCTTTTAACACAAATAGTTATTTAAAACTTATAGGAAAATAAAATAAATACAGTTTACACCAACTAATCATATAAATCTATTGTTGAAGTACCAAGAGAATCAAGTGACAATGAATGTGAAAGATCAGTAAAGGGATAGGATAAATATCCTATAGACTAAATGTATTCCATACAACACTGGACACAGTTATTTTACATTCTGTACTTAATTTCAATGTCTAGATCTATTACTTTTGTTTTGACTGACTCAAATTGATAGTATATTGTTTCTTTATCTTTTTTATCTAAGAATGCTGTCAGTTAAGTTCATTACATTTATGTTATTATTTGCTTTGATGTTTGCAAACCACCTGATTCTGCAAATTTTTACTCATGGAATGGCTATCTTTAGAAAGTCTCAGGAGTCTTGAAATGATTTAAGCATCATTTTTACTTAAAGTAGCAGTAGACATATATATTCATACAAACATATGTGGAATATTTTAGAAACTAAAATTCATTTTTGAAAAGAAAATGTGATTAACAATCCCTTCTAAATGTATCAGAGAGTAAAATATATAAGAAGCCTTTGATAAATGGAAATGAAGTATCCAGAAAAAATGACTTGACTACATGAACCATAATGGTATGGCTCTGAAAAATTTTTCTGAATATTGTAGTGCTCTCATATTTCTGCAAATTAATCTCTAAATTATCAATATTAAATTTAGACTTTAAATCTTAACCACAAATACAGTAAAACTCATTTTCAGTTGGGGAAAAATGAGGACAAAATCAGAAAAATATTGAGTGAAATAGGATGATTCACTGGACATTTACCATAACATACATTATAGCTCAAGATAATTAAAATAAATGAGGGCTTTTACCAGCATAAGTAGGCAGATAAAAAACTAACATAAAATTCCATAAACAAAGCATATATTGGAATTTACTAAATGGCAATGAGAACCTTTCCAATATATGTAAAGGAAAACATCTTTAATAAGTGGTACTTAGTTTAATAACCATTTGATAGAAAGATGAAGAGAATAGCTCACATGTTATGCCAAAATGAAGTTCAGTTGCATTAAAGGTTTAAATGAAAAATGAAATAATAAAGGCAAGAAAAACACTGGAATATTGATATAACCTTAAAGATGGAAAAGTTCTCTGTGTGCATAATACAAAAGGCATTAGAAATGATAAATAAATGAGCAAAACGGTGTTTAATTTCAGTTTAAAAATAAACAAAATATAGCCCACTGAGAAAAAGAGTACAACAAATAACATATACAAATAAGGATAAAATAAAACAACATATATAGAGAAAGTTTAGTGAATGCCACTAACAGCTGCCTTATAAGGAAGGAATAATAAAATTAAAATGATAATATAAGTGAGCAGCCAGTGGGCTCATGCCTATAATCTTAGCTACTCAGAAAGTTGAGATCTGAGGATCACAGTTCAAAGCAAGTCCGAACAGTAGAGTTCACAAGACTGTTACAACCAGTTACCAAAATGTTTGGAGTAGATGTATGGCTCAAATAGTAGAGTGCTAAACTTGGGTGAAAAGCTGAGGGACAGCACCAGAAACCTAAGCTTCGTTAATTCCCAGAAGTTACACAGACATACAAAATGACATCTAACTGAACAAAGAAGAAAAAAAAATCCAATTAATACTTGCACACCTTATAGAAGGCAGTGAGAACTGCAGGAAAAAAATTCTGGAGGATAGGGCTGGGAAGGTGGCTCAGTGGTAGAGCGCTTGCCTTGCATGCATGAGGCCCTGGGTTCGATTCCTTAGCACCACATAAACAGAAAAAGCCAGAAGTGGCACTGTGGCTCAAGTGGTAGAGTGCTAACCTTGATGTGTAAAGCTCAGGGACAGTGTCCAGGCCCAGAGTTCAAGCCCCATGACTGACAAAAAAAAAAAAAAATCTGAAGAATAGTTTCAAAGAATGTGATCAAAATCATTATTTAAAAATTTTAATTAACTTTTTTATTTTTTTTTTACTGAGAACAGTATTGAGGAGTGAACTCAGATCCTGGGCTTGCAAGTCAGGCACATTAGATACTTGAGATACACCTCTGCCTCTAAAATTATTTGAATTTTAACAATAAAACTCATTATCCAAACACTCTGCTCCTAAAAATGAACAGATGTGTGGGATTATGTGGGTGTAAGGACATTTACCAAAGTGATCTAATATTATATAAAAAACTATAAACTAACTAAAGGTTTTGACTACAGATTATAAGCAGCACAACACTATGGGGGAGTGTACTAACATTACATGAAACCCCGTTTATGTAAGTAGAAAATTAATTAATATGTGTGTCCAGACACTGAGAAAAACCAGTAAAACAAATTCTTTTGTTGATATTCGTTATTTATATAGTCATATGTTATTAATAGGAAACCCTAGGAGATACATGCCTATGTGAATCATAGCTGGTTGAAAATTCTATGTCATTTTTACTTTCTTCTGCATCGTCTCCTATTTCTAAATTTTAAGATGAATATTGTTATTTTGCTAATTTAAGAAGTGAAACAAACCAGAATGATTAATCCTGTCAACTTAGCTACTCTGAATGCACAGATCCAGGAGTTTTGGGGCAATAAGAAAATATGAGGCCTTGAGTTCAAATACTAGTACTGGGGGAAAATAAGGTGCAGTAAAAATGTCTGAAAGAAAAGCAGAAAGAACTGGCTGGCTATGCACATGAGTCTGGGCATATTTTTATTGTGACCAACAGAAATGAAATCATTACCAAGTACTTACAAAGTATCATAAGTTTTTACACAAACTCTACTTGTTAATTTAATTTTGAATGACCTACCAAATATAAATCTTCGTATCTTTTCACAGTTCTGGTTCAACTTATTTATTTATTTATTTTACTTTTAAAGTTTTTTAAATTTTTAAATAAGTTTTTTTATTGTGAAAATACCATACAGAGGAGTTACAATTACATGAGCAAGGTCATAAGTACATTTCTTATCAAGCATTGTTGCCGCCTCCTTTGTTTTTCCCCTACCATCCTGCCCTGATATCTCCAGAAATACACTCCCCCAATAAAGTTGTAAATTTCATTTTTCAACATAGCATTTTGTACATCTCATTGCTGCAATGGGTCCACCTGTGTCCCTATTTAAACAATTTGTTTTTTGCCCTTCTCCTCCCCAAATTATACCAACATCAAACACAGTGAAAACGGATTATACCGTGTGGGAGAGACATACAAAGCAACAAAACAATCACCTTATAAGTATGTTAGAAACAATAGCAAGAAAGAAAAAAACTTTATCTTGTGTCCTTATCTTGGGGTTCATTTCGCCTAATATCATCTTATCTGAACTTTTCTGCTTCTCTCAGACATATATTAGTTTTTGCAAATAAGGGAAACTATGTCAAACCAGACACCTGAAAACATTACAGGACGGAATAGGAGAAACCCTACGTCTCCTTGGCACAGGCCAAAATTTAATAGAGACCCAGAAATGCAACAAAGCAAAGAAAGGTTGGACAAATGGAATTGCATGAAGTTACAGAGCTTCTGCATGGCAAACGACAGTTAGCAAGATCAATAGAAAGCCCACGGATTGGGAAAAAATCTTCACTAGCCATACAACGGACAAGGGTCTCATATCTAAAATATACCTAGAACTCAAAAAATTAAATCCCCCAACAACAAATCCTCAAAGAAACAACTGACCAATAAATAAGTGGCTAAAGACTTACAGAGATACTCCTCTGAAGAGGAAAAAAGAATGGCCAATAGACACATGAAGAAATGCTCAACAACTCTAGCCATAAAAGAAATGCAAATCAAAACAACATTGAGATTCACCCCAGTTAGAATGGCTATAATCAAGAACTCTAATAACAACAGATGCTGGAGGGGATGTGGACAGAAGGGAACCCTACTGCATTGTTGGTGGGAGTGTAAACTTGTTCAACCACTTTGGAAAGTGGTATGGAGTTCCTCAAGATGCCAGATAGGGCTCCCCTATGACCCAGCAATCCCACTTTTGGGCACTTACCCGAATGATCACAAACAAGACCATACTAAAACTACCAGCACAACTATGTTTACTGCAGTATTATTTACCATAGCTAAAATATGGAACCAACCCAAATGCCCCTCAGTAGATGAACGGATCAAGAAAATGTGGTATATATACACAATGGAATTCTATGCCTCCATCAGAAAGCATGACATTGCCCCGTTTGTTAGGAAATGGAAAGACAGAAAAAATTATGTTAAGTGAAGTAAGTCTGGTTTGATTTAATACAATAATTTAGACTGTCAGGCACTTATACCAGCTTTTATTCTTGATAAAATAACTACTCCTCAATATTCATATAAGAAACCACAGAACAGTTCATAAACCACTTTTGGAATAACTAAGTATTTTTTTCTGCCTAATATAAACTAAAACTTCAGAAATATTTCCAGAAATTTTGTTGTGGGTCTTTATGGAACAGTAATAATTTTCTCCAAACTTTGTGCTGATATTTTTCTTCCAAAGAGCAAGAAGAAATTATTATAGTGAAAATATGTATTATGTAGAGAGCTCAGAGCTATAAATTATTTTTGCATCAACTTAAAATAGAATGTATAGTACAAAGTAGGTGTTAGATAACTAATTTACAATTTATAATGCATGAATTCAAAAAAAATCCAACCCAGATAAATAGTATAAAAGTTAAATTGCCCATTGGGTTTCCTATCATAAATATGAAAGTGTTCTAAATATAGAAAGGTAAAATTATTTTCTAGAGAATATAAAAACATATTAGAGAAACATCACAGATGAGATTGAAAACATTGCTTTTGATACCTTTGCTAATTTAGTCTGTCATTTTCAGAAAAGAGAAAGTCTTTGTGACTAAAGAACTTAAAAAGCCCAGAGATTGTGATTTTAAAGGCTTCAAAAGATGGTTACAATATCACGTGATTATTTGTTTGTTCTGTTTTGCTTTGTTTTCAAAGAAACTAAGACAATTTTCTAGTAGAATGATTCTAATTGTTATTTTCCTCAATTTTATTACTAAGTAGCTTTGATCTCAGAAAAATCTCTTAAATAGTTCAAATCTAAAGTGAGATTCGTTTTATCTTATGGTAAATATTGCTTTATGAGTGGCATGGGTTTTCTAAGTAAATATGTCTCATATATTCATCAGTAGCCATAGGAGATTTTATCCATGGGTACATTAGAAACAAAAAAAATCTTTACAGAAACAAACTTCCCTCATCTATACCTGTTTACTGAACTAATTCATCCATGACAGTTGAATGGCACCCAATTTCTTTTTGTTTAGTTAACATTTTTTAAAATAAAAATAATTTCTATAGCTAATGTTTCACCCTTTGATTTCCACTTTGACAGACATAATTTTTTGCTGTAATTCTTCCAACTCCTAGATACTAATGCTTTGTACCACTTGAATGAAATTTTCCCAGTAAAGGACTTCTTTGTTTGGAATCTATTTGTCTCTATTAGGCCAACAGGGTTACAACAACAAAAACAAAAAAGAAACAGAGATATGGAGTATATTTGCACAGGTGACTTTCTTCATTATTTACTCAATTTTGGCCACCAGCATGAGAAGATGTTCACTCACCACTAAATGTGCTTACTTACAGATTTGTAGGCAAATTCTAGCTACCACAAATGAGGGAAACCATACAACCTGTACATATCTGGGTCTGGTGTACTTTAATATAATTTAGTCTAATAAAATCTGATAAATATATAATATAGAACACATAGTAGAAATTATTCTCCATTTTCTTACATGGTTTGTTAGTATGTTCTTGTGTAGCATCACCAAATCAGTATATATTATTCTTCCCAGTCATGTAATAGATCAGACTAGCTGCTCTCTGTTTTATTAAGTTGCATATCTAGGGTTGAATAATCGAAGACTTTTCATTGTCGAGTCTAAAAATGACCATGCTTCTGTTGACCATGATCAAGAAAACCAAATATTGATGAATATATTATTTAAAATTTTAGACAGTTGAAATAAGTTTGAGGATTTGCTAAATGGGAGAGGAAATTTTAATAGTAATGAACTGTATGTTTCAAAATAACAGTAAATTTCTTTTTTATTTTTATTTTTTTAATTATTGTGAAAATACCGTACAGAGGGGTTACAATTACATGGGCAAGGTAATGAGTACATTTCTCTCTCTCTCTCTCTCTCTCTCGTTTGTCAGCCATGGGGCTTGAACTCTGGGTTTGGACGCTGTCCTTGTGCTCTTCAGCTTAAGGAGAGTGCTCTACCGTTTGAGCCACAGCGCCACTTCCCTTTTTCGAGTGGTTTATTGGAGATCAGAGTCTCTTGGGCTTTCCTGCCCGGGCTGGCTTTGAACCATGATCCTTAGGTCTCAGCCTCCTGAATAGGTAGGATTACAGGTGTGAGCCACCAGCACCCCTCAATGAGTGCATTTCTTATCAAGCACTGTTGCCTCCTCCTTTGTTTCCCCTTCCCATCCCTTCCCATCTCCCCCCCTCCAGCCACCCTACCCCCATTCACGCCAAAGTTGTAAAGTTAATTTTCGACATAATATCTTGTACATCTCATGGGTGCATTGGGTCCACCTGTATCCCTATTTAAACAATTTGTTTTTTCCCTTCCCCTCCACAAATTATACCAACATCAAATACAGTGAAAATAGGAGTTATACCGTGTGGGAGGGACATACAAAGCAATAAAAATAATCATGTGGTACTTTATAAATACATTAGAAACAATAGCAAGAAAGAAAAGACCACTTGTGTCCCTATCTTGGGGTTCATTTCGCTTAACATTATCTTATCTGACCTTTTCTGCTTGTCTCAGATATATACTAGTTATTGCAAATAAGGGAAACTATGGGACCACTTTGGAAAGCAGTATGGAGGTTCCTCAATAGACTCCACATAGAGCTCCCCTATGCCCCAGCAGTCCCACTTTTGGGCATTTACCGGAATGATCACAAACAAGACCATACTAAAGCTACCAGCACAACTATGTTTACTGCAGCATTATTTACCATAGCTAAGATAGGAAACCAACCCAGATGCCCCTAAGTAGATGAATGGATCAAGAAAATGTGGTATATATACTCAATGGAATTCGATGCTTCCATCAGAAAGCATGACATTGCCCCATTTATTAGGAAATGGAAAGACTTGGAAAAAATTATATTAAGTGAAGTAAGCCAGGCCTAAATTTATTTTTTAATATATATTTTTATTGTAGATACTGTACAGAGTGGTTACAGTTTCTTGAAGAAGGTAATGAATACATTTCCTATCGAGCATTATTACTGCTCCTTTACTTTTCCCCTATCATCCCTTCCCTCCCCACCTCCCTAACTCCTCCTTCCCCCTCAGGTTGTAAAGTTTGTTTTCAACATGTCTTGTACATCTCATTGTTACAATGGGTCAACCTGTATCCTTGTTTCAGCATTTTATTTCCCTTCTCCTCCCCAAATTAGAAAAATGTATACACAGAAGCAGGGCACTGGAATCAAATACAGTGAAAACAGGGGTTATACCATGGGGGAAGAACATACAAAGAAGCAAAAAAACAAAAATCACATAGAACATTAAAAACAACAGTGACAAAGTAAAAACCTCTTGTGTCCCTATCTTAGAGTTCATTTTGCTTAGCATCATCTTATATGGTCACACATATATAGCTTTTGACCTTTTCTGCTTGTCCTAGAATTATACTAGTTATTGCAAATAAGGGAAACCATGAGACCTATGTCTCTTTAGGCCTGACTTACTTCACTTAATATAATTTTTCCAAGTCTTTCCATTTTGTAACAAATGAGGCAATGTCATTCTTTCTGATGGAGGCATAGAATTCATATATATATCACGTTTTCTTGATCCGTTCATCTACTGAGGGGCATCTGGGTTTGATTCAATATCTTAGCTATGGTGAATAAGGCTGTGATAAGCATAGTTGTGCTGATAGCCTTATTATGGTCTAGTTTGTGATCTTTGGGTAAATGCCCAAAAGTGGGATTGCTGAGTCATAGGGGAGCTCTATGTGGAATCTTCTGAGGAATCTCCATACTGCTTTCCAAAGTGGTTGAACAAGTTTACACTCCCACCAACAATGAAGTAATGTCCACATCCCCTCCAGCATCTGTTATTAGAGTTCTTTTTTTTAATTTTTATTTTTTATTGTGAACATACTGTACAGAGGGGTTACAATTACATGGACAAGATAATGAGTACATTTCTTATCACGCATTGCAGCCTCCTCCTTTGTTTACCCTTCACATCCCTTCCCAGCCTCCCCCCACCCCCCACCCAATCCTCCCCCCCAACAAAGCTGTAAAGTTCGTTTTCGACATGACAACTTGTATGTTATTAGAGTTCTTGATGATAGTCATTCTAACTGGGGTGAAGTGGAATCTCAATGTTGTTTTGATCTGGATTGCTCTGCCATCTTCCTCCTGATGCAGTAAATTTCTTCACTCTAAGAAATACTAAGAAAGTCAGGCACCAGCAGCTCTTGCCTGTAATCCTAGCTACTCAGAAGTCTGAGATCTCATGATTACAGTTTGAAGCTAGCCTGGGCATAAAAGTCCCTGTGTGACTTCTTTTTAATACATATATTTTTTTTATTGTAAAGATACTGTACAGAGGGGTTACAGTTAGATGAGTAAGGTAATGAGTACATTTCTTATTGATCATTGTTACCCCCTCCTTTGTTTCCCCTATCCCCCACCATCCCTTCCCTACTCCGTGTGACTCTTATCTCCAATTAACCACTCAAAAGCAAAAAGTGGTGCTGTGGCTCAAATTGGTAGAGCACTAGCCTTAAGTAAAAGAACTCAGGGACGGTGCCGAAATCCTGAGTTCAAGTCCCATGACTGACCATAAGTAAATAAACAAAGAAATAGATAAATAAACCAACAACAAAATAGAAAGAAATTATAAGGAAGTGAGCTAATACTTAATTAGCTCGATTTAATCATTTTTTATTATGTGCATTGATCAAAAACTCACCTTAAACCCTATATAAATGTATGCAGTTAGTATGCTGTGCAAGTGAAAAATATTGCTAATTTAAAATTTGTAAATTTTTTTCAAAAATTTAGCTGATAGAAGGAGGCTGAGAAAAGTGCCGCATAGCTATAAACCCATTTGCAACTTGGAGCCAAGCCTAGTCAAGCCCAGCCCACATCAGTAACTCCCTACCATCCTACAGATAATGCCAGGATGAGTATTATGTTATATTTTTGCATAAAATCAAATAAGTACTGTAATTTTAGTACCACTTATGACTTGTGAATCCAGTCAAGTATTTTGTGTTTCAATCTTTGCAATTATTTTCTTGAATTGCTTCTCGAGTGTCTGATGCAATCCTAATGGCCTTTGGTAGCAGAGCACTCAAAAGATTAAAATTATGTCCTCTATAGAGTCTTAGCAGTAGTAGTCAAGAAAGAACTTCAGAATATTTTCTAGAAAGTTTATTTTCCATTTTACCTTTTTATTTTCTTTTTCTTCTTTTTTTTCTTTAAGCAGACTATCACTTGACTCATTCCTACCCCCCCTCCCCAGATCTTTTGGAGACTCTCACATATTTCCTAGGTCAACCTCATACTGTCATCCTGTTATCTACACTTCACATGTAACTGAGATGACAAGAACTAGCTCTCTTTCCTAGCTTATTTGTTGACATAGCTTACTAACAGTTTTTCTGGATTGGCCTCGAAGCACAATATTCCCTCCTCTTTCTAAATAGCTGGAATTACAGGAATGGCCACTAAACCTAGCATTCACTTGTTAAATACTTCCTTTTAAAATTACATATTAAACTCTTTCAAAAATAACCAGATGAGGTAGTGGAATAGTTTCGCAAATACAGTACAAGTACTATTTCTGTATATTGGGCAAAACAATGGTAACATAAGGTAATGTACAAATGCCAATAACTTTGGCTACTCTCTAAGTAGCACAGATCCCCACAACATGGCCAAATGTAGCTACCTTCCTGGGAATTTTTGGAATGGTAAAATGTAAGGAAACCTCTCTTATTCCAGCTGTTCAGCTAAGGGTGAGTGATGGTTAATAAACAGTTAGATTATTCAACTTTCATAATGTCTAGAGTAAATAACATTCCAACAAGTTTCCTTACTATTTTATACACATAGTAAATATTAATCTCTGAACATTAAATTATACTTGGCTTAAAATATAAAATCATTAAAATTATGGCATAAGAAAATCTCCTTATATACTGTCATCATTTACTGATTAATAACATGAAATTTTATAAAGAGTTTACCAACTGAAGATGTTTTTATTATTAGTCATACTGCCTAAAATAGAAATAAGATATCTCCTATAAAACCTAAATTGTTAGAAGTTCTGTTAGTATACAAATGTCTATGTTTTCCAGTATATTTATGTATATACTTGGTTTTATTCAGTTAGTGATAATACCTTCTTTCTGCCATTCCATGATTTCCCCCAATGTAATTATGACTAAAAGAATCATAAGTAAGCAAGTGGTTTATACAGAGATATGCTTAACCACTCTATCTTCACATACAAATCAGCCATGTACTAAAAATTAAACTGCATTTTAATTTTAACGACTTTATTTTTAAATATTTTATTTCCACTTGAGGTAAAGTAACACATTGTTTGAAAGATTATTTCACTTATTTCCTACATTAAGAATCTAATACTTTGCAAAATCATGTGTTTTCTTCCAGAACAATACAATAATTAAAAAAAAAGAAAAACAATGTCATGTTTACATGGTTTCTATCAGGTTGAATATAACCAAAATATAATGAGATGTTTATATGACAATGCTAATCTCCTTGGATTTTTAATTGATACCTGTCAAATCAAATACCCAGATAAAAATAACTGAGAAGCCTGAATGATCCGGCACAACAGTCATAGCCCAGATAAATTCAGTAAAATTCAAATCCACAGTTTGAATAAATCAGTTAAACTTTGGCTTAATTGCTAGTCATAATGATATAAGAAATGTTTTGAACTCGGCTCTGATGGTTAACATCTATAATCCTAGCTACTCAAGAGGCTGAGGTCTGAGGATTGTAGTTTGAATCTAGCTGGGCAGAGAAGTTCCCATGAGACTCTTATCTCCAATTAATCACTCAAAAGCCAGAAGGGAATGGGAAATCGAGGAACAGTGGGACATAGAGTGAATCAATGCAACAGCGATACACACTAGACACTAATGTTGGAAATGAACTTTATAATTTGAGGGGAAGAGGAGTGGGAGGGGAGGGAAAGCAAGAGAAAACGAGGGAGGGGTACTCATTACCTTACTTATGTAATTGTAGCTCCTCCGTAGATCATCTTTACTGACTCTATCACTTGACTCATCCCCTCCAGATCTTTTGGGGACTCTCACATATTTCCTAGGTCAACCTCATACTGTCATCCTGTTATCTACACTTCACATGCAACTGAGATGACAAGAACTAGCTCTCAGTCCTTGCTTATTTGTTACATTAAAAAAAAAAGAAAAAAGAAAATAGAGAACTTCTATAATCATCTTAGGAACTGGAAATGAAGGATACAGGTGGACCCATTGCAACAACGAGATGTACAACACGTTATGTCGAACTTTACAACTTTGGGGACGGGGCTGGGACAGGAGGGGGGGGACAAGACTGGGGGACGGGGGGGGGGACGATGGGAAGGGATGGGAAGGGGAAACAAAGGAGGAGACAATAATGCTTGGTAAGAAATGCACTCATTACCTTGCCCATGTAATTGTAACCCCTCTGTACGGTATTTTCACTCACACACACACACACACACACAGGAAATTGAAGCAAGCTTTTTTATCTCTTTGTCGCTGCTTGTTTTCTGTACCTTTTGTCTTGTTTGAAAGTTTATCTGTTTAGGGGAGGGAAAATGGGGAGCACAGAAAAAAAAAAAGCTGAACGTGGTGCTGGGCTTAAGTGGTAGAGTGCTAACCTTGAGCACAAAGAGGCTCAAGAATTTGGGCCCCCACAACTGACCAAAAAAAGAAGGAAATGGGTTGTTTTCATTTTAATTTAATTATATGCATATGTTTATTGTTCTTATTGTTAATATCTGATGTCAACTAGACCAAAAAATTCCTAAGACAAATATTTAAAATTAGAGAGGTTGATAATTTCCCATAATCATTTATCTAGATGCTGCTCATATCTTAAGATACAACTCAAGTTTTCTTCTCCATTTTTCTCTAGTTAATAAAAGGAAATGGTTATTATTGCATTAAAATTTTAATGCATTTTATTATTGTTTTGTCATTGTTCAATATCTGGCTTCTCTATATGCATGCCTTATCTCAGAAACTTTTTAACATTTCTGAAAGTGAAAATATTTTTTTAAACATTGCATCTAGTCTCTTGCTCATAGTAATTTAAATAAATATTTTCTTAATGAAGGAAAATTTAATTGATAGAATTATGTAGTAGATATACAATGGTATTTTCTTTATCTGTTAATAGTTCTTTAAGTATTCAAATGCAGTAAATGTTGCATGAATTATTTCAAGACATGTTATGCATCCCATTTGATTCTTGTATTGTCAGATGCTCATGGTTTATTAATCTTGTGGTTTACGAAATGTGAAAAAAATGCCCCTAGTGTATTTGCATATTTATCAAAACTATTGTTTGTTTCTTACATTTCTTCTATTGAATAATTCATAGATAAACAAGTAGCTCCAAAGAAGCAGAAGTATCAAGAGAATAAAACATGTCTACATTAGAAAGACAAGAAAATAGAGATATAATTTGATAATAAAATATATGTAATCCTTATTAACTGCAGGTAAATCCTCCTTACAAATGAGCCTTATGTGCAATAAATATAAACATTTGTATAGGATTAAAATAAATGGAAAATTATTATGAAAAAAGAGAACACATTCCTTGAAGAATTTTCACTATAAGGAAAACAATAGACATTTGAACACTTAAGCAGTATGATAAATCAATTAGGTTTGGTGGAGATGGCAGAAGTGTGCAAAAAGAACATTAAACAAAGGATGAAGAGAAGTAAAAATGATTGGGTAGGGTCGGAGAACTTAGAGGTCACATCTGACAGGTTGTTACAATGTGTGATATAGTTACTCAGACATACTCCACGCACGGAGAGAGGCAGGAAGTGGTGTAACAGACTAACTGGACAGAACTAAAATTTATGACAAAATCAAATGTTAAAAAAAAACAACAAAAAACAGGATAAGCCTGGCGCTGGTGGGTCATACCTGTAAGCCTAGCTACTCAGGAGGCTAAGATCTGAGGATCACGGTTTAAGGCCAGCCCAGGCAGGAAAATCAGTGAGACTCTTATCTCCAAAAAAACACTAGAAATCCAGAAGTGGTGCTGTGGCTTGAGTGGTAGAGCACTCGCCTTGAGCTGAAGAGTTCAAGAACAGCGCCCAAGCCCAGTGTTCAAGCCCCATGACTGACAAAACAACAACAACAACAACAGGATATAATCAGTATATTTGAGCTATTGATTAAAAATGAAGGTATTTCAAAGAAGTTGTAAAGTTGAACCCTAAAGAAAGTGAGAGAATGGCATTTAAAAAATAAACTCTTTACTGTTTTCTAAACATTAGATTTTATGCTGGAAGTATTAGGAAGCTTAGGTTGGGGCCCATGAGGTAAAAGACTGACAAGATTTGGGCTTATGACAGTAACTCTTCTCAATGCAACAAATAAAAGTGAAGAGTAAAAACAGCTTTGAACATACATTTTTGCTTTGTCCTACTAAATGGTAGAGTTTTTTTTCTATTGGAATATATAGTAAGTATATGAAGTGAGGGGTTTCATTTAGACATTTCCATAAGTGCACATAAGTGTACATTGGTTATATCCACTCATTGTTATTCTTTCTTCTCTCTTTTTTCCACAAACTCCATATTTAACTTTCGTAAACATTATATGTGAGGTGCCTTATGACTTCTGCACCTGTATATATAATGCCCATTCACCATATTGTCACATCTGCTTATACTCAATTTTCACCCTTCCATCTTTACCTCTGAATGTCGCTTTCAAATTAATTCAAGTATTGTCCATTGATGGGAAGGATGTGGAAGTGGGGATGGAAGGAATGGTAGGGGGAAAACAAAGGAGGAGGCAACAATGCTCAATAGGAAATGTACTCATTACCTTGCTTACAAAAAAGCAAAAAGAAAACAATCTTTCCAATGCAGGCTTGGTAAATATGAACTGCTCTAGTTTATGATTATATTGAAAGTATTTAATGTATTTCTTTTTTTAATTTTTATTTATTTTTTTTATTGTGAAAATACTGTACAGAAGAGTTACAATTACATGGGCAAGATAATGAGTACATTTCTTATCAAGCATTGTAGCTTCCTCCTTTGTTTCTCCTTCCCATCCCTTCCCAGCCTCCCCCGGTGCCCCCACTCAATCCTCCCCCCCCCCACCAAAGTTGTAAAGTTCGTTTTCGACATGACAACTTGTACTTCTCATTGTTGCAACGGGTCCACCTGTATCCTTATTTAAACGACTTGCTTTTCCCCTTCCCCTCCACAAATTATACCGACATCAAATACAGTGAAAGCAGGGGTTATACTGTGGGGGAGGGACATACAAAGCAACAAAGAAATAATCTTATAAATGCATTAGAAACAAATGCATGAAAGAAAAAAATATTTGAATACATGTCTTAGAGTTCATTTCCTAACATCACCTTATCTGACCTTTTCTGCTTGACTCATATATATACTAGATATTGCAAATAAGGGAAACCATGGGACCTATGTTTCTTTGGGCCTGGCTTACTTCACTTAATAAAATTTTTCCCAAGTCTTTCCATTTCCTAACACATGGGGCAATGTCATGCTTTCTGATGGAGGCATAGAATTCCATTGTGAATATATACCACATTTTCTTGTTCCATTCATCTACTGAAGGGCATCTGGGATGGTTCCATATCTTAGCTATAGTAAATAATGCTGCAATAAACATAGTTGTGCTGGTAGCTTTAGTGTGGTCTTGTTTGTAAACATTTGGGTAAATGCCCAAAAGTGGGATTGCTGGGTCACATGGGAGCTCTATGTGGAGTCTTTTGAGGAACCTCCATACTACTTTCCAAATTGGTTGAACAAGTTTACACTCCCACCAACAATGAAGTAAGGTTCCCTTCTGTCCACATCCCCTCCAACATCTGTTGTTATTAGAGTTCTTCATTTTTTTTGCCATTCTAACTGGGGTGATGAAAACTTTAAAAATTTGAAAAAGGAAATCAAAACAGAAATTAGAAAATGGCAAAAACTCCCATGCTCCTGGATTGGAAAGATCAATATCGTGAAAATCGCAATACTTCCCAAGGCTATCTACAAATTCAATGCGATACCTATCAAACTTCCAACCTCATTCTTCAAGGAAATAGAAGAGGCAATCCAAAAATTCATATGGAACAATAAAAGACCCCGAATAGCAAAAATGATCCTCAACGGAAAGAACACTGCTGGAGGAACATCAATACCAAATTTCAAACTCTACTATAAAGCCAGAGTAATCAAAATAGCTTGGTACTGGCACAAGAGCAGACCTCAGGACCAATGGAATAGAATTGAAAACCCAGAAATAAACCTACAGACCTATAGCCATCTAATCTTCGATAAGGGAGCTAAAAAAATAGAATGGAAGAAAGACAGCCTCTTCAGTAAATGGTGCTGGCAAAATTGGTTAACTACTTGTGGAAAACTAAAGCTAGATCCTTATATATCACCCTGCACCAGAATCAACTCCAAATGGATCAAAGACCTTGAACTCAAAGCAGACACTCTGAAAACATTACAGGATGGAATAGGAGAAACCCTAGGTCTCCTTGGCTCAGGCCGAAATTTTCTTAATAGAGACCCGGAAACACAACAAATCAAAGAAAGGTTGGACAAATGGGATTGCATGAAGTTGCAGAGCTTCTGCATGGCAAAGGACATAGCTAGCAAGATCAATAGAAAGCCCATAGATTGGGAGAAGATCTTCACTAGCCATAAGACGGACAAGGGTCTCATATCTAAAATATACTTGGAACTCAAAAAATTAAATTCCCCAACAACAAATCCTCAAAGAAACAACTGCCCAATAAATAAGTGGGCTAAAGACTTAAAGAGAAACTTCTCTGAAGAAGAAAGAGGGATGGCCAATAGACACATGAAGAAATGCTCAACTTCCCTAGCCATAAAAGAAATGCAAATCAAAACAACATTAAAGTATTTCTTGATTTGATTTGATGTATAACTTTCTTGCTTGCTTTCTTTGGTTGATTAGTTGATTGATTGAGATGGTGTTGGTCCTAGGGCTTGAGCTCAGAGCCTAAGTGTTCCTCCTGTGCTCCAGCCAGTGATGTGCCGTGTGAGCCATAGTTTCACTTCTGGCTTTTTGGTGATTAATTGGACCTAAGAGCCTAATGGACTTTCCTGCCCAGGATGGTTTTGAACTATGATTTTCACATCTCAGCATTCCTGAGTTGCTAGGATCACAGGTATGAGCCATGGGCAACAAGTTACTTACCTCGATATAGCAATTTTATTTGGAAGTTACTTTATTTCATAGTTTAAAATACATCATTCCCTCTTTTCGTGGCTTTTTGTGTTTCTAATAAGATATCTGAGGTAATTCTGATGTGTTTGCTTTTATAATTTGGCATTCCTCTCTTGTAGTTTTCAACATTGTCTTGTCTCTTCTATTCTTTTTAACTATTTCGTAGCATAGGCAAGCTCTTTTCCGGTCATGCTTATTTTGAGTTCTAAATGGCTTCTGTACTCATGTCCATATCTATTTCAAGAAATGAGAAATTTTCTGCTATAATTCCTTTGAGTTGGTTTTATAAACTCTTATCTTAAACTCAAAGTCTCATGATTGCTAAGGTGGTTCTATAGAACTTGAGCCATATTCCCACTCCCCTTTTATTTTGCTTTAATTATGGTTTAGATAAATTCTCATATTTCTCATGGTTGGTTTCAGAGAACAATCCTTCAATCTATACTTTCCTTGTAGCTGGGGTCATAGGTGTATATGAGAGTCTTTGGCTTAGTTGTTAAGATGATCTCTCTCTCTCTCTCTCTCTCTCTCTCTCTCTCTCTCTCTCTCTCTCTCTCTCTCTCTCTCAATCTCTGCCCTCTGAGTACCCGGGATCAAAATGTGAGCTTCCACATCTAACAATCATTGTTTAATTTTAAAAGTAATACACTTTATTTGACATAAAGTGAAATAACAAACATCTGGACAGTGCTAGCCATGCTTTATCTATTACAGAGAGAAACCCTTTGCTGTCTGGTGAGGTTCAAGACTGTCATGACTGCAATTAAGATGGCAGGCAGAAAGACTGTGTGAAGCCAGCCCAAAGGCACAGCGACATGAAAGATTTTATACACATCAGTATCAACAAGCTTCAATATTCCGGTTTCAGATCTGTACTTTGACTATGCTTATACTTCTTCAGTCTATTTGCCCTCCCCATCCCAGGTTTTAATTCCTGGCATTGTTTTTATGTCTTTTATTCTATTACTCCTTTGCTTACACACTTTTCTGGTAAGATTTATTTTCTCTGCTATTTATGTGTTTCATTCTTCTTTTTTATATCCAGGATGCCTTTTATTATCTTCTAAAGTTCTGGTTTGGTGGTCATAAATTAGTTTAATTTTTGTTTGGCGTTGAAGATATTTATTGATTTTTTTCTCTTGATAGAGATACTTTTTTCCTTAGATGACAATTGTCATCCTGTTTAAAGTACATGATTCCAAGCCCTCCTTACTTTTACAGTTTTCTTTGAGAAATCTACTGTTCTTCTGATGGGTTTTTTACCATAAATGACATGGATTTTTCAGTATTCTTTCCTAGTTCTCTGTACTTAGTTTCTCAACTATGATATGTCATGGGGAGATTCTATTCTGATTCAGTGTACTGTACTGAGTGTTCTAAAAACCTCCTATACCTGAATAGGATTCTCCTTTTTGAAATTTGAGAAATTTTCTGTTATTACTTTATTAAATATGCTTTCTATGACATTAGTTAGTGTCTCTGCTTCTATGCCTGATTCACTTTTTGGCCTTTATGTGAGTTCTGATGTTCATGCAAATTCTTTTCATACATCATACTCTACTCTTCCCTTTATCTTCTTTTTTCAATTTTGTATTGTTATTGTAAAAATGATGTACAGAAGGGTTAAAACTATATGTCAGGTATATGTGCATTATCTTTGATCCCTGAAATTCTTATTTATCATAATCTTCTCGTATGTGTAGAATTTCTATATTTTTGTTGTATTTCTTTCCTCATGTCTTTCACTGAAATCATTGTTTCTCTGAGCTGGCTATTTTTATGGATCTTCTTTTAGTTGTTTCAATTGCTTATCTATAATCTCTTTCAGTTCATGTAGATATTTGATTTCGTTTTTATTTTATAATTTTATATAGATTCTCGTTCATTACTTAATTGTTTGTAGTCAGTGTGATGTGTCTTCTTTTATCTAACTGACCATTCTTAAATCATTCTCGAGATCAATATTTTGTCTGTTTTTCTGCTTCTTTGTTTTGTTGATAATCATGCTGCTTTCCTTTTTCATCTTTTTTCTTCCTACATTTTGATTTACTTATTTGAAATATGTTTGTGACTTAGAGTTTTTGCCATGTAGAATCATTCCATCAGATTATTTTCTATGTCACAGAAATGGTCTTTTCTGGTGTGATTCAGTGGCAGTTTCAGAAACATCATGTACCAATACCTGAGCATAAAGTTGGTCAGAATGTACTTTGCCACCCCTGAAGTTCAAACTTTCCCTGCTCCAGGAACCCAGTGCCTTCTAAATGAGCTCTCCTCCCCCTCCTCCCCCTCCCCTCCCCCTCCCCCTCCCCCTCCCCCTCCCCCTCCCCCTCCTCCTCCTCCACTTTTGACATGTAGGGTGCCAATTTAATTTATGTTTTCTTTGGGAATGTAGGGCAGATAGGTGGCTGGTTTGTGGCTTCTTTACTTTTTTTTGGTCCTTGGATAAAAAATAAAACAATGCTTGACAAGAAATGTACTCATTGCCTTACTTATGTAACTAACCTCGCTATACAGCATTACAATAAAATAAAATTTAAAATAAATAAATAAATTTTGCTTTACCCTTGAAAAAAATAAAAAAATAAAACCAAGAGGGTGTGCTCTGTCCAGGACTTCTTGTCTGTTTTCTTTTGTTTAAAGATGCAAGACCTAGGTGCTCCAGCGTGGTTTCACATACTTACAACACTACCAGAATGCATGGAACTTCCAAATGGTTCAATCAGCAAACAAAAAAAAATTATCAAGAATCAACTATATTTGAATCTTTAACCAGGGCTTGTTGAAGTTAATATGGCTACACTCGCTCATTAGTCCTGGGATGAGTGTGGAGGTCTCTAATCCACCTGGTTAGCTAACGTGTTTCTCAGGGACATGTACTAACCTGTCAGGAAAAGGCATTCTTGAGTGACAGACCTCTGGACTAGAAGTAGTTCATCCCAATGTATCACCTTCCTACTAGCAATTTTGTCTCTCCTTATTTTCTTATAGTGATATATTGCCTAATATTATTCAGATTTTTGTAACTACTCTGTCTTCTTACTGTCTTCCTCTGGTAGTTTTTATTTACCTCTTGTTGCAGCTACATTGATTCTACATTTTTAGTGGCAAAAATTGCATTTCTCAGCAAAGCACTATCTTGCCACTCTCCTGTCAATTGCTTTTTTAAAAACTGGACCACAAATTATATAAAAGAGTAGCTAAAATAGACAAGTGAAGTTACACTAAACTCAAAAGCTGCTGCACAGAAAAAAAAAAAATAATGAGAGGCAATCTATAAAATATGTGAAAAAATAGTAGGGGTTGAACTATTTGGCTTCCTTCTAATGTTTATTGACCTTTATTTATTTATATCTGTCAATCAATCTCTCTATCACCATTATATCATGTTCTTTGTGTAAGAATCTTGTCCAAGGTCTTTCTAATTTCCAGACATGTTTATCATTGTTTTTGACACAAGCGGCCTACATGATCCTCAGTCTCTTTGTCACTGTTTCTCTATATTTTCCTAAGTTTTCCCAGTTACCATTGGTGGGTTCTGCAGCTATACTTCCCTTTATTCTTCACTAAAATCAAATGTTTCTTTATTTCTGAGCGCTGCCCTTGGCCTACTTTAATTTAGAATCTTAGCTATAAGATCACACCCAGTATTCTTTCTGTGTTTTGGAATCTCACTATACATTATCTATCCTGTCAGTCTGGCTATACTTAGAGTCTCATTATTATTACAGGCTCTAAAATAGCAAACTCTAATTCTCCAGTGTGCTATTATTTCCAATTTGTCAATTGGCTCCTCCATGGAATTAAGAATTAGAACAGAAAGAGTACATCTTGTCACTTATTTCCTTCTTGCCAGTAAGATAGACATTAAAGCATCAACTAAAGTGAAAAATTTATCAGTCATCCTACTTCAGTGAATTATCTGGAAACCATCTCCCATGATGAAATGTTCCCCCACAGTTGTACTGTATTCTGTTCCATTTTGATTATTTCTTGTAGTTTTATTTTTGTCTTTGCCTTTAGTCCACCCAGAAATTAGAAATACATTTTTGTTTCCAAGAGCATGGACTTTTAATTCAAAATGTGACATAAAATCTACTTATTTGTAAGCATCTTTATTTTCATAGATATAGTATACCAGTATTTCTAAATTTTCAAATATGAGTTCTAATTTAAATCATATGAGAAAAATCACCTTTATTTTAGGAAGTTTATCATTCTTAGATTGAGGTGAAAACATTGTATACCTTGTCTATTTTACAGAATTTTTGAAAGTACTGTACTAGAAGTTAAATCAAGCAACTATAGATTCAGTGCTATTTGACGCTGCCTAATGACCAATTTACAATCCCTGGGAAGTTGTTGAAACTCTAAGTATCACTACCTATATTCTTCTTTTGTTAAAATTGTTTCATTGTTTTAATGAATGATAAACTTTAAAAGGTTTATTTTTTTTATTATTTTCAATAAATTGATACAGAAAATTGCAATTTTACATACATACATTATATACTTACCAATTAATATATATGAGATATTTAAGTTAGGTTAAATATATTTATTACACTCAAAATCATTTCTGCTAGTTTCCTTCAATTCATAGAATATGATTTATAGGCACTATATGAAAATAGAATAGGAAGCCATAACTCAAAATTTACTATTTTTTCCAGTCTAGTGTTAATGATAAGAAGATTTGTAAGAATCAGCCAAGATCTTCAAATATAGATTCTGATTTTCCATCTAGGGAGAATACAAGATCTTGGGGAATACTTATACTTCTGTGGATTTCTCTATGTAGTAAAACTAGTCCTTACACCAGAAAATATATACTAAATATTTTTTATGCAAGAATGCTTAAATAATATAAAATATATAGGTGCTAATTACAGCATTATCAATTTTGTATATGTCAGGATTTGGTGCTATTTTAATGCCTAGTCCTAGAATGATGTCTATAATTTTAAGTCAAGAATATCACAAATTTTTTACTCTCAGAAATCCCCAAAATTGTAGCTTGATATCTTAATTTGTACATTTAATTTTAAATCTGTGAGTATACATAAAAGATTTTCTTAGGGATTCAAGTATGCATTAGGTAGCTAATATTCCCCTCCTCTTTCTTTTTTACCCTACTATAACAGAAGGCAATGGCTAAATTATATTAATTTCTTTAAAGAATAGCAGATAATCACTTTTATATTTGTTTGGCTCACAATAAGTACAGCAATGACAGTATTTGGTAACTATTTGTTAGTATAATTTGCATAAAAACAATAATGGGCCTTAATCTTCTTTTTAGAAGTTTTTGCATTTTTGTCCAGACTAGCCTTAGTCCCACCTACATTGAAGGGTAAGAGAAAGCAAACCATTGGGTACTAGGACAAACAAACTGAAAAAGTCAGGAGTTAGGAGATGCACAAAAAAAATGCTTAGAAAAAAACAAAACTCCAAGATAAACCTACAATGAGAGGAAACAATGTTTCAGAGAATATGACAAATACCTAGCAAATTTCACATAAAATGAGCTAGATATAACACTAGAGAAAAATCAAGATAGTATAGCTTTTACAAGGGTAGATTTCTTTAAAATGGGAAAATGACAAAAAGTGAAAGTTCTTAGAAAATTGAAATGATTGTATATCTAAAAATCGGAAGGACTTTAATGATACAATTTGAAGAAATCTTTCAGAGCGGAGAGGAAAATTACAAAGAACTGCAGAATAGAAAAGGAAAGAGGAAACACAAATCAATCCACAGAACATCAAACCATCAAAAAGCCACAAGGGAAACAAAGGGAAAAACATAGTAAAAGTGATTTTCTCAGATTCAATGCTAGATGTCTTCAGACTGAAGGGATGGTGAAATGTTTAACAGAGTAACATAAATAACATACCTAAGACATTAGCTGTTTATTGTATGCTATTTTTTTCCTGACTTAAGCTCTACTTTTCAGTTAAGGAAATAAGATTCTAAGTTTATATCATATGCTTAAAGTTTCATACCTAACAAGTAATCTTAGGTAGCAGGTTCAGCCCTTACTTTAAATCTTGTGGTTATTAGCAGCATCATAATAGGCCTTACTTTGTTGCCTAATTTTATTTCTTGTATAGATTCTAAAGATTACTAGAAATTTGCACATTCATGCATCTCCTTTGAAAAAAATCAAAATGTAAGACAAATTTATGCACAACATGCCTGCCATCTTTTCCTTTGAAAATGAGTGGGAGAGAGTCAATGAATATTTCAAAACTCCATTCTTCAATATTTTCGTCAATGGACATTAGACTATTTTCTTAATTTGACTTACACCTCTCCAAAGAGGTTCTAAGCCTTCAACCTTATACTTAGCATTTGTCCTCCTTGTTCGGAAACTTCCATCATTTTGGACTCTCTTTCTCTTGCATGGGGAGATGGTCAGAGAAAGGATCAGATAGGCCAACCAGCCAAGGAATGGCTGTGCATTATTAAGAGTCTCTTTTACAAGGATGAGCCCAATTAGTGCCTCTGTGACTCTGCTTAAGGACTGCAGCAGGATGAGAGAAGCGTGGCTTTGTGTGAATTCACAGGGTAGTTATTGGGGCTTTAGCAGAACACCTGAGTGGACATTTTCTTAGCCATCAGAGGCCTGAAGCACCATTTCCATAATGTGCTGACATTTACTGATCATTTAAAATTTATCTTAGCATTTATTTCCATGGGGAAACTACTCTCACTTTTTCTTTTCTTTTTTTCTGTAACCTTACAACATGCAAAATTTTAATTCATCCCCCTGGATCACAATGTACATCAACTGTCTGCTCATTTTTATCTTTGATGTGAGCACTGGAAGACAAGAAAATAGTTCTTCTTTAATCTTATTGCCCAGAACACTTCTAAATGATATAGTAAATACTAATCAAGTGTTTGCTGAATTAATAAATGTGTGCCTAAGGGTTCAAGCTAGGTAATCCTATGTTATGTCATCAAGAACTTAAATATTAGGGATGAAAATAAACATGGAAAAACTCTAAAATCTCTCTGTGAACATGAACTGTATTCAAGGTACTTCAACTGAGATTTAGGATTTTGCAGTGGTACAAGAAATGGCTCCTAAAGAATAACTTTCATCCCCTTGTTATGAAAAATAAAGGCAACCTATAAAATTGTATTTGAATAACAAGGTGTAAACCATGTTTACAGAGAAGCTGCTCCAGTAATAATATGAAGAATTACGAAAGACAGCAAATTAAGTAAGTTACCTCATAGAGGGTAAAGAATGGATGATATCAAAAAAAGATAAGAATTTAGGAGAAATATAAATGTAAAGGGACTTGATTTCTTTGCTATAAATCTGATTCTTGGGACATCACAGTCCCAGGAATATTTTTAAGAGCTTTGATCTTCATTAAATAAGAAATTCGAACTGAAAATAATGTAGCAATAAAGTAAATGTCATGCATGCCAATTAGCTAGCTAGGGTGATGACCTCCACTCTGGAATTTCAACTCAAATTTGCATGTGTGGAATTCATTTTTGTACTAAGAAGTGGCAGTGTGATCAGAAGATAGTTCTACTGATTAAAGTAAGTTTAATTTTTAAAAAAATTATCCACATCTTTATATTTTTATTAATAAGACTTCTGACAAAAAGTCACTAAATGATTTATATTTCCCTAGAGTTATGAATTCATGAAACTATTATACTTTCACCATCAAAAATATCACATATTTATGAATGTATTAATAAAACTTACCCACATTTATACACAAACCCTTAGTGTTCCCAGGCTAAATGTATCTATTTGTAGCAAGATGATTTAAAGCTTATACTTTTATTTTCTGGTTGTCAGTAAGCCCATAGTATGGCTCTCAAACAAAGTATAATCATTCAGGAATTGAATGTTAATATCAATCATTCTTTCAGGTGTAATCAAGACTATACTCAAATCTGTACTCATCAACTTGTTTCCATGTAGATGGGGGCATTTGTCCCAATTCAGAGATTTTCATGAAGTTTGTGTACTGTCAAAACTTAAAGCAAAAAGAGAAACCCAAAAGATATTTATTTCAGCTATATAAATGTTTCAGTCCAAAGTTGACTGATAGACGTTTAGTTACCAGCATAGGAAGCATTATTATGTTTACATAATCGGTAAACATAAATAATAACCAACAAATAGGTAAATGAGGTATATTGTACTTTCTTCTGCCATATACATTATATATATGAAAGTTCTTTTTCAAATCATGACTGTTTTTTAAGTGTAAGAATTAAGTCTGTTTTGAGATGTACAGTTCTAAGCATCCCATATTGAGTAATAAAAATTGTTAAAATGTTTTTACTAGCCTATGTAGTTTTCCAAAGGTGTTTCGGTTCAACATGCTAATTTATGAGTAAAATGCATCTTGTTCAGAGTCATCTCTTTCATAATCTCTCTCATAGCTCATTGACAGATGATTTATTTTTCATGTCTTTCTATATTTCCCTTTTGTGTGTGTGTCAGTCGTGGGGCCTGAACTCTGGGCCTGCGCGCTGTCCCTCAGCTCTTCAGCTCAGGGCTAGCACTCTACCACTTGAGCCATAGTGCCATTTCCGGCTTTTTTCTTTTTGCTTATGTGATGCTGAGGAATCAAACCCAGGGCCTCATGCATATGAGGCAAGCGCTCTACCACTGAGCCAACTTCCCAGCCATAAATTTACCGTTTTTAAAATGTTTTTCTAATGTTTTAGGTGTTTCTAATTTTTATGCATTTTTAACTTTTTATGTCTAATTTTCTCCATCAGAAGGCCCCTAGTGTTATTTCGTAATTCCTTATTTATCTCCTATATGATGTTTCTATGGAATAAGATTTCTCATAATTTCAATCTTAAATTTGCAAACACTTTGTTTCAAATATATTTTTATTAATTGTAAAATTATAATAATTCTGTGATCCCACTTCAAAATGTAATTCTTGGGTTAAGTTGAACCAGGAGGCCCATGAGTCTGTGACTCTGGGCATCCTTTTAATACTTCTTGCACCTTGGCTGTCATTCCAGAGTACATGTCAAAATCATCTAGGAGGATACCTATTTTTAATTATCTTTAATGATGTCTAATTGGCATTTTTTTAAAACGTTCTAAGTGATTCTTATGTATAATCATTCTAAAAACCTGTGCTTTCAGTTGAATTATATCTATGATTACTTACTTACTTTGAATATTTTGAATAGAAGCTAGTGCATTGATTAGCTTGAATAGTAATAACACTTCAAAGGCAAATGATGACCTTATCACACTATTTGAAATGCAATTCTTTTGTCAAAATGTATAGACACAAATACAATATTTGAATGAAATTGTATGTTAATACAATGGACTAGCTGTTTTTCCATGTTTGTCCTTCTGAAGTATATTATTTTAATTATATCATGATACTTGCAAAATTCATTATTGGTTATATTTCATTTGGTGAAGGTTTATTTTTGGAATACCACTTTCAAGCTCTGTTTTCCTTATATTTAAATAAATGATTTTAGAATTTGGTTTAATTTTTCTAAAAATTGTGATTTTAAAAATAATTTTATTAAATAACAAATTTAAAACTAATGTTGTGTTTCATTGTTCAGATTTAATTCATTTATTTTACCATATCAGTGTTTTACTTTTGAATATTCTATCTGAAAATAAAGATTAAATTATAAAAAATTAAATGTTAATAACATACATCTATGTTAGTACCTCAGTATAGTTTTCAATGCTTTAAATTCTTTTCAAACAAGGTTTAAACATCCCATAGTCATGGTTTCAATGGAAAACTTCAGATTTTTCTCTCTTAGAACATATTAAATGGTAGGACATTTTATAGAGTAGAATATTAATATATTGTATTAATTGTACTAGTAATTGCTCTCCTGACAAAAACAAAAGCCTATGAAACATAAAAACTTCCCATATAAAGTTACTAATACAGTTACATGTAAAGTGACTAATTCAAATAAAAATATTTCAAGGCAAATCAACTGAAAATAAATTTGCAATACATGCAAAATACTTTTATTCAAAGTTGATGGATATCATTTTTAAAATTAATCACATATAGTCACACATGTATTCTTGTGTATGTACCTATTCTTACAGATAAGAAAATTAAAGCTTTGAAATGATTATAAAAGTTTGAAGATTCCACCCAGAACCATTTATCTAATAATTGGTAGACAATAACGCTAAGTAATCATAGACTTGTTTCAGCTGCTGGATTCCCAAGGACAAAACAATCATAAAACTCCAAAATCACAATTAATCACCCAACTAGCTATATATGTGAAAATCACAAGCACATAAGTCATCAAGAGAAAAGACTTAGAGAAAATTTCAGTCTTCACTAGTAAATAATTCCAAGTTAAAAAATGTCAATATCTCTTTGCTGAAGTAGTAGTTTTCTAAAATATATTTAAAAAATCAGAAAAAGTAAAAAGATTTAATTATGTTGTAACTTACATTCTACAAATAAGCTAATTTTTTAAACTTAGGACATACTGCAGAATAATTTGGTAATATGTATTTAAAATACAAATACATGTAACTTTTTTTTTTCTGGGTCCAGTAGTGGGGCCTGAACTCTGGGCCTGGGCACTGTCCCTCAGCTCTTCAGCTCAAGGCTAGCACTCTACCACTTGAGCCACAGCGCCACTTCTGCTTTTGTTTATGTGATGCTGAGGAATCGAACCCAGGGCCTCGAGCATGCAAGGCAAGCGCTCTATCTCTGAGCCACCTTCCCAGCCCCTACATGTAACTTTTAACAAATCAGTTTCTCAAATACACACACACACACACACACACACACACACACATAAACTAGAAATGACTCAGGCAAAATGGTAGTAGTACATGCATGCTAACCAGACATGTTTTGTAATAATATCATTGGAAATTATATAAGTAGTTATTGATAAGTAAGTGATAAGCATTAGTAGGGTGTATTATGTTAAATGACTTAGCATGGTGGTAGACAACTATTTGGGAGGCCAAGATTGGAAGAATTAGAAAGGAAATGAAAAAGTTATATATCCTGATGATATACTCATTTACTTAAAATATCTGATACATATAACATTAGTTCAAATTCCTATCTAATTATTAGATCTACAAAAGCCAGTAATATTTTTTGAATCATCTATACAAAATAGTAAAATGATAGAAAGTGAAGCATCTGTAAACTTAAAATGTATTTTGACTGGTAACATTTTTCTCTATTTGGTTTACTAACAAATGAAAGCCAACATTGTATTTAGCTGATTAAAAATATTAAATGCCCTTTATTTTAGTTATAAAATAATATATTAAAGGGAAAGAATAATAATTTTTTCTAGACCACAAGATTTTTTAAAAAATCTCTTTTTCATATAATAGAGACATCTAAAAAGCTATCACTACTAAGAAATGCATGTTAGCTTGCATTGCTCTCCATCAAAACTCTGTTGAATCCCTTCATAGGTCTCTGAGAATAATCTCTATGCCCATCTACTAGAAATCTTTGCACAAACATTAACTTTTAACATTCAACATGAAGATAATTTGAATGCTTAAATCAGTTATCCTTTCTCTGTAGTTTATATAGGAAAAAGTTTGGGGACATGAAAATTCTTTCCATAATACCAGTTCTTTCAAAACAGGAGAGTACCAAAGTTAAAAAACAAATGAAAAATTATAATGTGAAATGAAGTAAAATAGCAATGAAAACTTTACAATAAGAAGTATCCTCTGGGAACAACTTGATGAAAAGAATAGTCTGTTTTGCTTCAGCCACACCTGATATTTACAAGATGGAAAATTTAAGACTATACCTACCCCTAGGCTTTGATTTCAAAGAAATTACTACAAAAATGAGTTTTGAATGCTGGCTGAGTTTGTCACATAATACGGTTATATGAAACATTTAGTCACTTCAACATTTCAGAACGTAATGGCATTTGCAGTATCTTTGTGACTTAGTGTACAATTCACTTTGGAAGCCAAGTTGCCTAATTTCTAGATTTTTTTTTTTTTTGCTTTTTTATAAGTCCTTAATATGACAATTGAAGTGAAACTACCACAACCATGAACACTTAAACCAACTTTCAGTTGTTATATACTGCTAACCATATGATTTATATTAGATCTTACCAATCAACCCACCTAAACCTGCCAGGGACTCAAGACTAATTATTTATTGCAGACTTAAAAGAAAATAGGTGAAATCTGTGAACACAAAGGTTCTCATCAATACATATTTAAATATTTAAGTGATATGAATACACCTTCTTTGTTTATCTCATTATCCAAGTGAAACCAAAGTATATGAGAAGTGAATTATATTCCAGAAAAGGTAGGACAAGGCAACTATTGTCAATCAAATGACATTTTAAAACAGATGTTAGAAAGAGACATGTGTAAGACCTGACTCTATCAAGCATGGGACAGGAAGAAAGAGAAGTCCTGGGACTGCTCACTGTGAATTATTCCTCTAGTGAAAAGATTAGGGAGCTGAAGAATCCAAGGTAAAGCCAGATGAAACAGAGTTTTTAATAGAAACAAGGAAGAAGGTGAAAAACAACATATTTTTCATCACTTAACAAAGCAGTTTATGTATTGAACAGATGTTGAACTGTGTCATTTCTTCAACATCTTCAGCTCCCGTCCATCCACCCCTTCCCTTATCTTGCTTAATTCCGTGGTATTCACAATGAATTCTTGACTATATTCTATCCCCTTCCCCACTTCATTCCTCTACTTCTCTCTTCTGGACCTACTCTTGCAATTTTCATTTCCTGGTACTTATTTCTATTGTTCTTTGACATAGTCTTTCTAAAGAATTAGACCATTTGACTTCTCCATTGAATCTACTATACTTGTCAATTCATTTGTGACTACTGTTCTATCACCCAGTATGTTTACTTAAATTTAAATTATATATTTTTTAATCTTTATATAGTTGAACATAGTTCTGTAAGAATTTAGTGAAGCCTTTGTGAGGTATTTAATCTGATTGTCAACTTGACTGAATTGGGAAATTCCTAGAAGATGAGTAACACACATTGTTGGCATGTCTGCCCATGTATTTACAGAAACAATTAGATTGTGAGTGCTGTGAACTAATGAAGGGATTCTTCTTTTAATAGATTCATGATGATAGCATTATTGCCAAATGGTAACTAGTAAGAAACAAGGCCATCCTTGGACAAAGTAGGTCCCTAGAGACATGTCTTTCAAGGTATATATTTTCCTACATGGTATCCCCCTTTCACATCTGCTTCCTGCCTACCATGAGGAGAACTACCTAATTCTCTACAATTACATTATTACACTGCCTCACCAGAAGCCCAGAAAAGACAGTGCCAAGGTCTGTGGTCAGCAATCTGAAATTCTGAGCCAAAACAATAATTTTCCCTATTTTGATCAGGTATATTGTTATACCCTTCAAACACTTTGTATCTTATACTAGCAAGAAGCAACATCACCTGTTAAGGCTTATGGCAGTCATTTGTGAGATTATGATACTAATCTTCTACATTGGCTTACCACTTATAGGGCAAATTATCCCCTTCAATTCATTGTAAGTGCTTTGATTGTAACAAATACTACAGAAGACCAGATAGACCATATTTGCTTTCTGCATGATGCTCTTTATAACTAACAAATATATTTGAAAAAAATAAATCGATAGACAGTGGGGTTAAACATAAAAATTACTTTATTGTGCTAAACACATAATTCATGTATGCATATATGTACATATTTATATCATCTACATTCTTTCTCATAACTTACTTCTCTCACTATATTTGAGATTTATTCATTAAGATTGTATAACAAGATGTTTCTATCTGTATAAACCAGAGCGATCCATAGGAATTTCATATATTAACTGGCTAAAAATTATTTTTAATGATTTTTAAGTTGTGATACAAAAGGCTTTCAATTCAGCATGTCAGTATGTGAGTACAGCGCATTTTGATCAGTGTGAATCCTTCCATCATTCTGTCTGTCTCTCCCACTCCGCTTCCCCTTTCCATTGGTCTTTCCTCCTTGCTTAAGTTCCACTACCTGCATATAACCTATGCTCCAGTTTCCTGGTATTCATTTTGTTGAATTATTACTTTAGCTAATATATGTTACACAGACAAATGTATTCCATTTGGAGAAACCTGGGCAAGTACTGTTGAAGAAATTTTCAGTGATGAAAATAATTAGACAATGATTATGTAAATTATGTAGCCTTTTCTAATTGATTTGCCTTTTGTTTGTTTGTTTGTTTACTGTATTTTTTGTCTTTTCTTTTTTGGTACTGGGGATTGAACTCAGGATATCGCACTTGCTAGGCAAGCAATTTGCCACTGAGCTATATCCCAGCCCTAACTGATCGAAGCAAATGGTAATCTTAAGAAGCTGAGGACTCAAATTAAAATGCATTTCTTGAATAGCAGTTATAGAAGCCTTTTCTATAAGCGTATCATCTTGCCTTTTCTACATTTCTACTTAGTGTTTAGGAAGACTTCAGGTTATAAGTTTATTGCTATGAAATAAAAAAAAACTAGTGTTTACTATATTAGAAGAATAAAAAGATACTTCAGGAAAAAGAAACAGGACACAAAAACTTCCCTCAAGGATTTACTTTCTAGTGGGGAAAATAAACTAAATTATAGTGCAATGTGATATCACAGTTCATTTTCAAAACAGCCTTGAAAAAATGTTCTTATTCTTCTTTTATCATGAAAAAAATAAAGTCCAAAGTGATTACTTACTTCCATTCTATAAGGTAATTATAAATAATAACATTTGTTTCACATTAAATTGTAATTATTGTTTTGAAAAAAATTATTTAGAGTAATATTAAAAGAAAGGAAAGATAGGACATCAACTGCATCTAATCCATTTAAAACCTAATCTTTTTGTTTCATTTACCAATAGCATAGTATTCCTCTTGGCATTGGAAAACAAAGATGATTTTATATTTAGTCACTGTGCTATATAAAAGGTTTCTTAACATCTGATCTCCTCCAAATATCTGAAATGATTAATATGAATCAAATAGTGTACACCATCACTTCTCATACTAAAATACTATTGTCCAATGAATCTACTACAGAGTCAGTCTCTTTATTAAAAATGTTTATTTATGGATAACAGGACAGATGAGAAATTAGAATTAATTGGAACATACATAGAGAATATATACACCATGTACAATAGAAAAACCACTCATCAAAAAATTATCCTTATACTTTATATAGTGCAAATTAGTTACCTCCTTCTTTGAAATTCCTAAGCAAAATCATTGTTTCTACTTAACATCCATTTTATGTTATTACCAGAGATGGAAAAAGAACTAGATGGAACTAGTCTACTTCAACTGACATAGGCTTGATACAATAATTCAGGCCAATAATCCTAAACATGAGATGCTGAGATTGGGAGAGTTAAAGTTTTAATTCATCCAAGACAAAAAGTATGTAAGACTTCATCTCAACTAATAAAATACTAAGTACATATATGAAAGTCAAGTTCAAAAGAATTGTGGTTTCAGATTAATCTAGTAAAAATATTTGGCAAGGCCCCATCTCAACAGAAAAATTCTAGACATAGTGATAAGCAACTATCACATCCTAGATGTGGTAGGAAATATAATTAAGAGAATTGAAGTACAGTCAAGCCTAGGTAGAGAGACCCTGTCTCAAAAAAATAATCAGAGAAAAATAATTAAAGTAGGTGGAGATATGGCTCAAGTAATAGAGTGCCTGCTCAGCAAACTCAGAGTTCAAACACATCAGATGGACAGAAGAAAAGAAAATGCCCTAACATAAAATGTGTCTGTTTTTTTTTTTTTTTTTTTTTTTAATTTTATTTTATTTTATTTGAGAACATACTGTACAGAGGGGTTACAATTACATGGTCAGGATAATGCATACATTTCTTACCAAGCATTGCAGCCTCCTCCTTTGTTTACCCTTCAAAATGTGTCTGTTTAAAGGAAGCATATTAAATGACATGCCTACTTGGATGTTAAAAAAAATAAGACCCAATTTTTTGTCAGTATATTGTTGACCTTTATGTTTCACGTTGAGATACTTTGTGGAAGTACAGGGTGGCTAATGTTAAGAAAGACAACCTTCTCAGGACAGCCATTCTCTGATAGCATACTCAATCATTCCTCCACCTTCTTGACATTAATTATTATTGTGCCTATGCCATCATGATATTTTTACTCCAATGACCATCTAATTCTATAGTTATTTTATGTATTACATAACAATAAGCCTTCTATGCAGTATCTCACAAAAAACAAAAATCTGTATCTGTTTTTATTTTGTTTCATTTATGTTTACAGTATTGGAGATTGAACCTAGAGTCTCACACTTGCTGGAATTCTATCTCTTGTGCTATGCTCCCAGACCTTTTGCTTATATTTTTATTTCAGAGGAAAAGAAAATGTTGCCTTCGCTGGCTTCTTAGCCATGATCCTCCTGCTCCCACTCACTTATATCTGGAATTGAAGGCATGTGCCACCATGCCCACTTAAGAATCTGTACCTTGATAATGATAGGATATATTAAAATATTGGAAACTTTCAAGGATATTTACTTACATGCCTATGTTTCCATGAATTTTCTTTATACATAAATATTGTATATTTAGTCTATAACTTTGTTCTTTCTCTTATAAACTATGGTATTCACATACAATGCTTAAGTATCACATTTCAATATATCATTTGACATCTTGGGTTTTTATTACCTGTCATTCTTATTTTATTTTTTTTTAAGTCTAGTCTTTTTAATAATTACATCCAAGTGGATTTTTTTTTTTTTTTGCTCATGAGGCCTGAACTCTGGGCCTGGGCACTGTCCCTCAGCTCTTCAGCTTAACGCAAGCTAGCGCCCTACTGCTTGAGCCACAGTGCCACTTCCAGCCTTTTCTGTTTATTTGGTGCTGAGGAATCGAACCCAGGGCCTCATACATGTGAGGCAAGCACTCTACCACTGAGCCAACTTCCAAGCCCTGTATTGTTTTTTATTTGTCTCTTTAACAATAATCTTTTATGTAGCCGACATCAATATGAATAGCTAGTAAAAACTGATGAGAGTTGTGTCAGAAAACTAATTACAAATTTTCACTTTTAGATATAAATCCTTTTTATTTTGTGCAATATGGGAAAAGATTAAATTGGTACCCAAGGTTCTTTCATTATGTTCTAGTATTTTATTTCAATTTGGATAACTTTTTGTGTTTTGCTAAAAGTAATTCTGTATAGTACTCAAGTCATTAAAGTTATAATTTATAACTTTCAATTATTGCCCTTTGACATCTTACATTTCTCTTAGTCCTCAAAATATCAATCATCAAAATTGCATTCCTCAATACATATACACGACAAGAACAATTCAGAAGAGTCAAATGTTCTTGGCAAGGAGTAGGCTGAAGGTGACAATAAGTACTATAATATTTTGAATAGATTCTAGAAATCATACAGCAATGAAATGGTATATATTATCACTTGATAATGCTAGGGATTATTTTTCTTAAAATGTTAGCTACAGACAGATGATATGTGAAGTTGTGGTATTTTGCACTCATGATGGTAAAATTCAAAGTTGATTTGATCAGATCAACACAATATTTTTCAATGATTACTTTTCAAATGCATAAGCATAATTTTTATCACATTTAAAAAAAATTACGATTTCATTGTAAAGGTGATATACAGAAGGGTTATAGTGACATAAGTCAGGTAATGAGTATATTTACTTTTGAATAGTGTCACTTCCTCCCTCCTTCTCTCCCAGTTTTTCACCTCCCAGTTCTCCTCCCCTGCATGTTGTATAGTTCATTGCCAACATGATGTCTAGTGAGTATTACTGCTGAATTGGTTTACTCTTTGTTTTTATCACAATTTTATCTTAAAACTGTCCAGATGCCAGGGATTCACACCTATAATCCTGGATATTCAGGAGGCTGGGATTAAGAGGCTGTCCATTCAAACTATCTCAGGCAGAAAACTTTGTGAGACTACATCTTTAAATTAAGGGCAGAAAACTTTGTGAGACTACGTCTTCAAATTAAGCAGCAAAAAGCAGAACTAGAGGTGTGGCTCAAATGGAAAAACACGATCTAAGAAAGCAGGCTGAGTGAGCTTAAGACACTGAGTTCAAGCATTTGTCATAGTGAAATTAATTATTAAACAACTAAAAATGACCTCCATTTTGAAATAGTTGATTGTTTTTTGCATTTACTGAGATGGATGCTTAAAATTTTTTTTTGTTTATAAATGATCTACTTTTTAAAAGACGCAATGTGCTTAGCTTCTCTGCTGAACATTTTGTCAAAACACCTATTAGATAATGGAACTGACCTATTGGTGAGTAACATGTGTTCTGAGGTCAAGTGGGATCAGGGCCAGCTTTTATTCAAAACTTGATTTACCTTTCTGCATTTAAATTAACCTTTATTGGCAATATAATTCAGGGAGCTATTAAAGCCAAGTGAATATCCTTCCCCCCACATAGTCATATGTTCATAAAACTTCAAAAATTAGAGTATCTACATATATATCCTTCCTATTAAAATATATAATTATAAACCATGTTATAGTAGTTAAGCTTTGTCCCACGTTGTACCACTGCAAATCTGTTCTTCAAACAGCAACCATTAATTTAGATTGCACATCTAAGAATTTGAAGTTGGATTGGAGTTAGCTCTGGAGTTCTGCTGGGATGTGAGCTCAGCTGGACTCACTAACACACCTGCAGTCCTAAGAGTAAATGAGTTGTGGTAGAAATAGAAATGAATTAAGCTTCAGTTACTTTCTTTCTTTTTTGTTTTTTTAGTCGGTCGTGTGGCTTGAACTCTGGGCACTGTCCCTCAGCTCGTCAGCTCAAGGCTAGGGCTCTACCACGTAAGCTACAGTGCCACTTCTGGTTTTCTGGTGGTTTTCTGGAGATAAGAATTTCACTGACATTCCTGCCGGGCTGGCTTTGAATCGCGATTCTCACATCTCAGCCTCCTGAGTAGCTAGGATTACAGGCGTGAGCCACCGGCACGCAGCTACTTTCTTTTTTTGGGAGCTAGGGGGTCCGGTTGTGGAGCCTGAACTCTGGGCCTGGGCGCTGTCCCTCAGCTCTTCAGCTAAGGCTAGCACTCTACCACTTGAGTCACAGTGCCACTTCTGGCTTTTTTCTTTTTGCTTATGTGATGCTCAGGAATCGAACCCAGGGCCTCAGGCATGCAAGGCAAGCACTCTACCACTGAGCCATCTTCCCATCCCCTACTTTCTATTTTATGTCCTATTTTTAGTCATATTTCAGCAATTTGTTTAAATTTTGAAAATTTCTTCTTTCCTTAACTACACCAGAGACAACAAAATATTCCTATGTCCACGCCTAAATGGTAATTGCTAAAATTTGAACAAAAAACAAATACAAAAAAGGAAATTCTGAGCAAGATAGAAATAGAAAAATCATAACTGAGAAGCAATAGATGTTGAATAATCAGCCCAAATGCCTCTCCCAATATTGATTGTGCTTTCATAGGTAAAAGAATGAAGAAATTATATACTTACTTACAGAGGAAGATAGTTCTTTAAAAGAAGATACTTTTCCTTGAAGGATATTATATATCAGTTAATAAGCAAACACAGCTAAGATTCTATTTTAACCCTGAACAAAAAGGACAATCCTGAAGTAAAGCTAAATGTACTAAATTTCATATTATACTATAGAACTACTGTAAGAGTGACCCAAACACTACGGGTTTAAAAAAGAAAATGAGGCTCCTGAAAAATAAAAGCATGCAGTTATAGCCATCAGATTCATGACCAAGTATTTAAAACATGTTGAAGAAAAGACACCTTTTTAAACAAATAGTTCTAGGAAACTGGATAATCATACATAGAAAACTGAAACTAAATTTATATTTTTCACTCTATTAAAAAAAGTTTAAATGGATCCAAGATCTTAATCTAAGACCAGAAACTTACACACCACTTGAGACAAATGAAAGTGAAATCTTTCAAATTATAAACATACCAAAAACTTTCTGAATAAGACTGGAATAGCCTAGGAATTTCACTGCAAACAAGATTGTATCAAATTTTTTTTTCTCATAGATAGAAAACAATAATTAGAATTAATAGTCTGCCTACAAAATTGGAGAACATATTGCTGATATTTCACAAATATAAAACTAATATCCAGAATATATGAAATAATCAAAAAATTAAACATCAAAAGAACAAATAAACCAAGAAACATATAGGCAACTGTCCTCAATAGATAATTCTCAAAAATAAAAATGACCAATAAATGTACAAAAATGCCCAATGTCTTTAGTCATCAGAGAGAGACAATATAAAATAAGGTGAGATTTCATATAAGCCCAGTGAGAATGGCTACATCAAGAAAACAATTAACCAATAGTGGAAAGGGGAAAATGAATCTTATACCCTGTTGATAGAACTGGAAATAGAAAATAGTGTGAATGTTTCTCAAACGCCTATAAGTAGAACTACCAGGTGATATTCCTATTCTACTCCTGAGTGTATCTATGAAAGAATCAAAATCAGTATATAATAATCACACATTCCTACTTGGGTTTATAGTGACACTACATTTACTAATTGAGATTTGGAATCAACAGATGAACTGGTACAGAAAATGAGGCATACATAAACAACTGACCATTCAGTTGTAAAGGATAATAGGATCACATTGTTTGCAAGAAAATACATGAAACTGGAAATCATTGTGCTAGTATGATGATTGAAAGAGTACTCCATGTTTGGCTTCATATGGGGAATCTAAAGCTGAAGGACATATGGGAAGGGAAGGGGAAGGGAAATGGTAGAAGGAATAAAGGGGAAATGATCAAAATGCATTTTATGAATGTCTGAAATTATCACAATAAAAGCCATTAATTTTGTACAATTAATATGTGTTTATATGAAACAATTATTTGCTATACTGACAAATACAAGTGAATTTATATTTTACCTGCTGGAGATTATAAGATTTGACACTCATAAACTATTCTCATCAATTACTAGAAAATATAATCTTCCTAGCTAAAAATATGAAATGAAACTCTATCTAATTCCAAAGTTGCATATTAACATAATGTTGAGAAATTCAGTATAGAGCACATGGGCAGCAAAGATGGCACTGAGAGGGAGTTGAGTGGGCAGTTGAGTGCATTATGTTCAGTGGTAACCAGCCTGTGGCAGCTTAGGTGCATGATAGTGTGTGACCTTGACAGTGATTGGTTCCTCTTCCTCCACTGCCATGCCACCCGCTTTCTTTTTTGCTTTAAAAAGGGCTGCTCTGTTAATAAACTCCCCGCTGGGTCTGATTGTCTCCTGGGCTGAGGAAGGCTGGGAAACATGTGAGCAGCCTCACTTACCTTTCCCCGACCCCGTCTGTCTTTCGTGGGCCGGACGAAGACCCGACAATCCTGCTATACTAAGAAGTTTTCAGTGTAACCATAACATATTAAAGTTGCCCAGAGTTAAGGAGAAAAATCTTATAATTAAAACAAATATAAAATATTGGTTAATGGATAATCTAAAAGATAGCCTGGTATCAGACTGCACGGTAGTCACCTACTCCGCTGGATTTTGGACAGAAGAAGAAAAAGTTGTATCTGTTATCGTAAGTTAATTGCTATGTCAGGATTTGGAAATTCAAATAAGATGTAATTTTATATTCTCTACCATGGGCCCTTTCTCCACAAATATGCTAGGCTCCACAAATATCTTTTCTTTCTTCCTAATTTCATTCTTTTTTTATTAATGTTTAAAGATTAAGATGTTTCTTAATAGGTAAACAATAAAAATTGACCAGCTCTCCTTTCAAAGAGCACAAAAAGTTACTTGGGTTAGAAGTACTTTAATATTACAGTAAGTAACAGCTAGGAGGGATTTATTGAAGAAATTGAAAATGAGGATTGTTCCTGGGCATGAGCTTCTACATCCCAGGAGAAAAATAAAAAAGGGCAATCTCCTCATTTCCTGCTAGAAGCCTCAAGTTATAAAAATCAATGTTGGAACATAAATGTGGAATTACTTTTTTATGGATACATTTCAGCTGATTGATTTAAGTGGTTACTGGTTCCTTTCTATGTGTTATCTCTCAGTATATTGTAAGTATCCGTACATGCCTATAGATGCTGAAAGCCTTTCTGTATGAAATTTGAAGTTTCCTCCTAAATAAATAGCAGAAATACCTACTTACTGTAAACTCTGCTTTTTCACTGTCTTCTACACAAAACATGACAAATTGATTATGAGCTTAGTCTCCATTCACTCCTGATCAGTTTTCCTATAATTTCATGATACCTTTGTGACCTTGGACAAGTTGCTTGGTATTATTACCAAAGGCTGCTTTTTCTAGCTTTATATATCAACAATATCATAAATACTATCATTCATCTTTCATTTGATAATTTAGAATAGAAAGATCATGTAAGTGTAATGTGCTACTGGGGGCTGAAAAGGCTGGATGAACCTTCTCCCAGTGAATGCACATTTTTTCCAGACCTTTCTGCCCTCCAGATCTATCTCAGTTTTTATAATGCGAGTAAGTAGGAAATCTCTGTTGACACTTCTAATCAGACCTGAGTGGAAAAGGGGACCGGAACCTGATATCCACCAAGCTCTTTGAACTGGACTTGTGGTATTCTGACTGAGAATGACAAACAAAAACTCATGTAATTTATTTTTTTTAATTTTTAATCTTTAATTTTTTAATTGTGAAAATACTGTACAGAGGGGTTACAATTACATGGGCAAGATAATGAGTACATTTCTTATCAAGCATTGTAGCCTCCTCCTTTGTTTCCCCTTCCCATCCTCCCCCTGCCCCCCCAACCCAAACCTCTTCCTCCCTCCCTCCCACCCACACCCCCCCACTCCCCCCCACCAAAGTTGTAAAGTTCGTTTTCGACATAACGACATCTCATTGTTGCAATGGATCCACCTGTATCCTTATTTAAATGATTTGTTTTTTTCCCTTCACCTCCACAAATTATACCAACATCAAATACAGTGAAAGCTGGGGTTATAACATGGGGGAGGGACATACAAAGAAATAATCTTATGAATGTGTTAGAAACAATCACCTGAAAGAAAAAAAACATTTGAATACATATCTTAGGGTTCATTTCCTTAACATCAACTTATCTGACCTTTTCTGCTTGACTCAGACATATACTAGTTATTGCAAATAAGGGAAACCATGGGACCTATGTTTCTTTGGGCCTGGCTTACTTCACTGAATATAATTTTTTTCCAAGTCTTTCCATTTCCTAACTAATGGGGCAATGCCATTCCTTCTAATGGAGGCATAGAAATCCATTGTGTATATATACCGCATTTTCTTGACCCATTCATTTACTGAGGAGCATCTGGATTGGTTCCATACCTTAACTATGCTAAATAATGCTGCAATAAACATAGTTGTGCTGGTAGCTTTAGTGTGGTCTTGTTTGTGAACATGTGGGTAAATGCCCAAAAGTGGGATTGATGGTTCATAGGGGAGCTCTATGTGAAGTCTTTTGAGGAAACTCCATACTGCTTTCCAAAGTGGTTGAACAAGTTTACACTCCCACCAACAATGAAGTAAGGTTCCCTTCTGTCCACATCCCCTCCGGCATCTGTTGTTGTTAGAGTTCTTGATTATAGCCATTCTCACTGTGGTGAGGTGGTATCTCAGTGTTGTTTTGATTTTCATTTCTTTTATGGCTAGGGAGGTTGAACATTTCTTCATGTGTCTATTGGCCATCTTTCTTTCCTCTTCAGAGAAGTTTCTCTTTAAGTCTTTAGCCCTCTTATTTATTGGGCAGTTGTTTCTTTGAAGATTTGTTATTGGGGGATTTAATTTTTTGAGTTCCAGGTATATTTTAGATCTGAGACCCTTGTCCGTTGTATAGCTAGTGAAGATCTTCTCCCAATCCGTGGGCTTTCTATTGATCTTGCTAGCTATGTCCTTTGCCATGCAGAAGCTCTGCAACTTCATGCAATCCCATTTGTCCAACCTTTCTTTGATTTGTTGTGTTTCTGGGTCTCTATTAAGAAAATTTCAGCCTGTGCCAAGGAGACCTAAGGTTTCTCCTACTCCATCCTGTAATGTTTTCAGAGTGTCTGCTTTGACTCCGAGGTCTTCGATCCATTTGGAGTTGATTCTGGTGCAGGGTGATATATAGGGATCTATATCTGGTCTTAGTCCATCCCACGAAAGACGGACTGGGTCCAAGGAAAGGTAAGTGCGGCCGCTCCTCCATTCACCAGCCTCCCTTAGCCCGGGAGACAATCAGATGGAGTGGGGAGTCAAGTCAAGCAGGAAAAAACTCGTTTATTTACACAGAGCAAGCCCTTTTTAAAGCAAAAAATAGGGGGTGGCATGACAGGGGAGGAAGAGGAACCAATCACTGTCAAGGTCACAACCTATCATGCACCAAAGCTTCCACAGACTAGTTACACACTGTATGTAAAGCAAATCGAGCTCTGCCCACTCAACTCCCTCTCAGTCCATCTTTGCTGCCCATGTGCTCCACAGATCTAGCTTTAGTTTTTTACAAGTAGTTAACCAATTTTTCCACGACCATTTACTGAAGAGGCTGTCTTTATTCTATTCTACTTTTTAGCTCCCTTATCAAAGATTAGATGGCTATAGGTCTGTAGGTTCATTTCTGGGTTTTCAATTCTATTCCATTGGTCTTGAGGTCTGTTCTTGTGCCAGTACCAAGCTGTTCTGATAACTATGGCTTTATAGTAAATTTTGAAATTTGGTATTGATATTCCTCCAGCACTGTTCTTTCTGTTGAGGATTGTTTTTGTATTTGGGGTCTTTTATTGTTCCATATGAGTTTTTGGATTGTCTCTTCTATTTCCTTGAAGAATGAGGTTGGAATATTCATAGGTATCGCATTGTATTGTAGATAACCTTGGGAAGTATTGCCATTTTCACGATGTTGATCTTTCCAATCCAGGAGCATGGGAGACTTTGCCACTTTCTAAATTCTGTTTTGATTTCCTTTTTCAAGTTTTTAAAGTTTTCATCATAGAGTTCCTTCAGTTTTACGTTTAAGTTAATTCCTAGGTATTTTATTTTTTGTGGGGCTATTACGAATGGAGAGTTGCTTTCCTAATTTCAGCCAAAGTTGTAAAGTTAGTTTTCAACATAATGTCTTGTATATTTCATTGTTACAATGGGTGAACCTGTATCCTTATTTAAGCATTTTGTTATATCCCTTCCCTTCCCCAAATTATAAAAATGTATATACAAGATGCAGGACACTGAAATCAGATACTGTTCTTCCCGTGGGGGAAGAACATACCCTAGTACATTATAAATATGTTAAAAACAGTAGCAAGAAAGAAAAAAAAATCACTTGTGTCCCTATCTTGGGGTTTATTTCGCTTAACATCATTTTATATGGTCATATGTACATTTTCATGACTGGAAATCATAGTATCATTGATTTCACTAATTGCATCTATGGGTATAGGCATGAAGAAGTAGAACAGGACCAGAATAACATGGTGTCCTCTTGATGATGACTCCTCCCTTTGGTAGAGCAAAAGTATGTAAAAGTCTGAAATATTTGAGTTACACAGGTGCCAATACAGCAAGACTTCAATAAACACTAGTTTTAATTATCTTTATTGAGTCAATTTTTACTTATTGTAAGGCCCAAGCTGCTGAAGAAGATGATGGATTTGTGAAAGAGGTTCAATCATTTACAATAGCACTGTCATTGGCAAGTTGACAGTTTACAATCACTTGGACTTAAAATGACTTTGTGTGATAGTTCTAGCTGTTTAATGACAGTAGCGACAACCACAAATCCTGTAGTATTTTTCTGCTTGTTCAGAGGCAAAAAAATAAGCTAAAATATATTTTTAAATGCAGGATACCTTTATCACTTTGCTCAATACTTAATATCTCAACATCTTAAAGGATATGTAGGATTTCACTAGGTAGAGGACATTCACATTCTAGAAGGAAGTTAAAACATGAGAAAAATCATACAAGAGGTAAAATGAAAAGGAATTTGCAACTGTAAGTGCTCTTAATTGATTTGGGAGCCACATTCCCTTTGTATATACATCAGTTAATTCTTGCTTCATAACAATGAACACCAAATCTTCATATTTTTAGCCAATAATTTATTACATCATGGGATTCAGTGAGCTGACTGGCCAGATTTTCTGATCCACAAGGCATGGGCTTGAGTTTGTTAGATATTTGTACAGTGCTGGGAACTGAATGGAGTACTCATCTTAGTACTGGTGTTTTGTGCAGTGATGTGTGTCCATGTGAGTTTTCCTCAACAGAATAGCCTGGATAGTTTACACCATGCCTGCTTGGCATGAAGAAGGAGCGTATCAAGAGGATAGCTTATATTGTGAAGTCACCTACCACTACTCATTGACCAAAGAATGTGGCCAAGCTGAGAGTCAATGTGAGCAATAAAGATACAAGCACCCAGATATACCATGACCTGAGGAAGCATTTAAAATAGGCGGACTCATTGGTTCTAACAAAAATCATTCAAAAGGGAGTTCAACTAGTGTCATGTATCACATCACTATAGCAACTTAAGTTGTAGAAGTTTAATGTAATTTCAAAAATCCCCCACAAAGTTAGAAAAAAGTATTTGATAAATAGTAATAAATATATGAAAGAAAGAAAAACTAACTTTAAAACTTGGTAGATCTGGTTAGATAATCTAACTCTAAAAACATTAATCATATTGAGGATTTGGAGAAAAACACACTTTAAAAAGATTAGAAAGATACTATCTTAGAAAAGAACAAAACATTCCAGAAAAGACTATAATCCAAAGGAAAGCAAATACAACTAGGAAAATGAACTCCTGAGGACTTTGATACTGAAATCTGTCCTCAGCACAACTGTATAAATCTCAAGGATAAGAATCAAGAATATTGGAATAAAAATCACAAAGTTCTACCTAAAGAAGGCTCCCAATTTGTGATTCTTTGGAGATTCTTGGAATGAAACAGACCTCCAGAAATTCCTTAGACAGTGGTATATCTATCAATGTGAATTATGCTGGCATTGATCTGTATATTACATTTTCAGGTGTTAACTCTTGAGAAAGCTTCTGTAATAACTGTATGTACATGAAATAACCTTGAGGCAGCACATTAAAAAAAAGAAAGACAGCTAAAGTTCATTAGATGAAAACACAAAAATGTCTACTTATCCCCTCTTTTTAATGACAATTTTGAATGGAATTTCTTTTCTTTTTTTGTCTATTAATCTGATGCACCTTTATTCATTACTTTTTATATCCTCTATTTTTTAATTTATTTTTGTAAAGATGCTGTACAGAGGAGTTACAGTTACATGAGTAATGTTCTTCCCTCATGGTCTAACCCCTGCTTTTCTGTACTTGATTATTGTACCCTGTATCTTGACATTTTTCTAATTTGGGGAAGGAAGGGAAATAACAAGGTGAGTGGTATTTCTATGCCTCTTTCTCCCACAACTGTAATTTTCTTCAGAGAGCCATCCTTCTCAGGACAGCTAAACCTACAAAATAGAAAACATTTTTCACTTTTTTGGAAAAAATTTGATCCTTTATTTCTTATGCTTATAACTGATTTGTAATGTTTTAGTACTCTACTATGAGAAATAAATAGCAGTCAATACAACCATGTGATACACCTGTACTAATCCTAAGTAGACTCAAAGGTTCAAGTTCATTATCCACCTAAAACCTATGTTTGTTATGCTCCACTTACATTAACAAGATAATGGATTTACATTAGCCAGATAATGGATGATTGTGGAAAACAGATGTGATATACATACACAATGCAATATTGTTCGTCCATAAATAACACATCATCTTGCTTGTAGGAAAAATGGGTGGATCTAGAGATCATTATGTTAAATGAAACAAACCAGATTCAGAAGGACAAGCTTTATACAATATTTTCTCCAATGGAATTGAGAAAGGTATTGATAGTGCAAACATGATTATTAGTGAAGAATGAGATCTGGGATTTGTTGGAGGGTTAATTAGAAGGAGTAAAGTAGAATAAATTTGATTAAATGGCATTATATCCATGTGTGAACATACCATGATAAAATGTATTATTCTTCTAGGTGTGGTGACTTAACAACTGTATTCCCAGGCACTTGGGTGGCAAATAATGTGATCTTCACAGTTTGAGGCCAGAAAATAAAAGTTAAAAGTTAATGTGAATTCATCTCAATAACACATGGCAGTATCCATATGTACTTTCAGTCGTGCAGGTGGCCATGGGTAGGAGGATTATGATACAAGCCTTGCCCTAGGCAGTAAAGGGGACTCTACATGAAAAATAGCCTAAAAAGCAAAAGGAGCTAATGGCATTGCTCAAAAAGTACAATATTTGACATACAAGTGCAAGACCTTGAGCTCAAACTTTACTACCACAACAACAAAGAAAAATTGCTTTATATAACTAATACACAAAAACAGTAAAAATAAATGAATACTCCAGAAAAGACTCAAGTAAGTATTGAAGTGATTCATCTACAAGTCATATAATATCAAGGATTTCTTAAAATTACCAGAAATTAATTCAAAACAATCTTGAAAGAGTTTCCATACAGCCTTGGGGAAACTATGGCCTTAGCCATAGTTTTATTTTGGGTTTCTAATCTCTCAAATTGTGAAATTAAAAACAAATTTGCTGTTTATAACTGCCCAGGTTACAGTTGTTATGTTAATCTTACAAAACTAATATACTCATTTTTTTGGTAAATACATTAAATATCTTTCACTATTTTTCATTATCTACTGAATCATATTTTCTTTTATATTCTGATAAGATGATGAAATTTTAGAATGTCATCTAGTTCTAAGGCTTCATATATATATATTATATATATATAATATATGATATATATATATATATATGAAACTGACAAATGTTACCAAGGAATTTTTTTGTGCCTCTCTTCTTGGAGGCAGGGAACAGTTTGTCAAACATTAAACAGTAGAACACAGTTAATTCAACTTAGCATCCCCATGATGAATCTAAGACTTTTCACATTTTTTTCTGTAACTGATTTGTCATACTTTTATGAAAGATTATATGGTTTGTTTTTGTTGTTGCTCTTAAGGGACATTGTATTGCAACATTACTGTTAGATCATTATTTAGATTTTGATTGAACATAGTACAGGTGTAATAAAGTGTGTTGTGAATGAGTCCCTCCTCTTCTATCTCTGGAGAATATTGCACAAAACTATATTTTTACCAACACAAACGTTTTGAGTAACTCCAATAAAGTCATCTGGACCTGAAGTTTTCTTTGTGAAAACATTTTCAACATCATGTCTACTTTTTTAAATATATCCAAGGCTAAGGTATTTATTTTCTCTTGAGCGAGTTTGTTAATTGCTGACATTTATGGATTTGGGGCAATTAGGGGCCTAAATTTAGTCTTGAATTCTTACATAGTTCTTTGAATAATTCAAAAAGTTATGTGACCATTTATTTCCAATACATATAAACAATATCTTCGCTTTTTTTCCCTTAATTAACTTAGCTACATTTTATAAACATTATTGATTTTTTTCTCAATGAATCAGCTTTTGGGTTTATTAATATTTCTCCACTTATTATTTTTCATGTTACTGATTTCTGTTCTGATATGTATTATTTTCATAGTTTTATATTAGTATTTTATTCTCTTTTCTGATTTATAAATAGACTTGTAAAATTGATTCTCTGATATAGGAATGTATTGGTCTGAATTGGTGATTTATTATTTTCTTAGTGAGTTTGGATGTAAAAGTCCTTGTTTTTGAAAGGTATTTACAAAAATATGACTGTGCTGGGGCTCACACCTGTAATCCTAGATACTCAGGAGGCAGAGATAAGAGGATCCTGGTTTGATGCCAACCCAGGCAGGAAACTCTTTTTGCAGTTAGCCACCAGAAACCGGAAGTAGTGCTGTGGCTCAAAGTAGTAGAGCACTAGCTGTGAGTGAAAAAGCTCAGGGACAGTGCCCAGGACCTGAGGTTATTCCCAATGACTGACAAAAAGAAAAAGAAAAAGAAACAAAAGAAAGGAAATGAAAAGGAAAGAAAAGGAAAAAAGAAAAGATGACTGCATGTGTGTTTTTTTCCTACAAGTATATTAGTTTTGCTCATCTGGTACTTCTCATATGCATAATTTCTTTTTAAAATGTCAATATGATGTTTAACTACTCATAAATATAGCACATTTTGACAGAATTTCGTGAGCTTTCTGCATATAGATGTCAGCTATACTGAATTATTTCCTTTTCTTTTTTCCTTTTCTTTTTGTTTGTTTGTTTGTTTCTGGAGTTTAAACTCAGCCCCATGTACTTGCTTGGCCAGTTGGCACTCTACCATTTACAACATGCTCGGTTAAACTTTTGGAAATGGAGTCTTACAGAATTCTCTGCCTAGAATGGCTTTGAAATACCATCCTGTAGATCTCAGCCTCCTAAGAAGCTAGCAATCCACATAAATCGTTGTCATCACCATATGCTTCTTAACGCTAAGGACTGAATTTTATTCCCTTTGGATTTCCAAAGTTATGTCTCCTAACTCAAGGTTTTACAAACAGCAGGAACTCAATATATTTGATTCTCTCAGTTGAATAGTCTATATTTAGTATTTCACACCTTTTGCTCTTTCTATAACCTTCTAATCTGGGAAAGCTCTATTTCAGATAAGTCTTTTATTGCCTAGATATTTTCCCGGCAAAAATATGAAATTCTGAGCTCAGCGACCTACAGGTTAGCCACATAAAACAAGATAAACAGAAAATCCCATATCTAATGAATTTTAGTCATTGTACAAGTTAGTTGAAGTCTTTATCCTTCATATATTCTGAATTTAATGACTGAATGTCATTTGAAATTCAACATTTGGACACTTTGTTTTTTACAATGACCTTAAGATCCCAGATGGCCATTTTTCTCAGTCATTAAAAGTAGTCTTGCAATCATTTTCATCTGTACTTCTGTTTTACAAGTTTTAATTATAGGAGTACATTATGTATCTATCAGTGTAAAAACTGCCTTTAGGAATTTACATAGGATCAAAAGTGTATGTGCATGTATATACACATGTATTCAATGTAAGTTTTCGTGCGTATAGGTGAACATGTTCATAACGAAAAAATGTTCTATAAGTAAAAAGTAAGATTTGGACACTCCAAAAATTATATTGTGGGTAGAATATTTTCTAATAAAATACAAATAGAAACAGTCTTTTACAAAACACAAATAGAAACAGTCTTTTACAAACTATTTTACCTACTGTGGTGTGCAAAAATGATAAGAAAATACAAAATTAAGTTAGTAAATATTCAGTCCCTTAGTGGATTATTTTCATCTTCACTTTCTGTCTGACTAAAGCTATTTTCTCTTAACCTGGCAGGGTGGCATTCACCACTCCACACACAAGATCAAATACCTCATCTGCAGGATACTCTCCAATTTCCTTTGTTACAATGATCATAAGATGAATCCTGTGTCATGTTATTGACCACATGACTGGAATAGTTAGGTTTTTCTGTGTTCCATCTAGAATATCAAATACTCAATAATTCTTTGATTTTGCAGTAAAAATTCCCAGACCAAAGATTCCATCCCAAGTGTATTCAATCAAACAACAAACCAATTACTCAGTCCCCTTTCCAAGCAATATTTACACTGTAAAGATATTTTTCATATGAAAATATAGAAGTTTAATTTATTTTTCATCATACAAAGTAGAAACAAAACATTTGAAGTACTTTAAAAATTCCCAAGTATCTTAAATAAAACCGTATAGAGATCTACCTATTCTATTCAAACTGCATGTAAAATATTTCAGAGTAAATTTTACTCACCAATTCAGTGAAAAATCCCACATGTACCAGTTTATTCTATTACTGAATAGAAAAATAGAAAAGAAAAATTTCCAAATAATGATTCACTCAGGACACTAAAAGAAATATTCTGAAGTTGAATTAAAAATTGTTGCAAGTTATATTAACCACCTTTTAAATTGTGATTAATTTGAAGGCCTCATATTTGAACTATTATATCAAAAGAGACTCAACTTTCATCCAGAATCATTTTATTTTCTATAGGTGACCATTGCTCTTTAAATTTTTCTACCTTACATTTTATCTAGCAAGTAAATACTTGATAAAACAATACATCAAGTTCCTAAAGAAGGTAACTGCTTTTTTAATATGAAATTTTCTTTCTAGTATGATTGACAGTGATTTATTTTATGTTTTATTTTATTTTATTTATTTATGTATTTTTGGTGGGTCATGAGGCTTGAACTCTAGGCCTAGGTGCTGTCCCTCAGCTCTTTAACTCAAGGCTAGTTCTCTACCACTTGAGCCACAGTTCCGCTTCTGGCCTTTTCTGTTTATGTGGAACTGAGGAATCAAACCCAGAGCCTCATGCATGCGATGCAAGCACTCTACCACTGAGCCACCTTCCCAACCCCTATTTTATCTTTTATTAACTGAAGAAAATACCATGAAACAAATAAAATCTGTCCATATAAATATATATTCCTATTTTGTTAGAGAATCTTACACTATGGTGATTAGTACTTGCTTTTTGATGTATTTTTCTGGGTCTGTCACTTAGTTCAGTCTTTGTCTGAGCCTTGATATCATGGCAACCATATATCAGTGTCATCTCATTCATTATTTGATGCCTGCTAAAAATTCAATTCTTCCTTTTGAGCAAATGCCTACCTACTGCCTCAATCTACTGGTAGGATTGGAGGTTTGAGAAAGGAACAAATAGATAAATTAAATTTAGAAAAGAATTTATCACTCAAAGAAACTGGATTTTCCTAAATAGGAAACATCCCATTTCCTTCACATTGTCCTTCATATTGAGCTGGAATGAAGAACATCAAAGCTCAAACAGTAAACATATTAGATTTTGTAATCATTTTAGATTGTCAAAGCAAGTCAAAGTTTTAATTGCTTAGCTCAGCTTACAGTTTTCAAAATCTTTCTTTATCATAGACTTGTAGTCAGACATTCAGTTAAAAGCTTTGTTCTATATTCTCAGGAATATTTGATTCTTCAGAAGATCCTGACATGGCAGAAATCTGACTATTCTCTGGTAGGAGAGTGTAAAAGTTGTAAGAATCTGAATTTGTCCATTGGTATTACCATTAACTAGAAAAGTAAAATGACAAGTAATTAACTCTTGTCAGCCTCTGTTTCTTTACACATAAATTTTGTTTAGCATTGTTTACAAAATTTATTAACAATGCTTCAAAATTAAGTCAAAACATAGCGGTATATATGTATGTAATTCAACACATGTATATGTATATGTATATTTAGTTATAGGTAATCATTCTCATTGTCTTCATAATGAATTCAATTCTTTCCCTTTTCTTCAATAAGTAATTTCATTGATTTTAAAAAGTGTTGAAAACCAGAATCCTGTTTATTGTTTAAGTCATTTACAGATAACAAAAATTATAATTTCAACATTTTAAAAAGTCATCGAATTTTAATCAAAAATTGCTTACTTTATTTATGTATTTTTATAGCCCAAAAACCATCTCTTAGAATATCAGTTAGTGATTTGAAGGAGGCATCATAAATCCTAGTTTCTCATGCTATATTTCAGAAACTATTTCACTTTTTGCAATGGTTCATTGGACTTGGGTCTCATACCTTCTACATATGCACTAACTAATGAGCCACACCACTGACACATGCACATCTAATTTGAAAATGCTCAAAATCATTCTGAATTTGCTGCTGGCTTAAATGCTCTGTGTGTGTGTGTGTGTGTGTGTGTGTGTGTGTGTGTGTTATGCATCTCTTGCACCTAAACACTAGCTAGTGGAGAGGCATTATCTCTTCTTTTTTTCTCTGAAATAAGAAAGGAACAAAATGAAGAAAGACGGGAGGAAAAAGAAAAGAAAAAACAAGGCAGGAAGGGAAAAAAAAGGAAGGAAGAAAGGGAGGGAGGGAGGAAAAGTAGAGAGGGAGAGAGAAGATGAAGAAACAAAGAGAAGGTGGGTCGAAGGAAATTTATGTTTAGAACATTACCTTACAAAGTTCAGCAAAATATAGCACTAGGAAGTGAGTACTCTAAAGGGGTGGCATGGGGTCAACAGGAAAGGGATAGATGAATAAAGAGTAGAAGAGAGAGAAAATGCAGTGAAGAGTCCAATGTATATCCTATAAAACTAAGAGTGAGGGAAGGGATAGATAGAGTAGGATGGATGAGAATGTTGAAAGGGATGACATTAATAAAGATATATTGTATTCTGAAGCTGTTTTGTGAAATGCTAATTCCTGTGTACAGATACTTAAAATAATAAAACTATCTATACATTTATATAAAATATTGTGTTGATATATAATATATATATAAAGAAATATAATTTGTTGATTATTGCCTATTTCCCAGGCTGACACTGGGCATACTAAATAAAGACAATATTTGGGAGTTATTTTCTTTTTATGATGTATTCCCTTTTTCCACATGTCTGGAATAATCATTCTCATGAAAGCAAGCCACTCAGTTTTACAGCACCTGGATCTCGGTATAACTATTTCTTCACAATGACTATAATTGCATTAGATTGCTAAAGACTTGCATTCTTGCTGTTTCTCAATTTTATTTTCGCTAGTTTTGTAAACTATTATAATTTAGATCAGGAGCCAATATTTTCAAAGATTCATAGAACTGTACTTTCTTTAGTAAAAACAGTCTTTTGGCAAGGCCTAATAAAAACTAGCTTCCCTTATCCTGGAATTAACTGTTCTCTACTAGAGTTCTCTCTGGCTCATTCCTTAGCTTGTATTTTTTTTTTTAATTTAATTTTATTTTATTTGAGAACATACTGTACAGAGGGGTTACAATTACATGGGCAGGATAATGCATACATTTCTTACCAAGCATTGCAGCCTCCTCCTTTGTTTACCCTTCACCTCCCTTCCCAGCCTCCCACCTCCCTTTCCATCCTCCCCCCTCCCTCCCACCCAGTCATACCCCCCCCCCCCGACATTGTAATGCTGGTTTTGACATGACATTTTGTACTTCTCATTGTTGCAACAGGTCCACCTGAATCCTTAAACGACTTGTTTGTCCCCATCTCCTCCACATGTTATACTGACATCAAATATAGTGAAAGCGGGGGTTACACTGTGGGGGAGGGACATACAAAGCAACAAAGAAATAATCTTATAAATGCGTTAGAAACACATGCATGAAAGAAACAAAAACATTAAAATATATACTTGAGGTTTCGTTTTCCTAACATCACATTATCTGACTTTTTCCGCTTGACTCATACCTATACTAGATATTGCAAATAAGGGAAACCATGGGACCTATGTTTCTTTGGGCCTGGCTTACTTCACTTAATATAATTTTTTCCAAGCCTTTCCATTTCCTAACAAATGGGGCAATGTCATTCTTTCTGATGGAGGCATAGAATTCTATTGTGTATATATACCACATCTTCTTGATCCATTCATCTACTGAGGGGCATCTGGGTTGGTTCCATGTCTTAGCTATGGTAAATAATGCTGCAATAAACATAGTTGTGCTGGTAGCTTTAGTGTGGCCTTGTTTGTGATCATTTGGGTAAATGCCCAAAAGTGGGATTGCTGGGTCATTGGGGAGCTCTATGTGGAGTCTTTTGAGGAACCTCCATACTGCTTTCCAAAGTGGTTGAACAAGTTTACATTCCCACCAACAATGAAGTAAGGTTCCTTTCTGTCCACATCCCCTCCAGCATCTGTTGTTGTTAGAGTTCTTGATTTTTGCTGTTCTAACTGGAGTGAGGTGATATCTCAATGTTGTTTTGATTTGCATTTCTTTTATGGCTAGGGATGTTGAACATTTCTTCATGTGTCTATTGGCCATCCTTCTTTCTTCTTCAGAGAAGCTTCTCTTTAAGTCTTTCGCCCACTTACTTATTGGGCAGTTGTTTCTTTGAGGATTTGTTGTTGGGTGGTTTAGTTTTTTGAGTTCCAAGTATATTTTAGATATGAGACCCTTGTCCATTGTATGGCTAGTAAAGATCTTCTCCCAGTCCGTGGGCTTTCTATTGATCTTGCTAGCTGTCATTTGCCCTGCAGAAGCTCTGCAACCTTATGCAATCCCATTTGTCCAGCCTTTCTTTGATTTGTTGTGTTTCTGGGTCTCTATTCAGAAAATTTCGGCCTGAGCCAAGGAGACCCAGGGTTTCTCCTATTTCATCCTGTAATGTTTTCAGAGTGTCTGCTTTGACTTCAAGGTCTTTGATCCATTTGGAGTTGATTCTGGTGCAGGGTGATATATAAGGATCTAGCTTTAGTTTTCTACATGTAGTTAACCAGTTTTGCCAGCACCATTTACTGAAGAGGCTGTCTGTCTTCCATTCTATTGTTTTAGCTCCCTTATCGAAGATTAGATGGCTATAGGTCTGTAGGTTCATTTCTGGGTTTTCAATTCTATTCCATTGGTCCTGAGGTCTGTTCTTATGCCAATACCAAGCTGTTTTGATTACTATGGCTTTATAGTAGAGTTTGAAATTTGGTATTGGTATTCCTCCAGCAGTGTTCTTTCCGTTGAGGAGCGTTTTTGCTATTCGGGGTCTTTTTTTGTTCCATATAAATTTTTGGATTGCCTCTTCTATTTCCTTGAAGAATGAGGGTGGAATTTTGATAGGTATTGCGTTGAATTTGTAGATAGCCTTGGGAAGTATTGCCATTTTCACGATGTTAATCTTTCCAATCCAGGAGCATGGGAGGTTTTGCCATTTTTTAAGTACTGTGTTGATTTCCTTTTTCAAGATTTTAAAGTTTTCATCATAGAGGTCCTTCACTTCTTTAGTTAAGTTAATTCCTAGGTATTTTATTTTTTGTGGGGCTATTACAAATGGAGTTGCTTTCCTAATTTCAGCCACAGTTTTCTCATTGTTGGCATACAGAAAAGCCATTGATTTTGGGGGGTTAATTTTATAACCTGCTACTTTGCCAAAGTTTTGAATCAGCTAGAGTAATTTGGGAGTGGAGTCTATGGGATTCTTTAAATACAAGATCATGTCATCTGCAAAGAGGGAGAGTTTTATTTCTTCTTTCCCTATTTGGATCCCCTTTATGTCTGCATCTTGTCTTATTGCTGTAGCTAGGCATTCTAATACTAGATTGAAGAGGAGTGGAGAGAGTGGGCATCCTTGTCTTGTTCCTGAGTTAAGAGGAAATGGCTTTAGTTTTTCACCATTGAGTATAATGCTGGCTGTAGGTTTGTCATATACAGACTTTATTGTATTGAGGAATGTTCCATGGATTCCTAATTTTTCCAAAACCTTCATCATAAATTGGTGTTGGATCTTGTCGAATGCTTTTTCTGCGTCTATTGAGATAACCATGTGGTTCTTATTCTTGCTCCTGTTGATGTGATGAATAATATTAATTGATTTGCGTATATTGAACCAGCTTTGCATCCCTGAAATGAATCCTGTTTGATCGTGGTGTATGATTTTTGGATGAATTGTTGAAGTCGGTTGGCCAAAATTTTGTTGAGAAGTTTTGCATCAATGTTCATCAAAGAAATGGGTCTATAGTTCTCTTTCTTTGATGAGTCCCTGCCTGGTTTTGGGATGAGGGTTATGATGGCTTCATAGACTGTGTTCGGTAGTGAGCTTTCTCTTTCAATTTCATTGAAGAGTTGGAGGAGAATTGGTGTGAGCTCTGCTTTGAAGGCCTTGTAAAATTCCGCTGTGAAACCATCTGGTCCTGGACTTTTCTTAGCTGGGAGGTCTCTTATTGCTGTTTCTATTTCAATGCTTGATATGGGCCTGTTAAGATAGTTTGCCTCATCTTGGTTTAGTTTTGGCATGTCAATATTTGCTAGGAAGAGGTCCATTTCTGTCACGTTCTCAAACTTATTAGCATAAAGTTTTGAGAAGTATTCCCTTATAAAGTTCTGAATCTTGGTTGTTTCCGTGGTGATGTTTCCATTCTCATCTCTGAGTTTATTAATTTGGGTGAGTTCTCTTCTTTTTCTGATAAGATTTGCTAAGGGTCTGTCAATTTTGTTAATTTTTTCGAAGAACCAACTCTTTGTTTTGTTGATTCTTTCTATAGTTTTTTTGGATTCTAATTCATTTAATTCTGATTTAATTTTGATTATTTCTTTCCATCTACTGGATTGGGGTTTATCTTGCTGCTCCTTTTCAAGGAGGTTTAGATGTGTCATTAAATTGTTAGTTTCAGATCTCTCCAATTTGTTGATGTAGGAGCTCAGAGCTATAAACTTGCCTCTGAGTAGTGCCTTTGCTGTGTCCCAGAGGAGCTGGTATTTTTTTTGTGTGTTCATTTTTGTTCAATAGCATGAACATTTGAATTTCCTTTCTAATCTCTTCCATGACCCACTCATGATTCAGCAGTGTGTTGTTCAGCCTCCATGTGATACCAGACTTTCTTTGGTGGCTTTTGGTGTTGAGTTCTAACTTTATTCCCTTGTGGTCAGAGAGAATGCAAGGTATAACTTCAATGTTTCTGAATTTAGACAAGTTTGCTTTGTGGCCTAAAATGTGGTCTATTTTAGAAAACGTTCCATGTGCTGCTGAGAAAAACGTGTATTCTGATGCTGCTGGGTGAAATGTTCGGTAAATGTTAAGTCTAGTTGATCTATGCAGCTGTTTAGATCTGCGGTTTCTCTGTTGAGTTTTTGCCGAGTTGATCTATCTAGTGGGGAGAGTGGTGTGTTAAAATCCCCAACAATTAATGTCTTTGGATCTATATGGGATTTGAGGGAAAGTAGTGTTTCTTTGATAAATTTGGGTGCTCCATTGTTTGGCGAATAGATATTTAGAATTGTAATATCCTCCTGAACGAGAGATCCTTTAATTAGTATGTAGCGACCTTCTTTATCTCTTTTCACGAATTTTAATTTGAAGTCTATTTTATCTGATATTAGGATTGCAACTCCCGCCTTTTTATGGGGGCCGTTTGCTTGGTAGATTTTGTTCCAGCCTTTAACATTGAAAATGTGTTTGTTTTTACGGGCAAGATGTGACTCCTGCAGGCAGCAGATAGAAGGGTCTTGTTTTTTAATCCAACTAGACAGTCTATGTCGCTTAATTGGAGAGTTCAGTCTGTTAACATTAAGAGATAGGACTGAGAGGTATTTGGGAGTTCCTGCCATGTTATCTACCTTCTTGGGGGCTGCGAAAACTGGGTTCTTCCTATGGTTCTTGGATTCTCAGTTTGGGTGCAGTTTCTTGGCCTTTATTGCGGTCTTGTTGGTTTTCTATGTGTAGGACATCTTTAAGAATCTTTTGTAGGGCTGGTTTGGTGGAGATGTATTGTTTCAATTTTTCTTTGCTATGGAAGGTTTTTATTTGGCCTTCAGTTATGAAGGAGAGTTTAGCTGGGTACAGTATTCTTGGTTGATAGTTGTTTGTTTTTAGGGCATGGCATACATCATTCCAGGCTCTTCTTGCTTTGATTGTCTCTGCTGAGAAATCTGAGGTGATTCTAATGGTTTCCCTTTATAAGTGATTACCCTTTTCTCTCTGACAGCTTTAAGGATCTTTTCCTTGTTCTGAGTTGATCCTGTGTGGATTATAATGTGACGGTGGGATGTCCTATTCTGGTCTGGTCTATTTGGGGTTCTAAAGGCTTCTTGTATCTGGACAGGCCTATCTTTTTGCATGTTTGGGAAGTTCTCTGCTAGGATCCTGTTAAACAGATTTCCTAGACCATTAACTTCTGTTTCTAGGTGCTCCTCTACACCCATTATCCTTAGATTAGGCCTTCTGATGGTGTCTTCCAGGTGTTGGATAGATCTATCATATTTCTTGGACTTGTCTTGGATGGTTGTATGTTCTTTCTCTATAATATCTAGGCTGTCTTCAATCCCTGAGATTCGATCTTCTGCATGGTCTAACCTGCTGTCAAGACTCTCTACTTTGTTTTTTATCTCTTTTCCTTCTAGTTGGTCAGCTTTGATGGCTTCAAGTTCTTTGTTGAAGCTCTGTTTTAGGTCTTGTATGAATTTCTTTACTTCCTTAATTTGGTGTTCAGTGTTTGTCCTCAAATCACTTAGTTGATTGGTTATGGTTTCTTTGGGCTCCCATTCCTTCTGTTGGGTTCCATTCAGCATTCCCTTTGTGGTCTCCCTGACTTCCTTCAGCTCTTTGTTAATGGATTCCGTGAATGCCTTTAGTGATCTTTGTGTGTTCTCTACCTGGTCTCTCAATTCCTGTATTACTCTTTGATTAGCTTCCTCCCGTTCGTGGGATTCCTGCAGATCTCTTTGAATGTTCTCAGCCTGCTCACGCCATTCCTCTCTTTCTCTTTGAGTATTCTCAAGTTGTTCATGCAAATCCTGTATCAGTTTTTGAGTAGCTTCCTCACGCTTATGATATTCCTGTATAAACTTCTGGGATGCCTCCTCTCTCTCCCTATCACGCTTATACAGAGTCCTTTGTACGTTGTCAAACTTTTCATTTATCATGTTTGCCAGCAGTGTTTGTAGAGCTGTTTGGGAACTCTCCTCTGGATTATTCATTATCTGTTCTAACCCCTGATTATCAGGATTGGGAATTGAGATACCCGAATTTGCCATTTTTCTTGTGTTTTTCCGGCTTACTCTGCCCATTTGAGATGAAGATAGCACCAGTTTTGTGCTAGAACACTATCTTAAGGCAACCATCAACCAAAGTTTGCATTTGTACAGTCAATAGTCTACAGATACAATCTAGTTCAACAGATACATCTATTCGACATCAAACAACTATATGTTAAAGGACTTCGAACCGCAGAGAAGAATTTGGAAAACCAGAAATTATTAGGGTTAGGGAGAGATGTGTGTAAAAAATATGAATAGATTGGTGTGGGGAGGCACAGGGAGAGTTAACTATGTCCTAATCACAATGCAGGAAATAGGTTGGGTAGGATGTAAGTAGAGAGAGAGAGAAAAAGAAGAAAGGGAAAGGGGAATGAAAAGAGACCAGAAAATAAAATTGAAACGTAAAAATTAATGTTATTTTAGAGATTAAAAGACCATCTATTTATAGAGGAATATGAACATGTTGAGAGAAAGGGAGGGACATAGAGGAGATGAGAAAAACTTTAAAAAAATGCTTAAAATATTATATAGGTATAAAGAGGTAGTATTGCTATTAATGAATTTAAGTCTCAGAGGTTTTGAATTGAGTAATAAGTTTGTGGATTAAGTGTGTACACAATGGGGGATAGGGTCTACTGGTTAACTATGGGTTTATCTGAGGATGTGCAGGACAAGAGTTAAGTCACATAAAGATGAACAAAGAGGAAAAGATGGAAAGGATAGGAAAGTGAGAAGAAAAGATCAGAAGTTCAGTAGAGCTAGAAAAAAAAACAAAAAGATAATTAAGAATGAAAGAAAAAGAGAAAGAAGACAAGAAAAGAAAGGAAAACACACATTCACGTATTCCTAAAATAAAAATTATAAGAGGAGAAAAAAAAAAAAGTTAATGGAAAACAATTATTTTTTCAGAAGAGGCAAAAATTAAAGATTAATAAAAGTTTTAGAAAAGCAAAAAAAAAATTTTATATATATATAAGGTAACAAAAAATGAAAAAAAAAACAAAACAAGAAAAAGAAAAAAAAGAAAAGAAGAAGAAGAAAAAAAAAGTTCTTTGATTTTTTTTTTTTTTTGGGAGGGTTGGGAAGAGTCCTGTATCTCCCTTTTGTCTGTAATCAGAGTCTGGTTGGAGTCTCTGGTCAGCTTGAGGTCCTGTGGCTTGATTGGTTTCTTAAGTCAGTTTGTTGGAACAGGCAGAAAAATGCTCTGCTTTACCCAAGATTTTGAGATCCCCCTCCCAGGTTAGTTTACTGGGAGGGTTATCTGCTTTGAGAATCACAAAAGAGGGGGATGCAGTGATGAGGCTAGGTTCTGGGTAGAGTTGAGGCCTTTCAATGAACAGTAGCTTTTCCCTGGGGCTATTTTGTGAAAAAAAACTCACAGCACCCAGCCTGGAGCCATTCTCAGGGTTTCTGTTTTTCAATTGATTGTGGTGGCTGCTAGAGGGCGGGGCAGCCTCTGACTCTGGTTACCCGGTGAGGAGAGCCACTCCAATGGCTGGTGCCTGAGCTGGGTGACTTTTCCCTGGATGGAACTGAGTCTGTGAGGTCACTTCGCCGTTAAGTTCTTATGACCTGCTAAATGACTAGTTTTATTCCAAGGCCTGAGCTGGAGCTAGCCGCTCCTCCGAGCTTTGTCGGTATCCAAGATGGAGATCACCGGTGCTGGGGGGGAGGGGTGGCCTTCCCTCCTCTGCTCCCAGAGAAGGAGTGAGGAAGTGGGGCTTCTACTCACGTGGAGTCTTGGATCCCGGGTCGTCTCTGGTCTGCAAAATGCAGGATGAAGTTGTCCGCTCCTTGTCGGTTCTTGCTGGTGTTGAGTAGAATCCGCTCGTCTGCTGCGTCTGGCTCCTTCGTCCCTGACTGCGTCTCAGGTATGCCTCCGCGGCGGTTGTCGCCGCTGCGACCCTGCCGCCGCAGCGGCAGCTGCTCAGATGTGTCTGCTTGGCTTCCCCTCTCTTGACTAACTCTCTGTCCTGTGATGGCGCAGTTGGTGTGATTCTCTGGCTTGGGACTGTTCACTGGAACTCTGAAACTGTTTTCTATGCAAGAGCTTGTTCAGATTCCAGCTTCTCCTCCGCCATCTTCCCGGAACTCCCTTAGCTTGTATTTTTTTAAATAAATGATCTGAATTTATTAGACATTCAAACAGTAGGTGAAAACAGGTAACATTTCTAATGAAATTTAGAGGATATTTATGTGGCATTAAGGCAATTTCTGTGGTACAGTATGCTCAATATTTATTTCAGTGCTGAAGGCTCAAACTAAAACTCTCAGTTATTATTGAAATCAGTTATGCAGTGGTGAAATTTCTGTAAACATGTGTATTATATTCCAGAAAAACTCATAGAAGAGAGAAAGATGAACTTGCAAAATGAATCAAGAAACAAAAGACAGCTAAGACACAAGGAAGTGAATGCAGGTGAGATAGAGAAGGTATTAAAGATAGACAAAATCAATATTTTCTTCCCTAATTATTTTTAGAAACTTTAGACGTACTCTTGGTTTGTCTTTTAGTAGCAGTTCATTAAATTTCACGTTCACTTGTGCATGGGAATTGGTTACATATACAAATTGTGAAAGTTAATTTTCAAATTATTCACTCCAGTTTCATAAGCACCAAATACACATTTTGGGGGTAGGAAAAGGAATGTTAAATCATATTTTTCCATACTTAACAGCCCAGAAAATCAATCACACAGGCCTGAAGGTAAGACTAATTATGTGGAATCAGCATTTTCCCTTAGTGAAATGTAAAACTATGAAAAGTTTCAAGCAGAGAAGTAAATATCTGTCTTGAGTATTGGATATCCTGCTGACAATAATCTCTTTTGTCCAAGGACACTTAAAGCAGGTCAATTTATGTCTAACCAGAATAAAATGACAGCATACATACACTAAAGCAGAAGTTTGTAAAATGAAGCTAGATTTTGCTATTACTATCATTTACCATAACATAGCATTAGTTATTTAGAGCAAGTCTGAAATAAATATGTGGGAAAGAAAGGAAAAACATTCATTAAAAGATACTAGGCACTGAGGAGGGATAAAGATTTCAGAATAAATCCTCCGAGAAAGCAAAATCTTGAAGACTTGAAACAAAAACCCAACATGGTTGTAGCTGGAGGGTACTTGTGGGTAGCACTGACAATGACTGATATTACAAAGGACTCTCTGGGACAGAGAGTAGAAATTAATGCCAGGGGCAGCAAAGGGCAAAAATCTAATGGGATAAATCACATATTAAGGTAAAACCCAAAGAAACTGACCTTATTACTCTGAGACTGGAGCAGAAGTAAATGCAATCCCTCTCCCTGAGATGTTTAAGTAGAGTAAAGGGATGGAAGGAGGGAAGAAGAAAATATAAAAATCTCTCAGGGACTGAAAAAATAAATACATATTGTTTACTTAATGGATTGACTCATGATTCTTTTTGATTTATGAATACTACTTCAAAGTTTGTAGTCTGTAATAACATTTTTCTTTTGCTTTTTTAAGTTCGAATTCCAATGGAAACTTTCATTTATGATAGAATGGTTTCTGGCTATTTCTATGACCAGAATTTTCTATGCAGCCCTGATTTACTCCAAGTTTTAACCAACAATCTGTTATGACAGTGTTTTGTTTCAAAGTGTATGTTTATATCTGTTTTAAAGTGTGTTTATACTTTATAATGTCCAAAATATTAGACAGGACAATTTTGATGACTTCAGAGTGGCAATAATATATAACAAATTTTTGATCCAAGGAAGCTTTAGTAAATTAAATTATTTGATTCATATAAAATGAAGTAACTTATCCAATAAATAATGTGGGATTTGGTTTCAACCTATTTACCCTTATAAAAGAAAAAGTATTTAAATTTGTAAATGATACAATGACATAATCACAGATTATTTAATAATGTTATTAACTTCAGAGAGAAGCCATAGATATTCATTCCTTAACTTAAATGTATATTGCATAGTTACTTTTAGGAAGACAGTGTCTCCATTGTTATCACAAGAGTGTTTTTAGCTTCCAAGAATAGGAAATGTGTGCTCTGATATTTATCTACCATGAATAAAGTAAAAGTTATTTACTGATCCAGAAACAGACTTCACTAAGTACATGTCCTTTAGCTTATCTCTGGAGTTAAATGACTGGGGAACTTATAGACACAAAACACAATGTCTATAGGTAGTTTCGATTTACAATTTACTTTGACTTTCTTAAAATCATTCAAATGTCTTTGAGGATATGTTCAATGACTCTTGTTTTTTTAATCAAGTATAGTATATTCTGTGAGAAGTCATAATACTGAGGAAGAATGGAGTCATGCACATATACTGATTTCATCATGTATCTAATCAATTTAAACACCTAAAAAGTATACATAAAAATAGTTCATTGGGACCTATTATATTTCCAGCAACAGAATCTTAAAATGCTTCTTTGGAAAAGAACCTGACAAAATCTTAGATATTTATAAGTGCCAAACAAATTATGACATTTGACAAAATGAACTGAAATTTTATCTGGAGCATGCTAAAAACATCATTGTGCTAACTTCTTTGCCTATTCTGAAAATTAGCAATCCTGTCAATAATTTTCCCCAACCTCTACCTCAGTCCTATTCTGGATCTCTGCTCAGATTTGACATTCTCACATTTACTGAACTCCCACTGGGCTTTACTGCCATATTTCAGCATCACTGCTGCCATCTAATTTATGGCCACTTTTTATCTTAGACTGATTAATTTCCTAACTTAGCTTCTGGCTTCCAACTTAGTCTCCATATCAATTTGTTTTCTTTATTACAGCCAGAATCATTTTTAAGTGATAATGTAAACATCTCAATGCACAGTTTTAAAACTTCAGTGAACAATCATATCCTTTAGGATAAAACTTTGAAACCAATATAGTAGTGCAATCTCATGATGACCAATCACATTTCCTACCACTATGACTCTTATCTCTTGTTTTCTGCGTTCCAGGCATACTAGTTATCCTTAATTTTTTTAGGATATTCCTCTTCCATTCTTCAGCACACTAGTAATTTTTCTCGGATATCTTCTCTACGTTTTATCCCAGCAAAATCTTATTCCCCTTCAGATTTAGCTTACATTGTACATTCTCTTAAAGCATTTATGACTTCCAAGAATAGATCCTATTTGCTTAACATGAAATTTTCCTCATATATCTAATTACAAGTTGCCTAGTCACATTAGAGTTGAAATTCTAGGAGATAAGAGGTTTTGCCACATTTCTCTGTACCTGATATATTATTAATAACCAATATGGTTTTGGTAAATAAATGGATAAAATAATGGAAGAGTAACCTTTGTACAGTCAACACACTATGCCTGAATGATATCACTCAATACAATGTTAGCTTTGTTATGAGAAAAGGCACTCTCTACTTGAAGAATTATAGAGTTCCAAGAATCCAATGCATAGACAACACCATTCAATGAACAGTAAAGACATTTTGTCCTACAACTCTTATTAGAATTCTATTCACGTTCCATTGACTCATACTAAATTTCAAAAGTGGAATAACCATATTTTAGTTGCTAATTCTTAAATAATAACAGTACCTTATGAAGAAGCAAATAACTCACTTTTCAATTTATACAATCATGGTTAAGAGCATTTCTTCAAGAAAACAATGACCATTTAATAGATAGTGTTCCTACTTATTTCCAAGTATCTTATAAAGAATAACAAGATGATTTCCGTGCTTCAGCAAATGCATTTAAAAAATAAGTTTCTGTATGTGTCTCTGTATGACTTGCTCATAGGTCAGGCCTAGTCATAAGTACAAAGAGACAACAAACTTGAATACAGTAAAGCCACCAACACAACAATGTTTATTATAGCACTATTCACCATAGACAATGAATGTAATCATCCCAGATGCCCCTTGATGGAGAAATGAATTTAAAATATGTGGCTCTTATACACAATGGAATTTTACTCCTACATTAGAAAGAATGATATTGTACCATTTGTAAAGAAATGGAAAGACTTGGAAAAATTATGGTAACTAAAGTAAGCCAGGTCCAAAGAGACAAAGGACACATGTTTTTCCTTATACCTGAAAGCTAGATTTAGCTTATAACCTTATCAGTTATATGCTAGGTAGATGCAAATATACACAGATATATTAACTGAAATATCATAGATTCAAAGGAGATCTCAACTAGTGTAATTCTTTAGAAAGGCAAAGTCAAAGTTCAACAAATAAACACCAGGGAGTGTGTACTTCAAAGGAATGTGGTGAGTCAAAGGAAAGGCATAGAAGAATGAGAAGAGGAGGGGGAGAAAGCAGTCAAGAGTTCAATGTGCAACTTAACAAATTAAGAAGAATGAGGGAAAGGACAGATGACAATATTGAAAGAGGCAATATTGACCAAGATGAATTACCTTCATAAACTGCTTTGTTAAATGGCAATTCCTTTGTACAGATACTTATTAATAATTTAAAATGTGTGCTTTGCTTCAAAACCAAAAACCTTATTGAAATAAGCACAACCATACCCATGTATTGATGTGGTGTCTACAAATCTCTCCTGACACTTTCCTACAAGTTGTATAGCTCATTTTCAACATAGTGTATCGTGAGTATCACTGGGCATTTTTCCCACCATTTCTGTGCTCCCTCTTACCTTTCCCAAAACAGATAAACTTATGTGCAAGAAAAAAGGTACAGAAAACAAAGCCAGTTACTAAAAAACAAAAAGCAAAATCACAAAATCCAAGAAAAAGTGTTAGGTACACACAATGGAATTATATGCTTTTGTCAGAAAGAATGATACTATACCATTCATAAGGAAAAGGAAAGACTTGGAAAAATTTATATTAAGTGAAGTAAGCCTGATCAAAAGAAACATAGGGTTCCTCATTTGTGGCAACTAGAATGTGCCTATAAAGATACAAGTAAACACACTGGATGGTAAAAGACAAAAACATACACTTGGACATGATAATTTACACAAGACATATATTCCCAGCTGGTATTATTATTTGAATATTATGATACAAACTAGCCTGGGCAAAGAAACCACTCAGAAAATGGGAAGTGGTGCTGTGGCTCAAGTGGTAGAGCACTCACCTTGAGCTGAAGAGCTGAGGGACAGCACCCAGGCCCAGAGCTCAAGCCCCATGACCGATGACAAAAAAAAGAAAGCAAAAGAAAAATAGAGATTGGACCACAAAATTGGATATGGGGGAAAATCGTGAAAGGGGTAACACTTATCAAAATATATATACGCAAATCTGATGTGTAGAATTGAAAATGCTTTGTATAATTGCTTGAAGAAAATAATAACAAAAAAGAAACAAAGAGATAGAAATGAATGGTTATTTGTAAATCAAAGATTTGGGTAAATGACAGGCTGGACTCTAGAAACAGAAGGCTTGTTACTGTTATAGAGAACTCAAGCTGGAATACAGTACAGTAAACAAGAGTACAGTAGATTTAAAAATATTGTAACGGTGTTGTACAGAGAGATTACAGTTACATAAATCAGGTAATTGGTATATGTACTGGCCAACAGTGTCCTCCACTCCCTTATTCTCTTCCAGTTTTTTCCTCTCCTGAATTCTCTCCACACCCCACCCTGTATAAGTAGTTCATTTCCAACATAGTGTCCAGTGGATTTCATTGCTTAATTGGTTTACCCTTTTTTCTGCTATTTCTGTGCTTCCTTTTCCCTCCCTATATATAAACTTACCTACAAGACAAAGGGTACATAAATCAAAAACAGTGACAGAATGGAATAACCCAAAGAAAAAAGGAAAGGAAGTGATGAAGAACCACAATAAGCTCAGTAAAAAACATTTTACCTCCATTTCTTGGAGTTCATGTCTATAAGCATCAATTTATATGATCCTGACATATGGATTGCTATCTTGCCGAAATAATCTCCTATCTTGTACTACCAAATTCTGTCCTGAAGAAGCAGGATTTCTCTTTAGCCCAAGAAGAAAGAAACTCGAAGTGTTAATATTTTCAGCCCTTGTGATCCTCTCCTAAGAATAACCTCCTTTATTCTTACTGTGCAAATGATCTAGTGATATATTAGACTCAGAAAAGTAAAGGTAACAAGGATTAAAGTATTTTATGATTTTATCTAATTATAATAGTAAATAAGGGCTGCTAAATCAAAACATATTTTTGAAGATAGGCAAAAAATAAACTGCTTTCTTATTTTCTAATATGCTAACTTTAACTTGTGCCAGAACTTTTTAAAATTTTAGAAATATATACTTAATATAAGATAAATATGATTTATATTTTCTATTTTTTTCATACACAGTAAAATTGTATGTATTTTGTGAATATAAATAATATTAAATGACTTTTACAATGTATATCAAATTTATAATTATGTATATCCAGATGTATACAAGTTTTTTCATTCTTTTAAATCAAACAAAGCTCTCTTCTAAATTACATTATTTTCTACTTAGACTACTGAGGAAAAAACCTAAATGCAAAAGAAATCTGACAGCACTGTTTCAACTAGTGAATAGTAGAACTGAGATATAAACCTAGTATGATCTTTCTACATATTTGTATATTTTATTGCATTTGCTTTATTACCTTTTGAGAAGTGTTTTCTTCTTTAAAATTATTCTAAATCATATTTTAAAGTAAAGAACGTTAAATTTCCACATGAATTATCAATAGTGGTGAGGCCATTGCTTAGCAACTGTTCAAGGATATTTATATGTCAGGATTGCTATCTTGCCGAAATAATCTCCTACCTTGTACTACCAAATTCTGTCCTGAAGAAGCAGTATTTCTCTTTAGCCCAAGAAGAAAGAAACTTGAAGTGTTAATATTTTCAGCACATTCCTTTTGCAATTATAGTTTCTAATCACTCACCTGGGACAGAGCATATGTTGTGGTGAATTGTCATTTGTCTTTCTAGATTAAAAGCAAGTAAGCATATTGCCTGGAGTAATCACTCAGGAAATGCTAGTTGTCCTAAAATCACAGCATACCATCTTGTCATGTCTGCATATATTACTTTGATTGTATTTTGGCTTTTACTTCCCATTCACCCTCCATCATTAGTAATCCCTTGCACACAAATCTCTACAAAGTCATGTTTTGACACATCTTCTTATTATTTGTCAGAAGATTTTATAGAAAACATAAAGCAGTAGTTTATTTCCAAAAATCAAACATAATATATTATTATTTTGTTCTACATTTGTCTTTGGTTTTACTGTTCTTCTTTAATCTTATTTGAGTGTATTTACCCATATACTAAAGATCACTTGAAAGGCATCTTTTGAACATTTAGGATTTTAATGTTTGCAAACCTCAGATTTATCTTCCTCCTATTCTAATTCTAATTCTAAATTCACAGTTCAAAAATATGTATATAAAAGGATGAACAAAGTCCAGATGTAATTCAACATATCAACAGGCACAAAGACAAGAACCCCACAATCATCTCAAAAGATGAAGAAAAGCATTTGACAAGATCCAACACCCCTTTATGATAAAAGCTCTCGAGAACCTAGGAAACCATGGAGTATTCCTTGTTATAATAAACTCTGAATATGTCAAACTTAGATACAGCATTTTACTTCATGGTGAAAAGTTAAAACCATTTCCTCCAAAATTAGGAACCAGAAAAGGCTGTCCAGTATCCCCACTCCTCTTCAGTATGGTACTGGAATTCCTAGCAAGAGACAAACATAAAGGGGAGCTAAACGAGGACAGAAGTAAAATTCTCCTCTTTGCAGATGACATGATCCTGTACTTAAAGAACTCCATAGATTCCTCTCTCAAGGTACCTAGCTGATCCAAAACTTTGGCAAACTATATAAAATTAATCCCTTTATGCCAACAATGAGAAGAGCAAGACAGAAATCAAGAAAGCAACTTCATTTGTAATAGTCTTCAAAAATGCCTAAGAATTAAGTTAACAAAAGATGTGAAGTAACTATATGATGAAAACTTTACAAACCTGAAAAGGGAAATTAAAGCAGATTTAAGGAAATGGAAAAACCTTCCATGTTCCTGGATTGGAAGGATTAACGTCATGAAAATGGCAATACTGCCCAAATCTATCTATAAATTCAATGTAATATCTATCAAAATCCCAACAATATTCTTCAGTGATACAGAAGAAGCAATCCAAAACTTCATATGGAATAAGAGAAGACCCCAAAAAACAAAAACAATTCTTAGCAGGATGAACACTGCTGGAGGAATATCAATACCAACCTTCAAACTCTATTAAAAAGCCATAGTAATAAAAACAGCTTGGTACTGGCATGAGACTAGGACTGATGAATAATGGAATGTGGAATTGAAGACCAGAAATGAACCTACAGACCACACCCACCTAATATTTGGTAAAGGAGCCAAAAACACAGGATGAAGAAAGCCTGCTCAACAAATTGTGCTGGCAGAATTGGCTATACATATGCAGAAAATGAAAGCTAGGTCCTTATATACCATCCTGCACCAGAATCAATTCCAAAGGGATGAAGGACCTCAATGTAAGACCAGATATGCTGAAAATATTACAGGGAGGGATAAGGGAAACACTAGAGCTCCTTAATATGTATCAGAACGTCCTAAGTAAATATCCAGAATCACAACAAATCAAAGAAAGAAGAGACAAATGGGATTGCATCAAACTGAAGAGTTTCTGTATAGCAAAGGCTATAGCTAGCAAGATAAATAGAAGTCCATAGAAAGGGAGAAGATCTTTACTAGCTATGTATCAGACAAGGGATTATATCTAAAATATACTTAGAGCTCAAAAATTAAACCCCACCCCAAAATAATCCTCAAAGAAACAAGAACTCAGTTAATAAATGGGCTAAAGACTTAAAGAGAGACTTCTCAGAAGCAAAAACAGTCAATAGACACATGAAGAGATGTTCAACATCTCTGGCCATAAAAGAAATGCAAATCAAAACAACACTGTGATTCCACCTCAGCTCAGTTAAAATGCCCATTATCAAGAATACTAACAATAACAGATGCTGAAGGGAATACGGTCAAAAGGGAATGATACTACACTGTTGATGTGAATGTAAACTAGTTCAACCACTCTGGAACACTATGGAATTCCTCAAAAGAATAAACACAGAGCTTCCCTATGACCTAGTAATCCCATTGTTTGGCATTTATCCAAATGACCACAAACCAGGCCACAACCATGTTCATTGCAGCATTGTCTACCATAGCTAAGATATGGAATCAACCCAGAATGTATCACGAAAAGGTGGTATGGGTACAGAATGGAATTCTATGCTTTCATCAGAAAGAATGACATTGCCCCATTCATAAGGAAATGGAAAGACTTGTAAAATATTATACTAAGTGAAGTAAGCCACATAGGTTGCATTGCTTCCCTCATTGTAATAATTAGAATGTGCCTATTAATCTACAAGTAAACCCAATGGGTAGTAAAATACAAAAAATTATACTGGATATGATTAATTAAAAAGAACTCCAAATATTCACACAGTGAGAACAAAGGAGATTATCCTGAGGAGAGGATCACAAGGGCTCAATAATTTTGTGCATATGATCATATAAAATGATGCTTATCGAAATCAACTCCAAGAAATGGAAATAAGGGGATTTTATTACACTGTGGTCCCTCCTTCTCCTCTTCCTCCTCTTCTGCTTCTGCTTTTCCTTCTATTCTTTTTCCTTTTGTCACTGTTTTTTTATTTCTATACCTTTTGTCTTGTATGCAAGTTTATCTCATTTGAGAAGGGAAAGTGGAAGCACAGAAATGATGGGACAATGGGTGAATTAATTCAGAGGTGAAATTCACTATACACTATGTTGGAAATGAACTATACAACATGGGGGTAGGGGGTCCAAAGGAAATGTCCTTATTACCTGACTTATATAAATGTAATCTCTCCACACATCACCTTTACAATAAAAAGTTATGTATATATATATATATAATTTATGCATACACATATATATGTATAGACACATACATATATAAATACATGAAAAAGGATTAACAAAGTTCTGTTGTGATATTAAGAATAATTTACAGAATCTAATGTTAAATGAAATTAAAGTAAGAAGTATTTGTAAAAATATAGGCTAAAATATGTAAAAAGGAAAAGTTTTTATCATACATATATACTGTTATATTAATTAACTGAGTGGAATGATGTAAGAGAAAGGTTTCTAGTTCTACACACACACACACACACACACACACACGCACTCACGCACACACGCACACACATTCTTTTGCACTGTTTAAAATTTAATAATGTCGTTAAAAAATAGAACCAAAATTTAAATTTACACAATTCAAGACTTCTGAGAACTTGACTACAGAGGATATATGCCTTCATTGGCTGGTCATCCACCTAATAACAATCTATGAGATCTCTGGGAGGGTTGAACTCTAAGTATATTTTAGATATTAGGTCTTTGTAATATAGCTAGTGAAGATCTCTCAATCTGTAGGCTTTCTATTTATCTTGCTAGCTATGTTCTTTGCCATGCAGAAGCTCTTCAGTTCAATTCAATCCCATTCATCCAACCTTTCTTTGATTTGTTGTGTTTCTGCTTCTTTCTTGAGAAAGTTTGGACCCGTGCCAAGGAGCCCTAATGTTTCCCCTATTCCTTCCTGCAATATTTTCTGGCTATCTGATTTTTACATTGAAGTGTTTGATCCATTTGGAGTTGATTCTGGTGCAAGGTGATATATAAGGATCCAACTTCAATTTTCTACACATGTGTAGCCAATTCAGACAGTAAAGAGGCTGTTTTTCTTCCATCTTAGTTTTTTTTTTTTGGCTCCATGAATCACAACAGCCCGGTAGCTATGTACATATAACCTTATACAATGATGCTAATCAAAATAAACAACAAGATATGGAAACAAGAGGTTTTATTTTTTCTTAGTGTATTATATGCAATTATTTCTTTTTTCTTTCATATTTTCCCCCTTTGATTTACCCCCTGTTGTCATTGTTTTTGATTTTGATACCCTTTGTATTGTATATATGTTTATCTGATTTGGGGATGGGAAGGGAAAATCATAGAAATGTTGAGACAAAGGACAAAAGGTGAACCAATGCAGCAGTAATACTCACAACTCACTTTACAATTTGGGGAGAGGGAATGGGGGGAGGAAAAGGAGAGAAAGAAGTAATGTATTCATTACCTTACTTATGTAACTGTAACCCCTGTGTGTATCACCACCTTTACAATGAAAAAGAAAACAAAGAAATCTCTATAATGTGTCATCAGTTAAACTCCATGGAGGGGGGAGGGGTAAGTTGTCATGGAGTTCCTAGTGCAAACTGAGTAATGGAAGTCCTACCATTTTTGAAAGATGTAGTGAACACTTACCAGGACAACATAAATCTCACACAAGTGTCCAGGTTCTACTAGTGAAAAATAGTGCTTTCAATTGAAGGGTTTAATTGCCAGTGTCAGAGAGTAAGTGGCTGCCCCTAGAGAGTTTGAACATAAGGGATGATTTGCTGGTACAACAGCTCACAGGAAGCCCACTAGAAATTGTGCCGATGGGTTTGTCAGAGACTAGGAAGAGCATTGAAAAGCTTAGATAGGGGTTGGGAAGGTGGCTCAGTGGTAGAGTGCTTGCCTTGCATGCATGAGGCCCTGGGTTCCATTCCTCAGCACCACATATGCAGAAAAAGCCGCAAGTGGCACTGTGGCTCAAGTGGTAGAGCGCTAGCCTTGAGCTGAAGAGCTGAGGGACAGCGCCCAGAGTTCAGGCTCCACAACCGGCAAAAAAAAAAAAAAAAGCTTAGATAGGTGTTATCTTGAAGTAATCAGTCTGAAAACAAAGCCATCTACCTGCATAAAAGTCTCTTAATTTTGTGCTTTTATATCTGTTTTAATGGGCAATCTATCATTGTATAAGTCAGCCACCTGAATTAAAAAATAACTGCAAAATTCAGAAAACAGCTAATGTATATATTCCTATGAATAGTACCATTGTAACTATAACACTTTAATTGCTTAGTACCTGTTGTTTCTAAGTGGAAGAAAATTAATTTATGCTTTCCTTTACTCTTCATATGAGAACCATTTTCAGAAAGATTAAAAAGCTTTAGAGATTATCAGCTCAGATTTACAGTACACATACCCGCATCACTACACTGTCTTACTATGAAGTAGTATATTTCCCTCCTACTTTCTATCTCCCAAGGGAATATAGCCACTATGTTATTGGCAGATTTTTTAGTCTTAGCACTATTTGGTTTCCAGATCAATAAATTCTTTGAGATTCTTGTCTTATTTCTTGTGTAAAATGATTTTACAAACATGTATATTTTTACATGTGGTCTGTCAGATAAAAGATTAATTCCTTTAAATAAAAAGAACACTTTGGATAGTGCAACTGGATTGTTATCCACCAGAATAACTTTAATGTTATTATTATTATTTTATTGATTATTATTTCTTAGAAAATATATATTATTTCTTATTTGACACAGATTTTAAAAGACTAGATACTTTTTTTAATTTCCAAAATGAATAAAATATTAGCCCTGATATCTGAAGAGATACCAACATTCAACAGCTTGCTTTATTCTTTTTCTGTTTTGTTTTCAATGCTACTACTCTTTGTGCTTGGCATTTTCTGAATGTTTACAGTAACATGCTTCTCTCCTTCTTGTCCCTACTAACATTTCCTACAGATCCTGTGAGGTACAGTCACCATTGCAGGCAGGGAATTTATGTTGACCAACCTCAGCAAAAGGACTTAGCCAATATTACAGCAGTGCTCCAGGCTATAGGAAAGCTGTTATTGACCAGATCTTATTACAGAGCAGAAAAACAAATTATGCTTTATATTTGGTTCTACAGAAACCTTTCATAAATAGTTATACCTAATGAAATAGAGAAATCTGATCATCAGAAAACACTTTATCTAAATGGAGTCAAACACCAGCTGCATGTCCTTGCCCAGCTTTGTAAAAATTCAAGTTTTGTCTTCTCTTTATAGAAAAAAAGTAAGATACTAAGGCCAATCTTAGCTAATTTTAAATGTAGCTACTCCATTATGTGACTCTAATAAAAGCCTGCATTATTTCTAGCACCAAAGCTTTATTTTCTTGCCCAAATCTGGACCTCCTCTGTTGGCAGTCACTTCCATGAGACCTTGCACTAAACAATTACTGGTAGGTGTCCTTTGTAATTACTTTTAACAAAATGTTCACTCAAGTTTTGTGTGAGAATATAAACCTTGCTATCAGCACACAAGAAATTACTTTCCTTCCTTCCTTCCTTCCTTCCTTCCTTCCTTCCTTCCTTCCTTCCTTCCTTCCTTCCTTCCTTCCTTCCTTCCTTCCTTCCTTCCTTTCTTCTTTCCTTTCCTTTCCTTTCCTTTCCTTCTTTTCTTTCTTTAGTTGTGGGGTTTGTACTTAAGGCCTGAACACTGTCCCTGAGTGAGTTTGCCACATTACCACTTCCGGCTCTTTCTGAGTAGTTTATTAGAGATAAGAGTCTCATGCACTTTTCTTCCCCCACTGCCTGTGATACTGGATCCTTAGGCTACATATGCCCCCAGCTACCTAATCCTGTCTTTTAAATAGTACTTACTCATGTATTTTCATGTCTCTTATTTTAATGCTTCACTTAAGTTATCCCATTTTATTTTTTAAAAAATAAATATGCAGAGAAATGGAGAGAGAAAGGGTGACCTAATACAGCAACAGTACTCACTAGACACTTTTGTTGAAAAGGAACTTTACAACTTGTGGGTGGGGATGAGTGGGAAAATCAGAGAGAGCAAGGGAAGGAGTGACATTTTTCAAAAAGAAATGTTCTTTCTACCTGAACTATGTAACTGTAACCCCTCTGTCTATCACCTTTATAATGATTACAAAAGATATAGGTAATTACGAAAGGACATGTATAATGGTAAAAAAAAGCATCAATATATAAAATAAAAATTGCAAATCCTTATATTCTTTTTGTTTGTTTGTTTGTTTGTTTGTTGGGTCCGGTCGTGGGGCCTGAACTGTGGGTCTGGGCGCTGTCCCTCAGCTCTTCAGCTCAAGGCTAGTGCTCAACCACTTGAGCCACAGTGCCACTTCTGGCTTTTTTCTTTTTGCTTATGTGGTGCTGAGGAATCGAACCCAGGGCCTCAGGCATGTAAAGCAAGCGCTCTACCACTGAGCCACCTTCCCAGCCCAAATCCTTATATTCTTATCAACCTATAATTCAATACTATGTTTCAGATTTCAATTATTATTATACTACACTCTTTATTTACAATATATTTATATTGTAAATAAAGAGTGTAGTATAATAATAATTATATTATTATAATTATATATTATGCATATATTGAAATAATATATGCATATTATAAATTATGTATGTTCACAAATTACATATATTTGCACATTATATATAAATAATATATATTTATAATTTGCAAATTCTAATTTTCCACTAGTAATATTTTAAATAAGTTATCTGAATTTTTCTCCAAACCAAAATGCATGAAATAGTTAAGTTTCATCATACGAACTTTGGTCCTCATTGACTTCTCAAGAATTATTAGTGTTCAAATAAGAAAACTCTGAGTAAATTATAAGAAAACTCTGAGTGGATTATGCTTTCCTGTACATATTATTTGTTTTAGTTAATAAAGGTTAATAAAAATAATACCTTCATTTTATTTGTGTATATTTTAATGGTTCCCACTTGAAGTTAGTCTGTGTTTAATCTTGTCCTGTCCATCATGAGGAATATTAAAAATCTGTCTGAATCCAATCAGTAGTTATACAGCCATAGTCTTGAGGAAGAACTTGTGTCAATTTCCTTTCGTAATCATTTACACTATATACAATTATGTTTCATTATGCTTAATTTACAAAGACTTTTTACTCATTTGAGCATTCACTATATCAGATCATAATAAAAATAAAACTCAGTTCATAATAAAAATTGAATCTATTGAGTGCATTTTAAACAGACTGAAAAATAACAAATATATTCAATATTTAATTTGCAAGTATGTTGCTTTAACTCTTTAGTTTGCCATTTCATGTTGTTAACCATCTTTAGCTCAGTATTTTTTATTTGTTATTGTCTTTTGAAAGTTGTACAAGGGAGTTTCTAGTTAACAAAGAAGTTATGAATGTAAAATAACTTGAACAATGTTACCCCTTTCAATATTCTTACCCATCCCTCCCCTACCATCCATGCCTTACTTTCCTTAATTTTGTGGGATATATGTTGGATTCTTGACTGAATTCTTTATTATTGATTATGCTAAATTCATTCATTTTTCTTTCATGGAAAATGATTTTGGTAACACTTAAGAAGTTCTGAAATTGAGGAAAACTGAGCAAAGTAAGGGATCGAACCATTACATGATTAATAGAGGTATAATATAATTTTAGTAATCTCTGGACATAGCAAATAGCCAAATGGTAGTTCTATGTTTTATATGATAATTTTGCCTGCTTATAAAATAACAATACTTCCCAAGGTTATCTACAAATTCAACAATGCCATACCTATTACAACCTCATTCTTCAAGGAAATAGAAGAGGCAATCCAAAAATTCATATGGAACCATAAAAGACCCCAAATAGCAAACATGATCCTTAACAGAAAGAACAATGCTGGAAGAATATCAATACCAAATTTCAAACTCCACTACAAAGCCATAGTAACCAAAACAGCTTGGTACTGACACAAGAACAGACCTCAGGACCAATGAAATAGAATTGAAAACCCAGAAATGAACCCACAGACCTATAGGCATCTAGTCTTCAATAAGGGAGCTAAAAAACAGAATGGAAGAAAGACAGCCTCTTCAATAAATAGTGCTGGCAAAACTGGTTAACCACTTGTAGGAAACTAAAGCTAGATCCTTATATATCATCCTGCACCAGAATCAACTCCAAATGGATCAAAGACCTCAGAATCAAAACAGACACACTGAAAACATTACAAGAAGAAATAGGAGAAACCCTAGGTCTCCTTGGCATAGGCCAAAATTTTCTTAATAAAGACCCAGAAACACAACAAATCAAAGAAAGGTTGGACAAATGGGATTACATGAAGTTGCAGAGCTTCTGCATGGCAAAGGATATAGCTAGCAAGATCAATAGAAAGCCCACAGATTGGGAGATCTTCACTAGCCGTACAACGGACAGGGGTCTCATATCTAAAATATACTTGGAACTCAAAAAATTAAATCCCCCAACAACAAATCCTCAAAGAAACAACTGCCTGATAAATAAGTTGGCTACATACTTACAGAAACTTCTCTGAAGAGGAAAGAAGGATGGCCAATAAACACATAAAGAAATGCTCAACCTCCCTAGCCATACAAGAATTGAATACCTTCCATTTCCTCATTCTCTAATGGTGGCAATTAAATACCTAGCTTGTTTTTGACTCCCATACCCTTCTGCCTAGACACCTAGAACATGCAATTTCACAGATAGGTTTCTACATTTGGTTACATATTCTAGTGTCTATTCTCTAAATCAAACCACTCCTTACAAAATGTCCTTTTTAACAAGGTTCATTTAAAGTTGAATCAAACACAAAGTTCATTTAGTCCACAGAGAAAGTAATCAATTTTCTTTTCCCTTCAGAGGCCTAGCTTGTGTCTGCCATATAATCTCATTCCTTCAGAATTTTTTGAACAAAGCTAAGGCACCAGTCCTTGTGTTTTATAAATCTGGGCAGAGAATATTAGCTTTTCTCAAAAAACTCCCCATACTGTATGGCTAGGTAGCACATGGGTGGGCTTAGTCTTCTGCACTCTATCCCAAATCCAATTATGCTGATTTTATCACAGATCTGTTCATAAGAGATTATAAAGAACCTCTCTCCTAATTATATAGTGAGTTTAGTTTGGCCCTTGTTGCTCATCAACTTTCCACCAAATGTAGTATTCCTTTCACTTAGAAGGTATGGCATCCGTTACAGCCTCTTGAAGCAGTTACTGAACCTAACTGAACCTGCTAACTATGATCATGGAATTCGCAGCCCTTAGAAGGTGCCATTAAATCCAAGACCATTATAACTTACCTAATTTATCATGTGCTATTAGAGAAAACACTCAGAGAATAAACATAAGTTACAGGAAGCCACAAGAATGAGATGAGCAGATAAAGACAAATACCTACAGCATAAGATCAAAAAATTGCCAGGGAGAAAGAATAAGGAGAGTTTTGTGCCTGAGAGGCCAAGGAACAGGCAATTTCACGGAGAAAAAGAAACTAGGACATTAAGTGAGTTAAAGATGAGCTATGTCCATTGATTTAAGCAGCGAGGAAGGTATTGATGATATTGTCATCTGGCAAGATCAATACCAGTGATTCAGCAGAAGCAGAGGCTAGGTTGGGATGGATTTAAGAGCAAGTGAAAAGTAACAAAGTAGAGACAGTGGCCATAGACAATCCTTCAACAGTGTGAAGAGGGCAAAGTTACTAATGTGAAATAGGAGGGAATTTAATATTTCTTCATATTAAATGTGACATCTTTAAATGTCTTTTGAGAAGGACCAAGAACCTAGAAAGAAGTTAACTATTTAAAATACTTGTAAAACTTTTAAAAGCTATTTCTCAGATATGAAAGATTTTTTTACTTATTAATTACTGATCACATTGTAATATTATGATTTTTATTGCTGTAGAATCTAAATGACTAAGATATTTACAGGTAGTATAACAATGACATGTTAAGGTGACACTAAGTTTTAAAATCTTTCAATGTTTGATAGGTAAAAAGTCCTTGTGATATCAGTTTTACTTCTCAAATTTTTTGTATCTCTCCTAGAAAAATAATCTATACATTAAGATGCATCTTCACTACGTCTTGAATCTTGAAATATTCGGTTTTTTTAAAATTTTTATTTTGTTCAAATAAATTGTAATGGGGTTGCAGTTTAATGTCCTTTATGCTCACAATGCATCTGACTACAGTCACATTTTCTATCATCTCCTTCAGATCTCTCCATATTCTACACATGTACTAAAGTTTCTTAGTTCAGATTTCATGTGTGCACTGAATATTATTAATGTATTTTCACCATTCCTTTTTTATGTTTGTTTTTATCGGTCATGGGGCTGGAACTGTGGGCCTGGGTGCTGTCCCTCAGCTCTTCAGCTCAAGGCTAGCACGCTACCACTTGAGCCACAGCACCACTTCTGGTTTTCTGGTGGTTTATTGGAGATAAGAGTCTCATGGACTTTCCTGCCCGGGCTGGCTTTGAACTGTGATACTTAGATCTCAGCCTCCTGAGTAACTGGAATTACAGGCATGAGCCACCAGCATCAGGCTCTTCATTCCTTTTTTAATTCATCCACACTCTTTTTTTAGTTTCCACTCCTCTCAGTCAAGACATACTTAAGCTTCCTAGTACACATCATGTTGAACTGCCTGATAATTGTTCATAGAATCTCATTGTACACACACAAACTTTACTCAATCCAATCATGTATATATGTGTATGGTCCAGTACATGTTTCCAAAAATGTTCACATTTTAGGTCTAACCACCAAAAGTGAGTGGAAACCTGTGTCTTCTATCATTCTGAGGCTAGTGTACTTCACTCCTGTCAATTATGTTAGATCCATCTGATTCACTACGAATGACATCATATTTTTCTTCCTGATAGACAAATAAAATTCCATTGCATAATCCTAACATATTTTCTTATAGAGTATCTGAACTTCCTCCATATTTGGCTATGGTGAATAGTACTGCAATGAACATGAGTGATTGGGTGTTTTTGCTGAATTTTGTCTTGCAATCTTTTCACTAAATGTGAAAAAAATGTTATCACTAGATCATAGAGTATTTCTATTTTAAGAGCTTTTTATCCCAAGAATATGTATGCTGTTTTCCATAGTAGTTGCACTAGTTTACATTATACCAGCACTATATGAATGCTCACCTCCTACTCATCCTCACTAGCGAATGTTGTGGTTCATATTCTTTTCTTTTTTTCTAGAGATGAATTATTTTGGTTTTTTTGTTTCCCTATTCTTTAAATCTTTATTGTCACTATAAAGGTGATGTACAGAGGGCTTACAGCTACATAAGTCAGATAAAAAGTACCTTCTTTTTGGACATTGTCACTCCTTCCCTTGCTGCCTCCCATTTTTTTCCCTTCCATCCCTACCCACTAGTTGTATAGTTCATTTTCAGCATAGTGCATACCAGTGCAGAATTTGTTCACCCTTTGTCCCTTCATTTCTGCATATTGTTTATATTCTTGATGATGCCATTCTAATTGGACTGAGATAGCATTTCAATGTTAGGTTAATTTGCATTAATTAGGGCCAAAGATTGTGAGCATCCCCTCATGTGTTTAATGGGTCTCTGTATTTCTTTTCTGAAAAGTATCTAAGTCCATTTGTCCATTTACTAATTGGATTATTGATTCTGTGGGGGTTTAGGCTTTTAAATTACTTGAGTATTTTGGTTATTAGATTCTTGTCATTCATACACATAGCTGGTAAAAATCTTGTCCCACTCAGAAAATCCTCTAAGACAACCCTCATGTAGCTTTAGTTCTTACACATGCCTGAAAGAATAAGCCATTCTCCTTTTGGTCTTTTTCTTATTCTTGGATAAGTACATTATTAGAGATGTGAGGTATATCTACTGTGAGTGAGTTGACCCAAAAGATAATGTTCTTATGTTGGCTCAAAAATGAACCAAAATACTGGACATTGATGAAAGTGAACTAAGCAACTCAAGGGCAGCAATGGGGAGGGAATGAAAGATAAAGAGGGAATGGCCTACACTAAGCAAAAGGAAAGAAATGTATGTATCATCCGATTTAGAAAACATAGCTGTAATGTAAGTTTGTAGGTTCCGTAAGTTTTACAAGACCACAATAATGACAATGTGCCTCATGAAGGTTAAAATGTTGTTGTGACTTTACCCATCAATATCCGACAATACTGTGAATTTGTGGAATTTATGTACTCAATCTCAATTTTTAAAAATTCTTGAATTTAAAAGATGGAGAAAAATGGAAAAAAAGTTTAAAGCTTACCCCAGCAGTAGAGATAATTTACTTAGTGCAGGAAGGACAGGAGTAATATCCAGAGATAAGAACCATGGCAAAGGACCTAGGAATCTCAGTGCAAGTGAGATGTAGGACTTAGATTGAAGGAGGATGGATATAACTTAGTTTATTGTAATGAGGAAGGGTGACCATGGATGCTAGTTTAAAGAAGGAAGGAAAAATGTTCATCAGCATTGTTTCACCTATTATAAGACCTCAGTGGGAAACATATGCCATTACAATTTCTTTGAACTGTATTGATGCTTGAATTCACTTGAGTAGATTATTTCCGTTTTTTTTTAGTTTCCTTATTTGCATATAAAGAAGAAATACTGAAAAGTCTTAACCCCCCAAAATTTTTTTTGGTCCAGTCATGGGGCCTGAACTCTGGTCCTGGGCGCTGTTCCTCAGCTCTTCAGCTCAAGGCTAGCACGCTACTACTTGAGCCACAGCGCCACTACCGGCTTTTTTCTTTTTGCTTATGTGGTGCTGAGGAATCGAACCCAGGGCCTCAGGCATGCAAGGCAAGTGCTCTACCACTGAGCAACCTTCCCAGTCCTTAATCCAAAATTTTAATTGTGAAATTCATTTTCTTTAATTTTAAGTGCTCTACATTTTAAAAGCAGTTCTTAACTATTGATAAGAGAAATGTACACTGACAAATGACCACTGCAACTCTTTAATATGAAACTGATTTTTCTCTGTAGTCTGATTCATAAATGCATGAGAGATAATAATTAAAGGAACAATACATTTGCCTGTCTAAACTCATAGTTTTCTGCTGCAGTGGTTGAACTTGGGCTTCCTTTTCAGTTAAGATGTTTCAAATGCAAATAACTAGAATATAATAGAAGTCTCACTATTAAATTCAACAAAAAGATGGTATACATCATTCATTTACAAAATTTAGGCTTCTGTGAACCATTGCAGTATATTGGGGGTGTTTCTACCAGTTCTTGAGAGACAAGCTTTTAAAGTATTTCTTAGTTTTTCCATCTTTGTCTTTAATTTTAGCATCTGAATAAGTTTCCACTTTTTGCTTCTCAACAATGTTTGTTGAATGAACAGGAGGATTATTCTTGATGCCCATGATTGTAACATAGTTTTCAGAAATAATTGCAATTCAAAGCACATAGTTCCACAGTTAAGAAAATTGAATATTTCTTAATATGGTGTATGTTAAAATTCAGCTGTTTATACACAGGACAACTTTGTTTCTGCTTCTTCCCCTCACTGTGGCAAATGGTAACAATCAGTCTGTCACATCTGCAAACTGCTGCTCTAATTGGCCTGTAAGAGCACTCTTTTTTTTTTCCTTTAAGCATCATACAGATGTTATATGGATAATCCACTTAGAGACTTCCCTTCTGTGATATTATATTTAAAATAGCTTGTTGTGTTCTTCATGGGGATTTGCAAAATGAATTTCTAAGAGAAGAGAAATTATACTGCTATTACTTCCACATCACACAGAGTCTTTAAAAGGATTCATGTCAGTCACAATGGGACAGATCCCCACGTCTGTTTGTGACCATCTACAGCTTAATAATGCAAAAACTGAGATTCTCCAGGAAATGTCTTAGAAAAGATAGAGATGAGATCTTTTCTGTCCTTCTTCAGAACCACTTCATGAAGCCCTATGGGGGTCATAGCTAGCTTCCTAGAGCTCCATGTTGTTATTTCTGGCAGAAAGCACAATCCCCAAGAGGGGAGGCCTTGAACAAGCTTTCTTTGACATATGATCTCCATGGTGTTGTGTTGGGTGTGATATCTTTCCAAGTCTTATTATCTCTATCTTTTAATTGAGAGTAGGTCTAACTTTGAATGATAGCACATATCCTCTAGGGAATTTAAAGCACCGTACGGACATTATTTTTTCTAATATATTCTAATTATTACTACACTAAGTAGACACTATCATTACCTTTGATTTATGGGAAGAAAAGGGAGATTTCCAAGGGATTTATGATATCTCCAAGTTCCCATCACTCTTGAGACATAAAGAAGGTAAAAGCCCATCTCTTTTTGATAATTAGAAGACTCGGTCTTTTGTCAAACATGGACAGTAAGGAGCTTCATAAGATCAAGTAGTTCAAGATTTTAACCAAGTCTCAGCGTGGCATAATTAGCTCGTGAATATAAATATTCATACCTTATGAAGTTCATATTTTGCCTGAATACTCAATTTAATGTCAAGAAGAGACTTCCCTGCCAGATATCAAATACATTACTCAAGTAATGTCTGAAGTGTCTCTTTGACAACAGGAAATGGTTTCCATTTTAGCATTTCCTTGATAATGGTTACAAGTGTTTACAGAAATATCTATAAATGCTTACATTGCTATATGCGATCTATTCTCTTGCAAGTAAACAATACAATAATGATTTTACAGATGAAAAAAACTAAGCTATTGTTGAACAAGTAACTATATCATATTCTCAAAGCTGGGAAGGGGTGAAGTTGTGCTATAAATCCAAGTGTGGCTAGTTGTCCCCTTCCTTACTTCAACATAGAACAATTATGTAACTGTCTTTTCTGTTAAGATCTTTATACTCCCTAGGTAGATGTTATCCACCCTGCTTAAGCATCATTAAGTATCATTCATATGTGTGTATATATAAATGTATGTATGTAGTATGTATGTATGTATGTATCTATCTATACTTTTTACTTTATTTTCTGCATATTTTCAGGAGAATAGTTGAATAAAGAAATTTGTTTTTAGCTCATTCACACAACTCTAAGGAATATCATTGGATTATCTCATTTTCAAGAAGTTAAGGGAAATGGAATAAAAAATGATGTAAAAATATAGAAAGAAAACACTTTGCATGCTAACACCTAAATTTCAAATAGCACATCAGCTTTAACAAGTGTAAGAGTGTATTAGCTTTAAAAGGTTTAGCCATTAGGGATTTTTCCATTGTCAGTAAAATGGCCAAGTAGAAATAGTTTAAATATATTAATGGAAATTTCTTTTCATCATAATTCTTTTAAGACTGGATATCGTCTCAAACTAATAAAGTTAATCATAAAGCACTTTAGGGGCCTATTTATGGAAATAAGAGTGACTGGGGCAAGTTGTAGAATTTTATTCTTAACTGTGAAAAGAAAAGAAGGCAACATTTTGCTTGATATAGAAAAATTAACTGCATAAATGTGATGCCATAGGAAAATCAGTTTATGGAGCAGTAAATCTGATTGCATTGGGAGTTTACATTCATTGCTCCCTGACATGAAATACCACAGGTGGTCTGGGGCTCACGGAGAGTGAAATGGCCTTGGCTTCTGAGGGAGTGACAAAAACGGGCATGATGACATTCCCTACCAATCAGAGGTCAAATAAAAACATATACATCTACATTGGGGACCCTTGTGAACTTAGAACTATGTCTCATGAAGTTTCAGAGCCCCCTTTCAGTTAGGTCAGGAGCAAGTAGCAAAATAATACAGCACATGTCCAGCTTTTACATGAACTAAGTTGAATCTAAAGAAATTACATAGCATGCCCATAAAACTTGAATCAGCTTTTCCTTCTCAGAAGAATATTTCTTCTGAATAAATTAAATAATGTTGCATACACATGTACAGAATATTTTACTTTAAAATGTTAGAACATATAGATTTTAATATTGGACTTAATCAAAATGGAGTCCGAATTAGGGCTACAAGTATAAATTCATTGTGCTTAATTCCCTGTGTTTGTAAAGTGTCGATTATAAAATCTAATTATTCACTAGGGCAATATAAGGTTTTGAAACAAGAAGACAATTGCATTTCAATATTTTCTCTACTTCCACATTCTAGGAGAGGAAGGCTGAAAAATGTCTATCTACAGAGAAATAAACTCTTGTTGACAGTCTAGTTTTAGTAGTGTAATTTTCTCACAGTGAAGACACTGTGACAATACTGACTTAGCCTGGGATATCTAAGTGCTGGCCACTGGCCACTAAGATAGCTGGCCACTGGCAGAGCACAAAAACCACATAGTCACACCCAAGGATCCCAATTCTACCTTGTGTGAAATTCCGGGGCCCATGGCTGAATTCCCTTAAGAAGTGGCGCTGTGTGGCTGCCACTGACTGCATTTGTTATCCAAAAGTCCCTATTTTGAGTTAAACATTTATGAAATTCTTTGATAACATAATAAGAATCATTAGCTACATTCCACTAGCTAAATCATAGGAATTCAAGATACAGTCTTTTATTTCAAGAAAATTTGTTGGTGGCTTTCTTACCCATTTCTTCTCATCCACAGAGCTTTGCGAATGGAAGACAGAGGGGACCCAGCCTCATTCTTGAGAATCTTAGTATTTATTTCAAGGATTGTGAATGAAAAAAATGTTGAGGAAAATGCTAATGTACACCTCAAATGTAGGGATGATATGCCAGGGGGATAAATTATCCAGGTATCTTTACATCATTATAGAACTAAAACCAAGGCAAACAATGATCTTAGCTGGTGAATCTAGAATTAAGTGGAGAAAGGGTAGAAAAATGCAATGTATCTACATGGGTATGGGTATGTATCTACATAGGGTGACCTAAGTGATGGGAGGTGTTTGGAGAGATGGAGGCAGATGATGAAGGAGTTTACAAGATACATTGTAGTCACAAACATACCTGTTGAATTGAAACCTTTTTGTACAACAACTTATAGATAATAAATAGATAAATGGAATGAGATTAAAGGTAATAAGAAAATTAAAATCTATAGAACATGGTCTTGAGAATCCATGTTATTTATGTATTTATAGGGTTTTTGTGGGTTTTTTCTTTAGGTCCTCTGAGAAGGACTTCTTGGGACTGTGAACCCCAATTTGTGCTCGTTTGTCAGGGGCCAGGTAGACTTCCCATTCATTTCAGCTGATGAACTAAAAGTTTGTCTGAATTCTCAAAAAGTTTACTTGAATGTCGCAGAGCTATGCCAAAAGCATATTTGAAAAAGTAAGCATTTCTTGAATATATGTCATTTTGATCAAGAGAATATGAAATAGCTATGAAACTCTTTGCTTGTGCCTCAGCTCATAATGTACCATAGACGAGTTTTATACTTGATGTAGAATAAGTATGATGACATAGATATGTTTGTTGTGCAAGTGTATTATTTTAATGTATATTATGCTTACAGGAGATGTTGCAGAGTGTATTTATTAAGAAAGTCTCTGACTGCTGACACAATTAGTTAAATAAATATTTTAAATCTATGAAAGAACTTTGTACTTAGGGTTAGTAGTCAATCCTGCCCTATGTGCCTAAGTGTGTTTAGTACATTAGCTTAGGTTATCAAAACAGCATATCACAGAATAAGTGGCTTAAACAATAGGAATTTGTTTCTTCACAGTTCAAAGAGCCATATGCTCCAGCTCAAAGTGACAGCCTGAGTGAATTCCTCTGAGGACCATAAGAGGAAAGCCTGTTCTAGCCTGTTCCAGCCTATTCTGCCTATTGTTCTTCTGAAGCCAGTGTCCTATGATCTCTTTGTGTGCCCAGCTTTCTTATAACAAAACCAATCAATCAGATTGGTCACTTCAATGGCCTTATTTTAACTGTACCAGCAATCTAAATTCCCGGTCTCCAGTATAGTCATATTCTGAGGTAAAGGCTTAGAAATGTAGAGTGAGGGGTCTCTCAGTCAAGCCTATTGCAGCAGCAAGTAAACTGAATCCAAGAGGATGAATGTGCTGTGTACAGAGGACAACAGGAAATTGTGGGACCTCAGAAACAAGACCAGAGGACTTATATGGGCGTACTGAGCTTCTAGTAGTAAGTAAGGAGTACTAACAGAAACTTGAGAGTCAAAAAAATCATCAGTATACTTTCTTGCTTAAATAATGGTAGCTTTTTATTTAATATTTCAACCATTTTAGAAGGAATAGTAGAAATTTTATTAGACTATAAAACTTCACAAGTTGGTTTATTATAGTTCAGAAGGTGTGAGTGTGTGTGTGTGTATGAGAGAGAGAGAGAGAGAGAGAGAGAGAGAGAGAGAGAGAGAGACTGACACAGAGACAGAGACAAAGAGAGAGAGAGTGTTCTTCCTTATAAACAATAACTTTGGTAACTCCACTGTTTCTATTACATACCCTGGAATTTCAGAAAAACCTCAGGTTCTGAACTCTATATAAAGGGATAAGTTTTGTACGTTTTTTATAGTAAAAATGCTGTACAGAGGGGTTACACTTACATGAGCAAAGTAATGAGTACATTTCCTATTGAACATTGTTGCCTCCTCCTTTGTTTTCCCCCTCCATCCCTTCCCTCCCAACTCCACACCTATACCCCCCCCCCCACCGAAGTTGTAAAGTTCATTTTTCAACATAGTGTTTTGTACATCTCATTGTTACAGTGGATCAACCTGTATCCCTATTTAAGCATTTTGTTTTTTCCCTTCCCCTCCCCAAGCTAGAGAAGTGTATATACAAGATGCAGGGCACTGACATCAAATACAGTGAAAATGGGGATTACCGTGGGGGAGGAACATACAAAGAAACAAAAAAAAAATCACATGGTACATTATAAATACATTGGAAACAATAGCAAGAAATGAAAAACCTCGTGTGTCCCTATCTTGCGGTTCATTTTGCTTAACATCATCTTATATGGTCATATGTACCTAGCTTTTGACTTTTTCTGCTTGTCCTACACATGTACTAGTTATTGCAAATTAGGGAAACTATGGGACCTATGTTTTTTTGGGTGGGCCTGGCTTACTTCACTTAATATAATTTTTTCCAAGTCTTCCTATTTCCTAACAAATGGGGTGATGTCATTCTTTCTGATGGAGGCATAGAATTCCATTGTGTGTGTGTGTGTGTGTGTGTGTGTGTGTGTATGTGTGTGTGTGTGTGTGTGTGTGTGTGTGTGTGTGTATTACATTTTCTCCATCCATTCGTCTACTGAGAGGCATCTGGGTTGGTTCCATATTTTAGTTATAGTAAATAATGCTACAATAAACATAGCTGTGCTGGTAGCTTTAGTATGGTCTTGTTTGTTATCATTTGGGTAAATGCCCAAAAGTGGAAATGCTGGGTCATAGGGGAGCTCTATGTGGTGTCTTTTGAGGAACCTCCATACTGCTTTCCTAAGTGGCTGAACATGTTTACACTCGCACCAACAATGCAGTAAGGTTCCCTCCTGGCCACATCCCCTCCAGCATCTGTTGTTATTAGAGTTCTTGATTATAACCATTATAAATGGGGTGAGGTGAAATCTCAATGTTGTTTTGATTTGCAATTCTTTTATGGTTAGAGAAGTTGAGCATTTCTTCTGTGTCTATTGGCCATCCTTCTTTCCTCTTCAGAGAAGTTTCTCTTTAAGTCTTTAGCCCACTTATTTATCAGGCAGTTATTTCTTTGAAGATTTGTTGTTGGGAGATTTAATTTTGTGAGTTCTAAGTATATTTTAGATATGAGACCCTTGTCCGTTGTATGGCTAATGAAGATCTTCTCCCAATTCATGGGCTTTCTATTGATCTTGCTAGCTATGTCCTCTGGCATGCAGAAGCTCCACAGCTTCATGCAATCCCATTTGTCCAAACATTCTTTGATTTGTTGTGTTTCTGGGTCTCTACTAAGAAAATTTTGGCCTGTGCTAAGGATATCTAGGATTTCTCCTATTCCATCCTGTAATGTTTTCAGGGTGCCTGCTTTGACTCTGAGGTCTTTGATCCATTTGGAGTTGATTCTGGTGCAGAGTGATATATAAGGATCTAGCTTTAGTTTTCTACAGGTGAATAACCAATTTTTCCAGCACCATTTATTGAAGAGGCTGTCTTTCTTCCATTCTATTTTTTTTAGCTCAAAGGGATATTTTTAATATATTGACAGCATTAAGTTCTGCTTCAACAATATATGGTATAATTTTTTTCTGCTTTCTTAAAAGGAGTTAGGTATCCTGTTATTTTAAATCTGCTCCTTTCATTCTACAAAACATGACTTTACATGTTTCTAGATTGAATTTGAATCCATTTAATAAACCTGTAATGTGTAAGGAAGCAGTGTGTTAAACCCTATGTGAACAGTAAAGAAGAATAAAGCATGTCCTTAATGAGCTGACAGTGGAAAGGGAAGCAAGCTGTCTTGAAAATCACCATGGCTTACAAAACAGAATGATGAAAGGTGTTTCACAAGACTGCAGACACTAGAGGGACATAGTCACAAGCCATTTAGGAAACACGTCCTTGCATGAGTAGCATTTAGACACAAGTAAAAAGACAGTTAGAAATTCTATAGGGAGTGATGATAAGCAGTGGCATAGTGCAGCATGTTGCTTAGATGGACATGAATAGAAATGGAGAGGCATAAAGGACAGAGTTGAGAAAAGACAAAGGATTGATTCAGCCCATTCTGGTTGGACCTGGTGGAGCCATGGTAAAAGGATCTCAGTGAAAACTATTGAGAATCACTGGGAAATCAGGCAGTTTAGTTATCCCAAACACTAAGACTAACTTCTCAGTTCCTTACAAAAGTGTCTTTAAATGAGGAGCAGGTACATGGTTTCTCTTAGCCAATGTAGAATGAATGTGTGCAATAGAATTTGATAGTGTTATAATGATTATTATGGTTTTTCCATCTAATTATTCTATTCTATTTGTCTATTTTTTTGCTCCTATGTTTGAATGCTATGTGACTGTAAGGTATCATGCATCTGAATACCTCAATATTTGTTAAGTCTGCAGAGAGGTCTATCTATGGAAGAAAAAAGACATGTAGCTGTTAAATATCTGAGAAGTGTGGGATGACAAATTGTTGTCATCCCATCTCATGTATTTTAACCTATATTATTTCAGTTTCCAGAACTGATAAATTACACAAGAAATAAAAGATAACAAGATAATCTTAAATTTCCAGTTTAGAGTCAGACTCAAATAAGTCTAGCATTTCTAGCTGTGTGGTTTTGGGCATAAGTTGCTTACACACTCTGATCTTATTCTTTTCAATGTAATCATTGGTATCTTATGTAATTAATAAATATGAAAAATATAAAAATTAATAAAAATGATACATATAGAGAAGATCATATGGTACAAATAATCACTAGGAGAGTAGACCTTTTTTATTTCTTGAATATTCCTTTGGGCCAAGCATATTGTTCTGCATGCAAATTCCTTATTTCTGAGTAGAAGAAAAAATGAGGGTCAAGGAAGCTGAATAACTGGAGTTAGAGTTGATGAGGGTAATACCTTCTTACTATTCATTGCTAGATAATAACCACCCTAAAATTTAGTGACTCAATATAATTTCTTTTTCACTTTTAAAACTCTGTGTGTTAACCTGACTCAGCTGGAGAGTCTAATTTAAAATTGACCAAGATGTTTTGATCTAATGTGGACAAGAATTACAGTTATATGAGACCTCAGGATTGAACATCCAGGACAGGTAACACATATAACAGGCAGTGGATGCTTCTGCCTTCTGCCACATCAGATGGGGCTGTACATAGACCACATTTAATAATCTTCCCAGGCTTCTCCAAGCAGGATGATGTGGTCTGAGAGGAAGTGTACCAACAGTAAGCATTCATAGAGAATGGGATAAAGAGCACAAGATTTCTTTACTCATATATTTGAGTATAGGGCCTGAACTTCTCACTCCATGGGAACCTAAGGTATAAGCATATATTTTCTTATATGCTAGTCAGCATATAATCAGGAATCAAGAATCAGGAAACAAAATTTGCTAGACTATTGAAGAGCTAGATACAGAAAAAGACTTACAAAGTACTATATCTGCTTTTCTGCTATATATTCTCTGTGAAGAGCTTTCCAAAACCTGCCCCCTGTAGTAGAGGATAACATTGCATGTGAGCTGTATAATGATACTGTTACCACTTTTCTAAGACCTTACAAAATTATGTAAAATAGGCAAGGATGATGTTACCTAAACTGTGCTTTTGACAAGGAAACAGAGACTGAGGAATATGAGAGCCAACATAATTCTATTATTAAATAAACGGCTTGACATTGAACTCTAGCTTTGTGAAACCAAACTGAGTCTTCTGGGAAAATCATGTTCTACTTCTCACATTCCTCACCACAACCTCCCTCCAGAGATGGGAAAGAGGATGGAGACTCACAATAGTGACCTCCTCTAACCACATTTCTATCTTCCTGCTCTTCCTATTTCCTGATCTTTTGTGCCTGTCCCCTTAATTCCTTCTCTCCTGTGAGCCTTCATGGATAGATAGATAGATATGGAGATATATAGTTATGTGTGTGTGTGTGTGTGTGTGTGTGTGTGTGTGTGAGAGAGAGAGAGAGAGAGAGAGAGAGAGAGAGAGAGAGAGAGAGAGAGAGAACTAATAGAAAGTTTTATCATATGCTGCATGAAAGTCAGCAGAGCCATGGCTGATACATAATCAGTGTCTAAAACATTTCAGATATTGGTATTGCTATTGCGATTCCTATTTGATTCCCTCAGGATAGAGATTGATATTGTCCCTTGCTCTTGATTTTCATTCCTCCCTAACCATTTTTCTTCTACATGCAGTTTTTACCTAGGCTATCTCCAGATAACCTGAACCAGGGAATAATATTCTTTGCTTACTGCTTTCTTTAGCTTTCTGCTTCCTTGGTAGAAATGGCTTTGTACCCCTCCCTAATTGACTCTGGAAGCCACATGCAATTATGCAGGTAATGAGCTGTTAAAAGATAGTCATAAAGGAAAAGAATGTGCATCAAAATAAAATGCAGATGTAGATTTATTACCACTTTCCAGCAGATGGCAGTAACATGAGCTACTGTAACAACATTGCTACTTTATGATGACTTTCTGACAGATGGAGAAAAGGGTCTTGAGGAGGAGCACTTTTCTAGTGTGCCTGTGACTGCTTCACTGTATGAGATGCTGTCAGCTCATCCCACTATTAGCTCTTTTTGACACAGCTGACAGATCTGTTCATGTAATTGTCACTATATGTAATATACTTTCAAAGAAGATCTAATCCAATTGCTTCATCTTTAGCTACCCACTTTCTAACTATCTGAATTACAACTCTGGAGAATGTTTACATTTAGTCACTCAACAGGACCTATTGCTTGGCTTGAAAATTTAATATAGCTAACTTTACATGAGAAGTACTGCAGATTCATCCCAGAGCCTTGTGTATGTAAGTATGTGACCAGTTGAGCCATGCCCCAGTATATTTAGTTTGCTTTTCCATAGGAGTCATGCTTTTGCCTGGCTAACTTTGGACTGTGAGGCTTTTACCTCCATCTCTTAAGTAGGTGGAATTGACCCTTATTTCTAGGCCTGTATCACCACATCTAGCTCAGATTGTATCAGTCCTACCATTAAGCAACCAAGCATACAGATAATCTGTAACTACATTAGTTCTTCCTTCCCTTCCACCTTTCCCATCCTCCTATCTTTGGGTTACACTTTTATTCATGTGTTTGAATCCTCTCTTCTCTCTCCCTTCTCAGGACTTTTGCATCATTGAATTATCATTCTCTTTTCCCCTACAGTTAAACCTTTCCATCTCAAATTGTCTTCACCTTATAAAAGTATCTCCCACTCACTGTCAATAACACTACACAAAATGCATATCGCTGAAGGTACTGCTCTCTTTGCTCCATTTTCACACTGAAGTGTTCAGGAGAAGCTTACAGTTACCGTCACTGTCAGTCCCTCAGAACTTTTATCTTTGCGGAAACATTTTGTTGCCTGCAACAAATTCCCCTGCACAACACATTGTGATTGTCCTGCCATAGTGAAGATCCTAAGTGATCTTCCACCTAACGGTGTTGGGACAGGTATTGCTGGCCTTGAGTAGGTAGAAACTGGGAAAGAAGCTTCATCTCTAACCATGGACAGAAGGGAGCCCACAATCATGAGTTGCCTGATCTAACATTTCAAATGACACTGAGGTTGAGACATTCTGCTGTAGAGGCAAACAGATTTTTTTAATACTATACACCTGATTTGGTAATGTGTGTGCGTGTGTGTGTGTTAACACACACACGCACACACACACAAACACACACATCAACAACTTTCCATTAAGCTAAGACAAAAATAGTCAGTATGGCTCTGCAGGTCCTTTATGATCCAGGCTCTGACTGAAGCTGCAAGTCATGTAGCTCATGTTCTCTTAGGATTCTTCCTCCAGCCATATTTCTATTCTATTCCATTCTATTCTATTCTAATCTATTCCATTCTTATCTCAGGACATTTGTACATGTGGTTTTCTCTGTGTGGAAAGTTTGCTGTCTTATAAAGCCCCAATTTTTCTTCAAATACCTACTGGAGACTTGTCCAGGAGTATTCTCATATGACTTCCTCCCTGGGAGTAGTGCTGTCTCAATTGGTGTTATCAGAATGTATCTGGCTTGTTGATAGTTACATATTTATATTGGCTTATGTGCTTTATTATGATTTGATTCTCACTAAACTGAAAACTGCAGAGGCTAGAATACTTTCATTTCCATTCTATTCAAAATAAAACTAGATGAGAAATGGCTATTTCTTGAATCTGAAATAGTCAGTACTGTGTCCCGGAATGAACAGTAAAATGATCCAGGGCACACAAGTAATAACAGCCAATTGAAGGCTTCTGCATTTACTTTTAATAATCCAGTGTTTTGTGCATTTATTAAAGACTAAGTTTCAATTCAAAGCAACTCATTTGCACAGTGCACAGATGAGAAGAGATTAAAACATTACTGCTTTGATCAGAGACAACTCCTCAATCTCATCAAGGGTACATCTAACCCTTGGTTATACTCTGATAAAGAATTTGCCTCAGAACAGTGTAGATTTGATAAGAGAGGCTTGGAAACAGGTCTGGTACCTTAATATGTAGATTGTCTAGGTATTTCTCACCACCTCAGCATAAGATGTTATGAATTCCAAACAGGGAGTACTTGTAGAGTGTACATTGGTCACTGACATTTGAAACACTTGCAAAGATAGTTGTTTAACATACTCGGTCTAATCTCATGGACTATGTTAACCAGACCATCCATTAGAGACTCTGAGCTCCAATAAACCACTCAGAAAACTGGAAGTGGGGCTGCAGTTCATGTGGTAGAGCGCTAGCCTTGAGCTGAAGAGCTGAGAGAAACTGCCCAGGCTCAGAGTTCAAGCCCCATGACTGACAAAAAGAATAAATACAACATTCATATCATTGCAGTCGCCTTTCTTGGCAGTGGTAGAAGATACCAGAGTGAACAACAGTACAGGAGTATACATTCACACACATATAAATGTATAACAAAAATGTAAAAATATATAAGATTTATCTATGAATCAGATAATATTGAACAGAAAATGCATTTCTGCTAAGAAGTATTTTAAAACTTGAAGCTACTTTTCCCACTTGCCTCACTCATACCAATGTTCAAACATGAAAAGCAGTCATTCACATCACTGCATGATTTCCTATTGCTTTATAACTGCAGTCTCCTTTGCAAAGACCTAAAATTTTCCATGAGCTATTAAATTTTTTTCCATGCATTACTTGTTATATCTATAGATACATCTACATAGATATAGATAGGTAATAGGTAAATGATAGATGAACATACTATTGTTTCTGAAACTGTAGTTACACATTTACCACATTCTACAATTTTAGTCAAAATATTTAGTGTAATTAGATTGGCTTGTTTGATATTACTCAAACTACAAAATATGGAATCTAGACTGTATCATAAATATTTCTATACATATTATGGGACTTCTAATCAACATTTTTTATTATTAAGAGAAATAATTTCATAGTATTCATGAATTGACAATCTGTACATGGTAGCTAAATGTTTTGTTTTGAAGCTGAGAACTCATTAATTGCTAGGATGATTATTGTAGGGTGAGCATGACATTAAAGAAAACTTATTTCCTTCTGTCGTTAGCATGTAATATTGATGCACTGCTACTTTCTGAATATTCCTCATTGACATTTCTCGGGCCTAGGGAGTTGTATGTATTACCATATATTATGCTGCACTGTGACCCTTATTTCTGCTTTGTCTTTTATGAGTGGTGGAAAAGCACACACATGAAAGGAAAGCTAATTCAGAAATGGAAACAGTGACAAAGAAGTAAACCAAGCATCAGCTGTGTGTTTGTGGGTCTTAGCAAAGTTATTAAAAATTTTCCCTGAAGCATATTGAAAAACATCACTCACGATAGAAGCCCCCTCTACTTTTCACCCCTCCCTTCTAAACCCCTGAAAACCACATCTGTTTCCCACTGATAGCTTTTAACACACATCCTTTTAATGTCTCCTAACAGGAAGTGGAAATTGAGCGAAGCTTATGTTCACCAACCTTTAAGAGTCACCCTGGGAGCCAGTCAGATGACTCTGGGAAAGATTCAGACAAGAAAGGCAAGGAAACACCCTTTGACAAGATGTCACCTGAAAGTGGTCACAGCCACAACTTTGAAGGTTAGCATAAAATCTTGATGTGATTTACTGAGATCATACTTTGTACAGCATAGCTGTGCAATAAGTAAGATATATGAGGAATCATTTAAAACTAAGAAAAATGATGACAGCATACAGCTTAAGAAACACAATTCAGGAAAGATAGAACTACATGTACATGCATTGTTATTATATAAGACTATGATTTAAAACTATATGGATCATATTAAGTTATTGTAAAGTATTTCAATATGCATTGTCAGTGTTGTTTCTAACCATGGACATTATCTGATTCTTTTGTGTATCCTTTTGGGAAAAAATAGGTTTCTTTCTATGGGCAATATAATGATATATGCAACTGTCAGTAGCAAAAGAAAACATTAAATAAAATAGTGCCTTGAGCATCTCTTTTTAAGACAATTAAACTGAATGTGCTTAATGAACTAAAATAAATTTTGGCATGAGACTACCATATTTTAGGGGGAAAACATATAAAATTTTAAATACCATACAAGTGTCATTAAATGATTAGTAGTTCATATGTGAGAAATTGCAGTAGTAATGTAATTTTCAACATTGATAGAAATACAAATAAAAGATTGGAAATACAGATGTCAGTTTATCAGTACTGAAGAATCATTCTGAAGTTTTTCTGTTTCACCAAGAAATGCATGCTGTTTTTTAAAAAATTTATTTTCAAGATCATGTACAGAATGGTTACAGTGACATAGGTAAGGTAATGATTATGTTTCTTGTCAAACATTGCAACCTTCTCCCTCATTTTTCTCTCATTTTCCCTACCCCATTCCCTCCTCCCCCCAAGTTGTAAAGTTTATTTCCAACATATTGTCTTGTGAGTATCACTGTTGCATTGGTTTTCTCTTTTTGTAATGTATTTTAAAGATTACAGTTACTACAACTTTTAGGCTGTCATTTGGAATTTGAATAGCAAACTATCAAGTTACAGCAATATGGTCTGACTGTGGCACATTACAACTTGTAGTGTGGGAAAGCAAATGATACTTTGCTTTAAAGTTTTGCTACCCAATATTGTCTATAGATTAGAACATCAACTTCTATTGGGAGGCTTATTAGAAATGGTGAACCTTAGGTCACACACCAATCCTATTGAATCTGATCTGCATTGAAACAAGATCATCACATGATTCATGTCCACATTACTGTTTTAGAAGTTAGATCTTATGAAATTAAAGATTGATTTTCAAGAAAATGTATATATGGTGTAGCTTATCTAACTACATTTGGTTTAACTATGTTTGAAATGGTGGATGCACATGGGAAAAGTAAAAGAGAGTTTACTAATGATGGATCCGTGTGTGTGTGTGTATGTGTGTGTGTGTGTGTGTGTGTGTGTGTGTGTGTGTGTGTGTGTGTGTCGTGGGATTTACACTCAGGATGCAGGTGAGGTACCTGTGCATTTTTTGCTCTAGGCTAGCACTATAACACTTGATCCCAGTTCCACTTCTGTTTTTTGGTGGTTAATTAGAGGTAAGAATGTCAAGGACTTTCTTGCCTAATAAGCTTTGAATTAGGATCCTCAATCTCCTAAATAGCTAGAATTACAGGAATGAGCCACTAGTAACAGGCTGGGCTAGGTTTGTAAAAGCATGAAAATTGGTATCTCAGTGATGCTAAGTGAAATGAACCCCAAGATATGAACACAAAAGTCTGTCTTTGTTGTTATTGTTTTAAATGTACTATGTGATTTCGTTGTTGTTTCCTTTGTATGTTCTTCCTCCCTATGGCTTATCCCCTGTTGTCACTGTACTTAATTTTGGTACCTTGCATCTTGTGTACACATTTGTCTAATCTGGAGGAGGAAGGGGAATAACAAAATACTTAAACAAGGACACAGGATGACCCATTGCAACACTGATACCCACAGGACATATATTGGAAACTAACTTTACACCTTTGGGTGTGGGGGGGAAGAAATGTGGGAGGTATGGGAGGGAAGGGATAGCAGGACAACAATAAAGGAAGGGGTAACAATGATCTGCAAGTAATGTACTCATGGCCTTACTCATGTAACTGTAACCCCTCAGTACATCATCTTACAATAAAATAAAATTTTAAAAAATCTCCACCCCCAAAATTAGTATCTCAAGCTCTGTTTTCATTTTCAATTTATCCTAATTCTTCCAGTTAATATAATAACAAGAGTATTATCTGTTTTGAAGAATTCACTTTACATATTTTGGCCCTTCAAGTGCACTTGGCTGAACAAAAATGAATTAAAAGTTTGAGCAGAGGCCAAAAAAGGAAGTTCTAGGAAATGAGTTATGTTCTGATGATGCCGGCCTATCTTAGTAGCAAGGCAAAATTGAGTTTGTTGAACTGATGAAATTTATGTGATAATTAACTCCTGTCATCACACCTGACCCCACCACTGTTTTTGAACCCATGCAAAAGATTTCATGAGCCTTCTTTAATTTACAGCAATGAAATGCACTCTTGAAGAAAATCTTGAAGTTTTGTTTCCTTTGTATTTAAATATTTTGTTAGTCCCCTTCCCCTCTCCAGATTAGACAAATGTGTTTACAAGATGCAAGGTACCAAAATTAAGTACAGTGACAACAGGGAATATGCCATAGGCAGGAAGAACATACAAAGGAAACAAATCTTCATAAATAATAATACATAATCTTCATAAATGATAATACATAAATCTGCATAAATGATAATTTTGACAAATTGTACAAACTAATATATTCCAGAAATCTGAAATTTGAAATGCCTCCAAATTCAAAACTTTTTGACTATTAAAAGAATGCTGAGTGAAAAATTTTGCATCTGACCATATCTGATAATTGCAAATTACTTTCAGGCCAGATATGATGGCGTATAATTGTAACCCCAGGTATTTGGGAGACAGAGATCAGAGTTGTAATCTGAGGCCACTATCAGCCTACAAGACTCTATGTCAAAAACAACTAAAAACAAAGAAATATGAATCATTGTTTAAGTGGAAGAACATCTTCGTATCAAGTTCAAAGTCCTTAGTTTAAACTTTAATACCATGAAAAACCAGATTGTTTATATGAAATTTACATGAAACACTAGAAAATTTCTGCATTTAGGCTTAGTCCTTGCTCCACATTTTATTACATATATACATATATTCTAAAATTATTTTCTTAAAAATCCCAAATACAAAACACTACTAATCCTAGGCATATCAGACAATGAATGTGGTAACCGTGGTATAAATTTTTGTGGTAATAAATTTAGAAGTCTTATTTGTAGAATTTTCAGTAGGGGTGTGTGTGTGTGTGTGTGTGTGTGTGTGTGTGTGTGTGTGTGTGTGTGTGTGTGTGTGTGTGTGTATTCTGTATATGCTGGTCCTGGTGCTTGAACTCAAGACCTGGGCACTACCTGGAGCTCCTTTTACTCAAAGCTACAATTTGAGCCAGAGCTCTATTTCTGGATTTTTTTGGAGGGAGGTAGCTTATTGGAATTAACAGTGTCACAGATTTTCCTGTCCAAGTTGGCTTTGAACAGGATCCTCAAAACTCAGCCTCTTTTTTTTTAATTGTGAAAATACTGTACAGAGGGGTTATAATTACATGAGCAAGGTAATGAGTACCATACAGCAGACAAGGGTCTCATATCTAAAATATACCTGGAACTCAAAAAATTAAATCCCCCAACAACAAATCTTCAAAGAAACAACTGCCTAATAACTAAGAGAAACTTCTCTGAAGAGGAAAGAAGAATGACCAATAGACACATGAAGAAGTGCTCAATCTCTTTAGCCATAAAAGAAACGCAAATCAAAAAAACATTGAGATACCACCTCACCCCAGTTAGAATGGCTATAATCAAGAACTCTAATAACAGCAGATGCTGAAGGGGATGTGGACAAAAGGGAACCCTACTACATTGCTGGTGGGAATGTAAACTTGTTCAACCACCTTGGAAAGTAGTATGGAGGTTCCTCAAAAGACTCTGCATAGAGCTCCCCTATGACCCAGCAATCCCACTTTTGGGCATTTACACAAATGATCATAAACAAGGCCATACTAAAGCTACCAGTACAACCATGTTTATTGCAGAATTATTTACCATAGCTAAGATATGGAACCAACCCAGATGCCCCTCAGTAGATGAGTGCATTTCTTATCAAGCATTGTTGCCTCCTCCTTTGTTTCTCCTTCCCATCCTGTCTCATGTCCACACCCCTCCACCCACCCTGAGCCAAAGATGTAAAGTTCGTTTTTTGTAGCTAGTATTGCAGGCATGACCCCATCAGCACCAGAATGATTACATTTTTAGAAAATTGTTACAGTATAAGTCAATGTTTCTTTGTACTAATAAAGCTGGGGAACTAAAACCATCCATAATATTGATCAAGCTTCTCTTCCTAAAATACTGAAAATGTATTGCTGGTTTGTAGATTTAATAACTCAGAGCTCTAGTGTCTAATCATTACATATGTTTCTGCATGGTACTGAGAGTTCTTTTTTTTTTCATTCCTGAGTCTCCATCTTGTTGTTTCTTTTTATTTTTTAATAAGTTTTTATTGTAAAAATACCATACAGAGGGGTTACAGTTACATGAGCAAGGTAATGAGTGCATTTCTTATCCAGCGTTGTTGCCTACTCCTTTGTTTTTCCCCTATCATTCCTTCTCTCCCATCTCCACAACCACACTTACCTCTCACCCCACCCCCTGCCAAAGTTGTATAGTTCATTTTCCCACATAGCATCTAGTACATCTCATTGTTGCAATGGGTCCACCTGTATCCCTATTTAAACAATTTGTTTTTTCCCTTCCCCTCCCCAAATTATACCAACATCAAATACAGTGAAAGCAAATACCAACTGGTTAATATCCAGCAAGATCAAAACTGTTATTTGGAAGCAAATTGTTGAATTAGTGGACTCACATTCCTTTGTACTTGTTTAAACACATGAATATTAAATTGCTTTGTAAGTTACAACATTGAAATGGGTCAAAATATAGAATTCAAGTCTGTAGTTGTGTGGCACACCATCAAGCAGTGGAATGGGACAAGCAGCTCAGGTAAGCCTCCAGGGACCATGAAATTCTCTCCCAACTTCAACTGTAAGAACAGCAAGCTACTAGCTTAACCTTTGCACCGTAGAATGAAACAAATGCCTTTTAATTCTGAATCTTGTTTAAAAAAGAAATATATATTTAATTTTAAAAACATTGTTACTGTATCAAGCCCCAAAACTGACAAAGAAAATCTAAATCTAAAAATTGTTACTGTAAAGGAGATGTACAATTGGTTACAGTTACTTAAGTCAGGAACTGAGTGCACTTCTTTTTGGACAAAACTATGCCTTCCCTTCCTTTGTCTCAGTTCCTCCTCCTGATCCACCCTACGATAGTATAGTTCATTTTCAAGACAGTCTCTAGAGAGTATCACTGTTGTATTTCATTACATATTTTTTAACAAACTAGACAGTGAATAGTGAGAGTGTGAAGTGCTAACATTTGATATATGTAATCTATTATTTTGCTTAAAAATTCTGTATCAAGTGATCTTTTAAATAGCACAGATGATTGAGTAATCATGATCAAGTTGATATTACTTGGGATTTTTATATGAAAATTGCCTGCTTTTCTCTCTTATTCTTTAATACGTAATTTTAATTTTAATCTTGTAAGTCATCAACATGTAAAAAGCTGAGAGATTAAGTCTATATTCAAAGTCATTCATTTGGGACATTTGTAATAAACCATGGAAATTACCTGCTGTATTTCTGTTTTTATTCTGTATCATTAAACCAAACTCATTTTCTATTTTTGTAATTGCCATCGATCTCTGAACAATTTTACAAAACAAACTAAAACTCCTGTCCTTGTCAATTTTCTGCTTCTCCTTAAGTAGTATCCTTCTACTTATTTATATTTCTACAATATTAAAGTCTACATTATATTAGTATATGTGTATATATGTCTAAGCGATATTTATTCAAATATTTTATCTTTTATTTAAAAATCAGACCTTTTACAGCAATCTGTTGGAAATTTCTTCCATAGCACTGCTAGACGTGCACTATTTCTGAAAGGACCCTTCACATCCATCCCAGGGGACCACACAGAGGCAGGCAGGCACAGGAGAAATATTATCACAAGGTTTATTGGAGGAGTCAGATTTCCCCCAGAGATGGAGCACAGGGCATCCTTCACTATCCAGATAGCAGAAGGATGTGGGGGCAGGAAGTGAGGTAGGTGGAAGCTCAGGTGTGTCTAGGCGGAGAGGGGGAGGGGCCAGCTGTATGGCAGGAACTCCAGGGCTGGGAGGAGCTTAGGTCTGGGTGGAGCTGAGCACCAAAGGTGGGCATAATGCTTACATTTTCTACATTATTGAATGCAAAATCGCTGGTCACCTGTGCATATTAAACATCTGCAAACTATCTCATTCCCTGACCAGTTTGTCTATTATACTTTTTATTGCTAATATAAATGTGAACATTGTGCTGGACACATATGAGCTTTAGGTTGGCAGAGCAGTTTTAGAAGATGACATATGTCCAAGGAACTCATTGTCTACTTTCTCATAGGTGGTGCTTTAGATGCTAGTTATCCGTTTCAAGTCATCCTTTTCCAACTGTCCTTTCAGCTCAGCAAACTGATAAGCAGATAAGTAGCAGTAATCCCCAGAATTAAAACTCACCTTCAAGGGCTAGTGAAAATAACTTCTTTAGAATACTTTCTTCTACTAAAATTAAGACAAGAAACGTCCACAAATTCCTTTTTTTAATGTAAAAAACCCACAAATTTTATTATAGGTAGAAAAATCTGCTGTGAAACCCTGTTTGTGCTATTTATTATTGCATTTTTCTCTAATATCTTTTTTACTCCTTAACTTCCTTCGGTTTAAGAATCCTCTCAGGTCAGGAAGCAAAACATTCACTAAATACCTAAAGTCAAGAAAGTTGAGTGAAATCCAGTAAAATGGTGTACTTTAAAATTATTGGCACTGGGCTGGGAAGGTGGCTCAGTTGTAGAGTGCTTGCCTAGCATGCATGAGACTCCGGGTTCGATTCCTCAGCACCACATAAGCAGAAAAACCTGGAAGTGGTGCTGTGGCTCAAGTGGTAAAGCGCTAGCTGAAGAGCTGAGGGACAGTGCCCAGGGCCAGAGTTAAGGCCTCATGACCAACAATAAAATAAAATTATTGGCACTATTTCTTTAATAAAAAGGAGTGATAGGGATGAATTTGAACAAAGCATATGATATGCATCTATGGAAATTTCACATTAAACTACTTTTTTGCTATTAATTTACACTAATAGAAATAGTTTCATTTGGAGACATAAATTAATTAATCACAGAGAAGTTTTAGCTAAGAACACCGACAAAAGTACTCTGCTCTGAATGACTTCACAGGAAAGATTTGGGGCTCAGGTTTATCACATATCATGACAGAGCTAAGACTCTCAACATTGTCTTCTATTTCAACAAATGCTTCCTTGTTTTGTCCATACTTTATTTCATATTCAGCTGAAATTATAGCCTTAGCAAGATCCCCAGTCTATAAACTGGATTTTTTTAAAATAATACTTTGGCGATGATGCCCTTTTCAAAGTAAAGAAAATGTGTTTCATATTACTAAACACCATTACTTGATCTTTCAACCTATGCTTTGCATTCTTAGAGTTCACCACTGATTTTCATAGACTCCCACATGGCCCTTTTAGTTGCTGTTATACTCATAAGTTAAAGCACATTCCAGAGTTAAATCATGGCCCAGGAGAAAGGGACAGCCGGGAGTTGGCTATTCTGAAGTATAGGAAATGGAAGGTCTATTCATGAAGCTGTCTGCATGGTAACCACCACTCAGCCTCTTGGAATGTTGGAAAATATCCACGGACTACCCTTCACAATCCCAGCCACTTAATTTGTGCCTCATTTTAAAGCATGATATCATCAAAGAAAGGAGACAGCAACTATAAATAGCCTATCTTGAAACCATTAATTTATCTTACCGCCTTGCAATTTGAAATCATCAGGTATTATTCTTAAATGTTCTAATCACAAGACATCAAAAATGTGGATCTATCCCTATAAAATATTTGGAAGTGATTTCTGCCATCTGCCCAGATATCCAGCAGTTACTTATTGAGTGCCTTTTGGAGCTAGGTATTAATTTAAGTACTTGAAAACACCAATTAATAAAAGAGAATTTTTTTTCTTTTTTTTATTGTGAACATACTGTACAGAGGGGTTACAATTACATGGGCAAGATAATGAGGACATTTCCTATCAAGCATTGTAGCCTCCTCCTTTGTTTACCCTTCACGTCCCTTCCCAGCCTCCCCCCGCCCCCCCACCCAATCCTCCCCTCCACACACACCAAAGTTGTAAAGTTCATTTTCGACATGACAACTTGTACTTCTAAAAGAGAGAAATTTTAAAAAAATCTTTGTTCTAATGAGACTTGAACTCTAACAGGGCAATACATACAATGGACACTAAAATAACAGAGAGAAATTATTTGTAAGAAGGTGGTAGGAGCTGGGGACCTTACAGCTGGAGAGAATGGAAGCATGGTACTGAAATATTTTCTTACCAAACTAAGATGGTGAAGATCAGCCACAATGAGGAAAAGACATTTAGAACATGACCGATATTAAACAGTTTGGGGTTTTGTTTCTTTTAAAACATTTTTCACTGGTGTATCCTCTCTCTGTTGTACAGAGAATAGGCCCAAATAAGATAGTGGAAGTCAAGGAGGTCAGGCAGAATATCCTGGGTGGCTGAAGACTTGGAGCCCACATCTGGGAACCAACCCAGGCATCAGTTATTCTAGGAAAGGTCCATGGAATTATGTGATCTAATCGTTGTGAAATTCAAATGGCAGTACAAAGGTGAAACAGGAGAACGCTACATCTTAAACTGAATTCCGTGTAACTAAACAGGTTGACATGACTTAGGTGACTGTCAGTGTTCCAAAATAATCAGAACTTTAGAAGTCTACACATGTGACAGGTCTATACAGGAAAGCTATTAGTGATGCAATCCTGACCCAACTGGGTTTAAACAAGATACTGAGTCACTAAGGATTAGAGCATGGCTATGATAACTCATTATTGTGAGGCAGTGATTTTTAAAAATGGGATGAAGGAAATTAAGAAAAGGTGGAAAGAGGGAGGCATGAAGAAAGAGTTTAAAGAGAAAATGATAGACTCAAACAGAAATGGAAGAGTGAAAATGGGTTGAAAGACAAAAACTATTTCTTTGAAACTTTTGAGAAGGAGCAAGAATTCCATTAATAAAAACTATTTTTGTTTTCAGGCACAACCCAGGTAGAGAGCATAGAAACATAGTAAACTCAACCAACATCTACTATACATATAATTTGTTTCTTTACCCTTGTTTAGTATAGGACTTGTAGGTATGTGAAGATGCAGACCTTAATCTTAAGCAATTCAGGGAAAATATCAGGGCCCTTAAAATGTAACAAGCAATATATGTTACAGTAGACAGACACAAAGGAAGCTACTGGCTTTCCCCCCTAAGACCAGAGATGCTTCATTAAAGTCATGATGGGTTTGAAAGGTATATTTGAAGTATGACAAGTAAGAAGGGATGTGGGGAGAATAGGAGAATGAGTGGAATGCCACGTAGAAGAAGCAAAATGGTGAAGGAACATCAAAAACAAGGCCTTTGGGGAATAGAAACACTTTCATCATCTGAGATTTAATGCCACTTTTCAACAAATATCCTTTATCTGTGAACTGGGGTCAAGATGGGTGAAAGATGGACTCTAAAGGGAGTCTACTTAATCTTAGTTTGATGCTAATTACACTCAGCTTCCTGGCTGGGATGACCAGTTTGAATGAAAAGAAAGACTATTCCACTCTTTCTAGTTGATAGATTCATTGGTACATATTACATTCTCTTTTTTTAATTTATTTTTTATTGTGAAAATACTGTACAGAGGGGTTACAATTACATGGGCAAGATAATGAGTACATTTCTTATCAAGCATTGTAGCCTCCTCCTTTGTTTCCCCTTCCCATCTCTTCCCAGCCTCCCCCCCATCCCCACTCCACCCCGCACCAAAGTTGTAAAGTTCTTTTTCAACATGACAACTTGTACATCTCATTGTTGCAACGGGTCTACCTGTATCCTTATTTAAACAACTTGGTTTTCCCCTTCTCCTCCACAAATTATACCGACATCAAATACAGTGAAAGCAGGGGTTATACTGTGGGGGAGGGACATACAAAGCAACAAAGAAATAATCTTATAAATGCGTTAGAAACAAATGCATGAAAGAAAAAAAAACATTTAAATACATATCTTAGGGTTCATTGTCCTAACATCACCTTATCTGATCTTTTCTGCTTGACTCATACATACACTAGATATTGCAAATAAGGGAAACTATGGGACCTATGTTTCTTTGGGCTTGGCTTACTTCACTTAATATAATTTTTTCCAATTCTTTCCTTTTCCTAACAAATGGGGCAATGTCATTCTTTCTGATGGAGGCATAGAATTCCATTGTGCATATATGCCACATTTTCTTGATCCATTCATCTACTGAGGGGCATCTGGGTTGGTTCCATATCTTAGTTATAGTAAATAATGCTGTAATAAACATAGTTGTGCTGGTAGCTTTAGTGTGGTCTTGTTTGTAAACATTTGGAAAACTAACTTTTTTTTTTTTTGGTCGGTCGTGGGGCTTGAACTCTGGGCCTGGGCGCTGTCCCTCAGCTCTTCAGCTCAAGGCAAGCGCTCTACCAGTTGAGCTACAGCATATTACATTATTTTTTAAAAAAGGGAGGTTGTCTTTAGTGATGGTAAAAATTAAAAGCCAATGTTCTAGAGGCAATCTTAAATTCTAGATAACACACATGTGTACAATAGGCAAAAGCTACTATGCATGATATCAAATTAGCAATGTCATCTTATAAATTTAATTTTGAAGTATTTAATGATTTATATATTAATTTTATTAATATAATATGTAAATATATTATATTCTCTACATAATGCACATATTTGTAATTATAATATTAATGTGCTTCATACATAATATTTAATGTGGTTTAGAAATACAAGTTATAAGAATTAAAAACCTGAAAAAGGAAATTAAATCAGAACTAAGTAAGTGGAAAAACCTCTGATGCTCCTGGATTGGGAGGATTAATATAGTGAAAATGGCAATCCTGCCAAAGGCTACCTACAAATTCAATGTGATACCTATCAATATCCCAGCATCATTCTTCAAGGAAATAGAGTCAATCCAAAAATTCATATGGAGCAGTAAAAGACCTCGAAGAGCAAAAACAAACCTTAGCAGAAAGAACAGTGCTGGAGGAATATCAATGCCAAACTTCAAACTCTACTAAAAAGGCATAGTAATCAAAACAACTTGGTACTGGCACAAGAACAGACCTGAAGACCAATGAAATGGAATTGAAAATCCAGAAATGAACCCACAGACCTATAGACACATAATCTTCAATAAGGTAGCTAAAAAAAATAGAATGGAAGAGGGGCTGGGAAGGTGGCTCAGTGGTAGAGTGCTTGCTTGCCTTGCATGCATGAGGCCCTGGATTTGATTCCTCAGCACCACATAAGCAAAAAGAAAAAAGCCGGAAGTGGCGTTGTGGCTCAAGTGTTAGAGCGTTAGCCTTGAGCTGAAGAGCTGAGGGACAGCGCCCAGGCCCAGAGTTCAAGCCCCATGACAGGACCCCAAAAAAAAAAAATAGAATGGAAGAAAGACAGCCTCTTCAATAAATAGTGCTGGCAAAATTGGTTATTCACCTGTAGAAATCTAAAGCTAAAACCTTATATATCACCCTGCACCAGAATCAACTCCAAATGGATCAAAGACCTCAAAGTCAAAGCAGACACCCTGAAAACATTACAGGAAAGAATAGGAGAAACCCTAGGTCTCCGTGGTACAGGCCAAAATTTTCTTAATAGAGATCCAGAAACACCATAAATCAAAGTTGGACAAATGGGATTGCATGAAACTGCAGAGCTTCTGCATGGCAAAGGACATAGCTAGCAAGATCAAAAGAAAGCCCATGCATTGGGAGAAGATCTTTAGTAGCCAAAGAATGGACAAGGGTCTCATATCTAAAATATACCTGGAACTCAAAAACTTAAATCCCCCAACAACAAACCCTCAAAGAAACAACTGCCTGGTTAATCAGTTTGCTGAAGACTTAAAGAGACTTCTCTGAAGAGGAAATACGAATAGCCAATAGACACATGAAAAATGCTCAACTTTGTTAGCCATAAAAGAAATGTAAATCAAAACAACATTGGATTCCACCTTACCCAAGTTAGAATGGCTATCATCAAGAAATCTAATACAACAGATTCTGGAGGGGATATGGCCAGAAGGGAGCTCTACTGCATTGTTGGTGGGAATGTAAACTTGTTCAACCACTTTGGAAAGCAGGATGGAGGTTCCTCAAAAGACATAGAGCTCTCCTATGACCCAGCAATCCTTTTAGGCATTTACCCAAATGATCACAAACAAGGCCATACTAAAGCTATTAGCACAACTATGTTTATCACAACATTATTCACCATAGCTTAGATATAGAACCAACCCAAATACCCCTCAGCAGATGAATGGGTAGAAAAAATGTGATAGATACAGGTATAGATATAGCTATAGACATATAGATATAGATGTAGATATTATAGTGGAATTCTATGCCTCCATCAGAAAGAATGGCACTGCCCCAACAAAGGAGGAGGCTACAATGCTTGATAAGAAATGGACTCATTATTTATCTTGCCCATGTAACTGTAACTCCTCTGTACAGTATTTTCACAATAAAAAAAAGAAAAGAAAAAGGAAAAAGAAAAAAAGAAAAAAAAAGAAAATGGAAAGACTTGGAAAAAAATTATATTAAGTCAAGCATGCCAGACTCAAAGAAACATAGGTCCCATGGTTTCCTTTATCTGCAATAAATAGTATATGTCTAGGACAAGCAGAAGAGATCAAAGCTATGTACACGTGACCATGTAACCTGATACTAAGTGAAATGAACCCCAAGATATGGACACAAGTGATTTTATCTTTTTTTTTTGTTCTTTTTAATGTACTTATAATGTACTATGTGATTTTTTGTTTCTTTGTATGTTCTTCTCCCATGGTACAACCCCTATTTTCACTGTATTTGATTCCAGTGTCCTACATCTTATATATACACTTTTCTAATTTAGAGAGGGGAAGGGAAATAACAAAATGCTGAAATACAAATGCTGGATGACCCATTGAAACAATGAAATGTTCAAGATACTATGTTAAATATGAACTTTACAACTTTGAAGGGGGGGAGGGAGGGAGGTGGAGATGGTAAGGGAAAAACAAAGTGTTAACAATGCTCCATAGGAAATGGACTCATTACCTTGCTCATGTAATTGTAACCCCTCTGTACAGTATCTTTACAATAAAAAATATATATTTATAAAAATAAAAAAATCATTAAGCCAAATACTTTCTTAAAAACCGTGTATTTTTTCACTCAACTTTAATGGACACTTAATATTAGAAATACTAATTCACTTGAAATCAAAATTAATTAAAACAAGTTAAGTGTTGAACATAATTTCAAATTTTGTTTATCTCATCTTTTTATGCCCTGTGGTTTTCGAAATCATTATAAAAATAAGAACTTAATAAATATGAAAATGCAAACTATAAAAGCACATGAGTCTTCCTCTTTGTGAAGTTAGATTCAAAGTTCACAAAGAGCTGCATGATCTATATTTAACTCTCTGTCCCCATCTATAAATATAAGAATAAGGCTAAAATAATATTCTATGAATAAGTTCTGCATGTCACAGTTATGATCCTTTATTTGCAAGCTGATGAAACAGTATATGGGGACTCAATTAGAAGGGTACACAAAGTTCTAGCCAGAGGGTCTCAGAAATTCTTGAATAATACAATATGGCTCTGCATTGCCTAAGGTGAAAGTCCAGCAACATCTTTAAAAAGATCATCATTAGAGAATAATCAGATCTTCCAAGTACATTAAGAAACACATTCTCTTTTCAGTTAATTGGATCTAAAGTTTCAGCACTTAACATTCTAGGTAGCTTCAGATTTATTATTGGATAGTAATTATTGTGTAGCAACTTGGTGAGACCATGCCTTTTCATAATGATCAGGAAATAATTTGATATAGCACTTTTAAATTTATCTTATGCCAACACTTCATAATACTTATGAATATTTAAATATTATTTAAATATCTTTACTCACCATCCCTGGTAATGCTATATTGCCCTTTGGGAAGACTGTTTCAAACTATGTAGTCCATAACTTTTAGTTACATTGTTGAATTGGATCAGCCAGACTTAGTTCATAATAATTTGGAATAAAACCATAGAATAGAGGAAACCATAGAGGAAAATCAGATAGTCACACGTTTTAATGAAGAAAATTAATAATTCTGATTGAAATCTTGGTTTTCCTTGACTTTTTGATATGAACATTTTAATTCTTATCCTTTAAATACATCAGCAAATCACTATTTTAGCTTATATGCGCTACTTTCATGGTTATGCTATGCAATGGGCTTATCTGTTTTAGTTATTTCCAAATAGTGCTATTTATGGCATCATCACAGGAAAATAATGAAGAGCATTATATACAATTTTTTATGATTGCAGGAGTGAATCAATATACTATAGCTAGTCATTTGAATATTGTTGTTGCCTACAATTCCCTTCCATGATATAAATTCCCACTTGTTGGTAAGCAACTGAAAACTTCCAGAAATCTGTGAATCAAAATTGCTTAAATTGAAAGTTCATTCTTTGACTTGTTATGATTCTGGATCTTCACTTTGGAAGTGTGCCAAGAAGCCCTAGTGTTCCCTTACCCATCTTGTACTATTTTCATGGTATCTGGTCTTACTTGAGGTCTTTGATCCATTTGGAATTGATTCTGGTGCATGGTGATATGTAAGGTTCTAACTTCAGTTTTCTGCATGTGTATAGCCAAAACAAAGACTGGATAAATGGAATTGGATCAAATTAAAGAGTTTCTGCATGGCAAAAGACTTAACTCCCCCACAGAATGGGAGATGATCTTTACTAGCTATTCATATGAAGAGGGCCACTTATTTAACATATACTTAGAGCTCAAAAAATTAAACCTCTCTAAAAAAATTCTCAAGGAAACAACAACCCAATCAATACATGGACTAAATACTTAAAGAGAGACTCTGGAAGAAGAAATAAGAATGGTCAATAAACATAGGAAGAGAGGTAGGGAAGGGGGCGTGGGGCGGGGTGGAGGGAGAGAAGATGGGAAGGGATGGGAAGGGGAAACAAAGGAGGAGGCAACAATGCTTGATAAAAAATGTACTCATTACCTTGCCCATGTAATTGTAACCGCTCTGTACGTATTTTCACAATAAAAAAAGAAATGCAAATAAAAACAACATTGAGATTTTACCTCACCACACTTAGAATGGCCGTTATCAAGAAATCTAATAATAACAGATGCTGACAAGGATATGGCCAAAAGGGAATGTTACTACTGATTGTGGGCATGTAAACTTGTTCAACCACTTTGGAAAGCAGCATAGAGGTTCCTCAAAAGACTAAACATAAAGCTCCCCTATGACCCAGAAATCCCACTACTGGGCATTTGCCCAAATGACCACAAACAAGGCCATACCAAAGCTACCAACACAGCCATATTCACTGCAGAATTGTTCAGAATAGCTAAGATATGGAATCAACCCAGGTGCCTCTCAATGGTTGAATGGATCAAAAAAATGTGAGATACACACACACACACACACACACACATGCACACCCATACATACACACACACACACACACACACACACACACACACACACACAATGGAATTTTATGCTTCCATCAGAAAGAATCACATTGCCCCATTTGTAAGGAAATAGAAAGACTTGGGGGAAATTATACTAAGTGAAGTAAGCCAAAGAAACAGGCTGGCCAATTGCCAGTGGCTCACACCTGTAATCCTAGCTACTCAAGAGGCTGAGATCTGAGTATCATGGTTCAAAGCCAGCCTGGGCAAGGAAAGTCTGTGAGACTCTTGTCTCCAATAAAACCACTAGAAAACTGGAAGTGACGCTGTGGCTCAAGCAGTAGAGCACTCACCTTGAGTTGAAGAGTTGAGGGATAGCACCCAGAGTTCAAGCCTCACACCAACAACAAAAAAAAAAAAAAAGAAAGAAAAGAAAAGAAAAAAAAGAAACATAGGCTGCATGTTTTCCCTCATTTTAAATAACTAGACTGTGTCCATGAATCTATAAGTAAACTCAATACATAGTAAAAGACCTCAGCAGAGAAGCTGAGAAATTGCAGAAAATGAATTAGAAAAATTAAAATGTAGAAAAAATGAAAGGCCAGATTAGGGAACATGAAGGACACCAGGACCTATCTACTGTTCATTTTACCAAAGCCCCAAAATTAAAAAACAGAAGGGGGAAATAATTAGGGTAATAAAGAAGGGTAAATTCATGTTAATATTAAAGACTCAAATCTTAAATTCAGAAATCATAATGAAGAAATATTTCAGGCAACTAAACTGATTTATTTCTCAAAAATCACAAGGAAACTATGAAACACTAAAGAGTTACGGAAAGAAGAAGCAAAAGAACAAGTAAAGAAAGGAAGTTGTCTTAGAAATTTGTCAACTAAACTGATAACTGACTATGCAATACTTAAAATCTAAGTGTAAATGTATAGTTACTGTCATAAAAGTGAAATAATATTTTATATCCAGAGAAAATCTAACTTCAGAGCAGGAAGAAAATATGCACATATTAAAATAAACTCAAATGGGAAAAAGTTAGCAGGGAAAACCACTACAGGAAATTATTTAAAAATAAACACACAAAAAAAACAATGTCACCAGATGTTTCTATGTGACGAAAACCATGTTGACCAATGAAGCGGGAAAAGATTTGGATAGACTGGATCAAGCATTGCATAAGGAAGAAGTTGTACAGGCAAGAGTTAACTCATCAGGCTTGCCATGTGTAAACCTTGCGGTTCTAAAGAAAGTTTGGCCTTTCCTGGAAAACAGCATCTGAGCTTTTGCAGTTTCTGGCCTGGGAAAAGTATCTTTGTAAACCTTGGGCATTGGGCCCATCCAGATGGTTGATGCCAACAAGGTGATTTATAATGAAGCCTTGTGTCATGCTGTGTCAATTTGATCTGGGCAATACACAGACTAATTAATGGAATTTAGCCACATATAGTTTCCATATTTTTGTGATTAACCTTCAGAAATGTTATGAATGCAGACATGAAAGGTCTCCTCTGGTTCATCATGATTCATGCATGTTTTTGAGCAATGTTGATAGAATAATTAAGTCCAGTAGTTACAACTCTACTGGTAGAGGACAATTAGAAACTCATAACTTGCTTTTTCTGGAATCTGTCCTATGCAATTTTTTTTCATTTGCTGGTATGCAACTGTTTATAAATGGATTAACTGAAGTATAATAGACTCTATGAAGAGCTCAAATAATTGTTTTAGAAAGATTAGGTCTAAGCTCCCCAAAATGGGTACATGAAAGGGGGGGTGAATAGGGTTAAGGAGAGAGGAATAGATGAAAAAAAGAGGAGAAAGGGGAGAGAATACAGTCAAGATCTGTATGGTATACCACAAAATTAAAAAAAGTAAGGGAAGGAGTGAGTTGAAGGGGGCTGAAATGTTGAAAGGGGTGACACTGTTCAGGATGTGCTGCATTCATAATCTGCTTTTTAAAATAAAACATCTTTGATACAGCCGCGTAAGATAATAAAATTTAAAAACTGCTTTAGATTATAAAGGATCGAGCATTTCAAATAAATTATTTCAAACAGATCAAATACCACTTAAAAAGACTGAACATTTTTACATGTTTCTTTCTTAGAAATAATATGGGTTTGAATTTCCGAAATTATCCAATTATAAATCACCAATGTTGATGCAAGTATTTAGAAGTAATCTTTCAGGAAAGAGAGTCCTAGTAAAACTCCAGGAGGAAAAACAAGGCTGAAGATAACTAAGGTTTTCTTATGGGGGGAGGAATTAGAATAATTATTTGATAGATGAAATCATAGAACTCACTCCAGATACTCTGTCACAATTTTAAATAAAATTTGCACTTCCTCTGGTAGCACTTGATAAAGCTCAAAACTTTAATATATATGCTATGTGTGAAGATGCCTTAAAACTAGGTTTGCCTCCAGATTTTTTTTTTCTTTCTGGATCAGGGGAAAAGAAAATTGTCTCTGCTGATTCTTAATTCAAGATTTAATGAACCCAACCCAATCACATTCAGACTTGAGAATCAGGTTCAATTATTGGTGCAATCTTGAAAATATCATTCCAAAATCTTTATTTATAATGGGTCCATTATGTAGACAGCAAAACCAAAATTAAAGTTTGCTCTGAAGGAACAAATAGATTTCAAGAATGTAAGAGATAAATGTGTCAGAAAAAAATAGATCCTGGTTTTTATGGTACACAAACTTAATTTCAGATAGCTTGTAAAAGATATGTATAAAGATCCAAAACTTTAAGTTAAAAGCGATATTAGAAAAATGTAAGAGACATTTATTATTGCATAAGGATAAAGAATTGATAAGAAACATTATAAACAAACTAAGAAAATGAGATAAAATTTCAATACGTAAATGGATAATACATTAATTAACATAAAAGAATAGATAAAGTAGAAAGAAAACATTTGTAGTATAGCAACCTGAACATGTAGGGCATATAAGAAGCACTTGACAAGAAATGCACTTATTACCTCACTTATATAAGGTAATATACATACATCTATACATCTATACATCACCTTGATAATAAAATTTAAAAAATAATAAATTAAAAAGTATTCAGAAACTCTTTCTTAAAAATGACTTGGAAGAATATTTATAGTCATATAAAGGGAAAGATTACTAATTTGTAAACAGTTCACTTCTTGCTAATAAATATAGAAATTCCAAAGCTTTTGAAAAAAAAAAGAAAAGAAACATTCACAAAGGAACAGATAACCAATTGTAAACTTGAGCAAAGGGCGTGAGCAAAACAACAGCAAAAAAGAAAAAAGAAAAGAAAAATGGGTAATGGACCTATGGAAGTGTGAAAAACACTGTTAAGAGCTGAGGAAACGGGCTGGGAAGGTGGCTCAGTGGTAGAGTGCTTGCCTTGCATGCCTGAGGCCCTGGGTTCGATTCCTCAGCACCACATAAGCAAAAAGAAAAAAGCTGGAAGTGGCGCTGTGGCTCAAGTGGTAGAGCGCTAGCCTTGAGCTGAAGAGCTGAGGGACCGGGCCCAGGCCCAGAGTTCAGGCCCCATGACCGGACCCAAAAAAAAAAAAGAAAAAGAGCTGAGGAAACAAAAAAAAATTAACATAATAATTAGGCATAATATTTACATCTGAAGAGAAAAATTCAGTGCCTAACAGTTTGTGGTTGGGAATGTATAAGGAAATATGTTGTTTGTGGTAGTACAAAAATAGTATGATCTCCTGAGGAGACAGTTTTACTGTGGTGATTAAAATTCAAATGGTCAGCCGACAATTTCCTATCAACTTTTATATACTTACCTAAAGGAAATACCTGAGTAAAATCACCAGTAATCTCAGTTATATATGGAAGTGTTATCATTAGAAAAAAATGAATATAAGTGATAAAACTAACACATAAGGGAATGATTGAATAAATAATGGTTTATGCATACCAGAAAACATTTTATAGAATAGGGAAGGATGTAGAAGTACAGTTGACATGTATAAAAAGCTTCTAGAATACATTTAAGTTAGGATGTTGTTTTAATATTATAAAGAAAAAAAAGACATTTTTACATATTACTTTTTAACTTTTTTTAAATAGATGAAAATCTCTGAGAGGACAACTTTTAGAGTGGATGAAGTTAATAAAATGGCTGTAGTACTCTGTTTAGCACCCCTACATGCATAAAGATTTATTAGACTACAAAGCGCTTAAAATTTTGTAATAGCAGTATAAATGAAAACTGTCACATTGAAATATCACTCAGGCAGCAAAACTGGCCTTTTGTGGTTATTTGCTTCATACTTTTAGAAACTACTGTTCAATTTATTATCAATTGGTTGAATTTTTTTTTAGAGATTTGCTCATTTGAGATGTAGAGGCATATAAAGTATTTGTGGAGAGTTCAACATAAAATATATTTTAGGACACAGCTCAATTTATGATGTTTACCATGTGAAGAAGAAAGTGTAGGTTCTTTTATAGGTTTGCAAAGAAGATAATAAAATATTTACTACAGTCTGGATTGGTTACAAGTGGCCACAGGATTTGGCCTAATTTGTTTTCATTTTAACTGGCTCATAATAAAAGACTCAGATGTCATAGGTGATACTGGAAATTTTCACTGGATAAGGAAGTTGGTTAAAGGTTGAATTCATTTTTAGGGCCAGGCTTTTGGAATGCTTTAAGAAACATTTGGCTTGAGGACCTACAGTAATATTCCCAACTTATTTGACAGGACTGTGACTCCAATGTTGCTCTTGGAGGAGTCATGACGTGTGTTTGTGCAAAAGAAACCCCTACTGCCCCACAAAATATGACAGCCCAGCCCCAGCTGAAGCATGGCTGGCATTCACATCACTAATTCACCTTTTTCTAAAAGACCTCCAGGTCTTACTGGTGCATCTCTTTAACTCAGTTCTCATAGAAAATTTGAAGAAAAGTCCTCCTGCTGCCCAGTTCTACCCTATAAAACTGCTTGTAAAAAGGGCAGAAAAAGGTGAACAAAAGAAGAAAAATAACAGGAAATTGATTTGCTAAGGAGCATAGGTATCTTCATTCTTTCTTTTTTTTTCTTCAGTCTTGAGAGTCAAACCAAGGGCCTGGGACATGTTAGAAAACATTATACCAGAGCTTTATATTTCCCGCCTTGACATGTGTGTTTTAAAGGAGAATGTTAATCATCATCATGCGTGCATCAGGCACAGATGCTGGTTATGCCAGGATGTATAAAGCTCCCCTGTATTCCCAAATCTCATGGTGTGAGCCAGAGTTGTTTTTTTTTTAAATAATACCTTAAGACTCATATTTATTGATATGACTCTTCAAAATTTTCAAAACATGGCTTCTGACCAGAGTAAGAGCTTACATCCCAACAGGGAACACATTCCATGAGGACATGAACCCATGAAATGTAGTCAACTGCAATCTGTGAGAATAAAGAAAGAAACCTGGGAACATGAAGTTTGCTATAAAACTGTATTGTGGAAAAGAAACCATTTTAACATAAATGCAAATTATTAAATTTTGAGTAGATTTTAAAGGAATTATGTGTTGTGTTGAACAGGAGGTTTTAATAACAGCATGTTTTAGTTGGTTGTCAAGTGGCTTTATATTAGCAACTCACTCTCCCTCTATCATATGTGTTCAATCTCAGTAATCCCTGGAGTCGTTACATGTGAGGGTCATGCTAGTTCTCTGATAGAAATGGCATTGATGAGGTCAAGATATGCCAGGATATGGCATTTTGGCATGTTGAGCACATATTAATATCATATGTAGGAAGAATGCTCTGATCTTCCCCAGAAAAAAGTCATAACACATTCAAATGAGAGCTACACTCCTATGCCCAGAGAAAAGAAATGACAGAGCAGAATTGAATGAACAGGTTTGCTAAGTGGCCTCCCTCCTGCTTACTGTGCTTAACTCACTCCTTTGTTCCATTCTGTACCTACAGACTTTTCTACTCTTCATTAATCTGAGCATGTAAACACATATTTTCCCAGTTCTTTAGGGGGTCTTTATTTTTTTTCATCAAATCTTCTTTTGTAAACAACAAGTTTCAGAAACATGCACACGTTGTTCTTTATCTGGTTTTCATTATAAGAGTACTTCTAGGAGAAGTACAAGGGAAAATCATCCTTTTCTATGTCCTATTCATCTTCTGTCAACTCAGGATACTCAGGATAACGCATATAGTATTTATTTCTTTAAAAAAAATTCAGGAACAAATTGAAAAAAAAAAACTACAATTTTGAGCACAATGTATGAGCACTTAAAAGAGTGTTACAGAAACCTCAGATCTAGAAATTAGGATAATTATTACAGTAGAGAAAAGGGACCTGTGGGGAATTGTGCACCAATCTGATGTCTTCTGTGCAGCCACTTTAAGAAACACAAGATGGTACAAACCAGAAAATGCTTAGGTGTCTTAGGGAGCTACTGACATTACAGATAAAATTATTTCACAATAGCATTGTAGAACTTCCACAAACAACCTCCCACACCTCCCAGACAACCTCAATGCATGATCCCAACGTGTATCTATTGTGTTATGATTTGTTTGTCTCATTCAGAACAAAACAGTATTCTATATCCTTTTGGGAGCATTAGTTTAAAATATTTGTTGAATGATTAAGTGAATTCATTTTCCCACGGAGGAGAAAGAGAAAGCACCATTGAACATAGTTATAATTTATGAGCATATGTGATCTGTCCCTCATATAAAGACTCAAATGTCATAAAATAATTGAACATGCACTTTTGATGGCAGGCAAGCTCATCAAATTTTATAATGGACACTGACAAGTTCTACAATTCTGAAAAAGTGGCCTAAGCTCTCTGAGCTTCAGTGTCTGCTCTTCAAAGAAGTAAAAGTAACATTCATTACTTCTTGTGCACATTGTGAGGAAAAACTGAGATATTACATGAAAATAATTGATACATAACAATCAAAATGACACTAATTTTAATAGTAACTGAAAAATACAGATTTTGTTTACCAACTTGGCAAATTCTGTCATTCAGAAATTTCTGTATGGTACCACAGTTATTTGAAAATATCTGTAAAAGATGTTTTCAGGTTCTTCAAACTGACAATTCTGTAAATTTATCTGGTACATGGAGAGCTAGTTGTATTTACAAACTCAATCCCAACAGAAGCTCGATGAATATCATTTGGGTGAAGAAATAGTTTCTCAGTCCTGACAACCAAGGTGATTGGAGATGGATTATGATGTTCAGAAAATAATTTAGATGATAAAATCTACAAAACATTGTAGTGAATGCAATCTGTCATCTCTATATTTCTACTGCCTGATGACAGGATGCCTATTTAAATGGCTGAGGTTTGAAGAGTTTGAGAAATTGACCTATAGACCTAAAATGACAATTGAAACAAAATAGGAAAGGTTCTTTGGTTATTTACTTAAAACAGATAAGGAAATCCTCTCCTGAACTAAAAGTTCAAAAAAATAAAACTGCTTATTCTTATTTTCCCCCTTCCAAACCTCCTGATACCCTTTTAGATTTTTTCCAAAATTTAATCTAAGAGAGCCATTTGAAACCATTTGAAACCATTCTTAATTATTTTTCCATTTCCAAATACAGAAAAATCTGATTCTTTGAGAAACATTTGCTATGATCTGTCTATTTATAACAAATGAATGCACTGAGCACACTGAAGCCTGGGAGTGAGTGTTGTCAATAACACAGAGAGAAAGATCCGCTTCATAACATTCGAAGGATGTTCACAGGAGGAATAAACTCAGAGATATTCAGAACTGACTCTTCTTATGCACTGTTGGTATCCTTGTTACTGCTTCTCCACTTTCAGGAATTAATTTGTTAAATTATTTATTAGTTGCTTTGTTTATGTATTGATGTGTTTCTTTACTCTGTGTTCTATAAAATGAAGATAGGCAACAGGTGTGCTTTTGACATAAATTATCAGTCTTGCCAAGATATCTTTGAGACCTAGTGTGTTCATCAGGAGGTTCTTAGATCTCACAGTCAGCATCTAATTTACACAGATGTTGTTTTTCATTACATGAAGTAGAGGGAAGAATAACTATGCATATGTTATACTGCATAAATATACATGCACAAGCTTGGAGGCAAGGCAAATCTTTACCTCATTTTTTCTTAGACATACCAGACAGATAGAGACTTCTACAAGAAAAAGACAGGGAAAGGCAGAGAGGCAAGATAACAGAGATGACAGAGACAGAACCAAATGTAATGATTATGTATATAGCAGAAAGTTTTGTAGATCCAGAATCCTTGACTTCTTCTTTCTCTACAAACAAAGCTGTTTGTGTGGTGTTGTTAGTTTAATGTAGTTCAAAAAAGAATGAAGTTTCTTGACAGGGCTGCTGGGGTTATTATGAAAACTGTTACACTAGGAAAAGAAGACATTATGTGAGTATATAGGTATATAAGGCCAAGAAATGCTGCCAGAAAAAAATATTTTACAGTTTCATCTACAGTAGGGACATATTTTGGTTTCATATCTGTGTAGGATTTGGGTGACAACATTATGGAAGAAATTACTAATAATTGAAAGAGGCTATGATTGCTGTTTCTCCTCACTACTGAAAAGAAAGTACATAAAATTGGAGTTATTTATCTACTGATGCTTAAAAACAGTGTCTTAGGCAGTAACATGAACAGAGTTTGCCATCACAATCTACACTTTGCATTTAAATACAACAAAGGAAGAATTGTAGCCAATTATGTGTGAGTTGTCTGGTTCCAAAATGAAGCTGAAATAGATAATTCATGTGCAATCCTCCCATTTCTTGACTTTTAATGCTGCAAAATTGCTCAGGGCTGGCTTCATACCACATTTCACCTCTCTGTGCCTCCTGTCTAGCTGAAAATACAAGCATGTATCACACACTAGGCTTGTTTGTTGAGATATGATCTCACTGACTGGGATGCCCTTGAACAATAGTGTTTCCATCTCTGCCACATACATTGCTGGGATTACAGACCTGAACCACTGCTCCTTGCCTAAATATACAATGAGAAGTATTCATTTCTCATGCCTTTGATGACATACCTAAGAAAAACAACTTAAAGGAGGAAATGTTTATTTCATCTCATGATTTCAGTCGATGGCTTGACTTGGCTTCAGTGGTTTGGGTTCCATGCGTTATAAGGCCGAATAGCTGAATGTGATGTAGAGCCTAAGACTCGCCTCATAGAAGACAGAAAATAGAAAAGCAGGGAAGGGTAGAGGATACAAGATATATCAATGTATAAAATGCAACAGGGTTACTACACTCTACTTCCTTATTGCACATATAACTATTTCACACTAATACATGAGCAGTCATAGACATTTATAAACACAAATCATAGCTAATTCCTTAAGTTTTGATATCTAGCCATACATGTTCATTACCTCAGAAGTCTCATGTCTATACCCAACTAATCATCCAAAGCCAGAATTAAGTATTATCTTACTTTTATCATGTCTATTCTATTATATATGCAGTAATACATAACATGATTTATAAATACATATTATAATAATATAGTACAAATAATATATTATACTATATTGTTATGAATACATATTATAAATAATATATCATGCATTAAAATACATTCTATATAATAATTTTTGCTTATTTGAGAGTTTTCTAAAATCCAGGAGAACAGTATATATTCTTTTCCACTCTCCTTTATTCTCTATTTTTTCTTGTTTGTCTTTAGCATGTATTAATTGTAAAAAGGTTTTATTATAGTATGATACTTCAATATAAGCAAATAATGCACGTTAGATCGAATTCACCTCTCTCTTACTCGTTCATGTCCCATCTCCTTCTTTTGTAACAAGTATTATTTATTTCGTTAGGTTTAAAAAAAAATATTATCAATTAATTGTAAAGGGAGGTTTCATTTTGGCATGTCCATGTATGCAGACAGTCTATCATGATAATATTCATCCTGTCTGTGAATTTGATCTCCACTTCCTACTAATACATCCCAGACAGTACCTGTTTTAAATTACTGTCACTCAATTTTTAGATATATGTTAGTTGTTCAAAAGGGTCCATAGTTATTTCACTATGGGAATACTGTAATTTAACCAGATTGATCTTTTCACTCTCACTTTTCCCATCCTCTCTATCCCTTATTATTCAATAGCTTTCAGCAAATTTTGTCGTACTACTTTTAGTAATAGGTGTAATGTTATTCTATATACTTTTAGGGATCAATTATAATGATGATATCCATTGTTTCTATCAAAGAGTTTTTACTTTTTTCATTGCTCAATAACATTCATTTATGGGAAAAAGCACATAAAATCAATGCTTGCAATTTTCTTATTTTTGGATTTTAGATTGTTTCTACTTTGTGGATGAATGCAATTTTTATTAGTGATCTTACACGAACCTTTTGTCGAGATACAGAAATATTTTTACTCTTTTGGATAAATACCTAAGCTTGCATGTGGAATAAGCCAATGATTAATTTTTTTTAATTTATGAAGGTGTTTCCCAGAGTGTTTTGACCATTTTATACGATAATCAGCAATATAGTTAGAATTTCAGTTCTTTCTTATCTTTTACATCAACGTAATATATGCTGCCTAAATTTAGACAATATACTGGTTATGAATCTTATTTTGTTGTGAATTGAATTAGTATTTCTTTCATGGATAATGTTGTTAAACATGCTTCACGTGTATATTAGACTTTTATATTTTTTATGAAGAATCTACTTTTCCTTTCTTTAATTGGATACTTGTCTTTAAATATCTCATTGCCATGTGCTTTACACACTGTCATTAAGCCCTTTGTTAGTTTATGTGTTGCAAACATTTCTTACTAACGGAAGTCTACATTTTTATATTAGTACTATTTAGTTAAGAGTTTTTATTCTTATGTAGCTCATGATATTGTTTGCTTGACATTGATTTGATTAGAACTTTCTTCAGCCTTTGAATGTCTTCTTACTGGACAACTACAGATCTATTCCTGATTTTTTCCATACTTGGGGTTTTGCTTGTAAATGTGTGATACATCTTGATTGAGTTTACGTGTGCAGTATAAAATGAAGTCATGGTTCTTCCTGTTTCCATATGGAGGACCAGTTGTTTCTCCAATACTTGTTGGAAAGATTCCTCTCTCTAGAGCATTGTTTTGATGCCCTTAGCAAAATAGTTTAATCAAAAAACTAGGGGCTGGGTCTAGGCTCTCTGCTCTAGTCTACATGTCACTTTGTGTCATTAATACCCCATGGCTTTGTTAAACATGCTTTGTTTGTCATAGACATGAAACACAGAATGCTTCCAAGCTTAGTTATTTTTATTGATTATTTCATGATGCATGTCAACTAATATTGTTCCATATCTTTATAATTATCTTGTCTAAAGTAGATCTTGCTTGTAAAGTTGCTGATTGTCTAGATAAATTTGAGGGAAAAAATCTGTTTCTATTGTTTGAGAAAAATTATTTTCCCTCCACATTCAGAAGGTGCTTCATTCATTGTGTCATTCTAAAGTGTGATTTGCATTTGTTTCTCTCAGTGATGATTTCCATTATTAGACATTCTGTATAAGTTTTGTATTCCATTAGATCTAATCTTCCTTTTCACAGTCTTCTCTGTGATGTTTTCCAAACACAAACATACCCACAACCTATGAACAAGTCCCTTAATTCTGTGCTTTTGTGTTTTATTGTTTTTGAGCAGAAATGTTAAGCCAGAAAGCTCCTTCACTTTGGAAGTTTTTCTTCTCCATCAAATCTCACAGATTCCCTAGGGCTCTTTAATTCGGTTGACTCGTTCTTTTTAGAAATCAAATTTATGTTTAAATTATATATTTTTATGTATGACTAATTTATATTCTATTTACAATAGAGTACTCCAAAAAAGAACATTTTAAATTGTTTATTATACTGAGAGTTAGATCATTTGAATTCTTCCTCAGTGAGTGCTCCCAGGGTAAGTCAGGAGGTCCACATTTGGCTCATTAGTCAAATGTTCATGCACCCTGCTTTGTCTCAGCCAGCCCAGCCAGTGCTGTGTGTTGACATAGTTATTAATAGTGCTTCTTTCATTCTTTAAAGTTCCCTGGTTTGCATGACAAATTACATCATCACCAGAAAAGAGACTATGAGATATGATATAAATGAGTCATGTATGTATCAAGGCCTTATTCAGACATACTTAATATCATGACGTAATTTTAATGGTATGAAAACATGAACAAGAGAAAATTATAGTTAATTGAACTCAGCTACAATTCATTTATTATCGGTTATAGCTCACTAAAGTCTAAATCCGGTTCACACCTAAATAGATCTGAATCTTGCCACCTATAATGTTGAAAAGCCAAGATAAAGTCCCAAATAATGTGAATGTATAGAATCTATGGTGTTTGTGAATCTCTAGAGTCTGAAGAATTCAGTTGAATTCCCATTTTTGCTCATCTTTGATTTTTATCTTTGGAAATCTTAACTAACTTCACTCATCTTGTTTTTGTTTTAAAACAGAGAAATTCTCTGTGTCTCAGGTTTTCACTTAAAGCAAAAGAAAATAAAAATAAATAATGTAATGAAATCTCTGTCAAAATCTCCTTAGAAAGTCCAGACATGCTAAAAAGAGAAAATTAAATGTAGATGAAAGATTTACTACCTTTCCTGGAAAGAATTTTTTAAAAGTAGCTTTTTAATTAATAGCAAAACTGTGCATGGGACAGAGATTCCTGACTTCCTTCCCATACCTTTATTCCTAGCTCTTATCAGTATTCCCCTACAGAACGGCACATTTCTTACAGTTTTGTTGAAACTACGTTGATAGTTCCTAGTCACATGAAGTCTATAGTTTTACATGAATGCTCACTCTTTTTTTTTATTGTGAAAATACCGTACAGAGGGGTTACAATTACATGGGCAAGATAATGAGTACATTTCTCATCAAGCATTGTTGCCTCCTCCTTTGTTTCCCCTTCCCATACCTTCCCATCTCCTCCCTCCCCCCTCCCCCCTCCCCCATCTCCCCTTCTACCTCCTCCCCACCAAAGTTGTAAAGTTCGTTTTTCGACTTAACCACTAGTACATCTCATTGTTGCAATGGGCCCACCTGTATCCCTATTTAAACGATTAGTTTTTCCCCTTCCCCTACACAAATTATACCAACATCAAATACTGTAAAAGCAGGGGTTATACTGTGGGAGGGATATACAAAGCAACAAAGAAATCATCTTATAAATACGTTAGAAATAATTGTATGAAAGCAAAAACATTTGAATACTTATCTTGGGGTAAATTTACCTAACGTCAACTTATCTGACCTTTTTTGCTTGTCTCAGACATATACTAGTTATTGCAAATAAGGGAAACCATGGGACCTCTGTTTCTTTGGGCCTGGCTTACTTCACTTAATATAATTTTTTTCTAAGTCTTTCCATTTCCTAACAAATGGGGCAATATCATTCTTCCTGGTGGAGGCATAGAATTCCATTGTGTGTATATACCACATTTTCTTGATCCATTCATCTACTGAAGGGCATCTGGGTTGGTTCCATATCTTACCTATGGTAAATAATGCTGCAATAAACATAGTTGTGCTGGTAGCTTTAGTATGGTCTTGTTTGTGATCATTTGGGTAAATGGCCAAAAGTGGGATAGTGGTCTAATGACACATAGGCACTATGGTAGTATTATACAGAAGAAAATGCTTTGTATTCTGCTTATTCAACCCTTTCCTACGTCCTGCAAAGAAATGATCTTTTTCTGTTCCCATGATTATGCATTTCTCAGGAAGTCAAAGAGCTGAAATTATGCATCATGCCCATTTTCATATTGTGTATATAAGTTTAACTTTTCTCTATGTCTTTTTGCAGTTTCATAGGCTAGTTTTATGTTAATATTTGCTAATTCAAATGTGTACAGTCCCTGCTTCCACTCTGTTGGCTGTCATCACAATGTTCTGTCTTTGTATGATTAGTATTTTTCAAGGTAATAGTCTAGCCATTATGGGCATCAGTATGGAGGTTCTTCAAAAATCTAAACTGTATCTACCACATGATCTATCTATACTATTACTGAGTATCTATCTGAAGGAATCAAAGTCACTATACATTAGAAGTTCCTGCATTATCCATGCATATTGTAGAACTATTTATAATAGCCAAGTCATGAAAAGAAGTGCTCATCAAAATATGGATATATAAAGAAATTGTGGTATGTTTGTGTGTGGGGAGGGTGTTTGTGTGTGTGCATACATACACAATGATGTGTTATCTAACAAAAATAGAACTATATTATTGAAAAGAAAATAGATGGAACTCAAAATCATGATATTAACAATAAGCCATATTCAGAACTATTCATCAGAAGCCATATTCAGAACTATTTCGTCCACATATTCATATGTGCAATCTAGAGTTTCAAAGGAGAACCATTTGGAAGGAAGTACCAATGAGAGAGAGGAAGAGAGGCCAAATGAGAGTGTGTGAATATGACAAAGTACATTGCATACATGTATTAAAATATCATATTAAAATCTATTGTTTTACACAATTAATATAGGTTCATTTAAATAGTCAAGCATATTTAAGACTAATGTTCTTTCACCAAAAATATCCAAACTTTCTCTTGCTATGTAGGTATTAGTAAGGGGGTTGACAACCTTAATTTCAATGACAATCTGAGAGAACATTTTCTCTACAGGAGTCTATGTTCAACTCCTTAACTGTCTATTTGGCTTCATAGCCAATGAAGATTCAGTGTTCAACAACTACCTTAAAAGGGAAATTGGCAGTGTTTGAGTCATCTCCAGTCACCAACTTTACTCATTTTACTTCAGTGCCAAAATCTTTGGTGACTTATCTCTTTGCCATCTCCTAAAAGCCAAGATAGAATCTTCAGTCTGTAGCTCAGAACACCAATTACCTCCTAGGATAAAGCACATTTTACAGAATAAATTGGTTTTTTCTCCTTTGTGTGAAGGCTTTCTAGTGTTACCCAAGCTCCTCAAGGGCAAATTTCTGCTGAGCCTCAGGAAAAATGTGGAGTATCCCTGCTTACATTTTTTCCTATGCATAGACTCACAGTTGTATTCTGATATCCTGTAAAGTTTTAGAACTTAGTACACATGTTTGGATAAAGCAAAATTTAGGATCTATTTACTCTTTATGTCATCACTTCAGGCCCAGTATAACAGCCAAAAGTTCTGCCGTTCGTCTATTCCCTACCAGCACCCATCTTCTTAAATCAAGTCCAGGTGGCTAGCTTCCACTTCCATCACAAAATTGACAAGTATTTCTAGGATCAGACTTAAACCTTGATCTAACCCCTGTAAGAACTTTGTCTTTCGTGAATTGTACTCCTCTGGCACTTATTGGTTTAGCTGGCCTCTGGGGACTTGTGTCTATTATCTCTGTGATTGTTCCAGGACTTCTACTTGTTCTCTATGGAATCATTAGCCTGATATGTATGACTCAACCAAGCAAGAGGATTTCACGTAAGGGTCACTGGAGTATAAGGTGGGTTTTAATAGGTGGAGATAAGGTTTCTAGGCACTGCAAGCAGTGAAGCATGTTTATGATTTGGGTAAAAAGTAAAAAGTTTTAAGATTTTTGATACAATGAATCACTTTGTGGGAGTTCTACTTCTAATATTATATACCTACTATCACCCATCCATCCATCCATCCATCCATCCACTCATATCTATTTGGCTTTTATAATAATTTTTGATAATGGATTGTGCTACTATTAAGGGAAAATGAAATTCAGTATCTGAAACTACCAAAATATTTAGTGGTCAGGAACTAGATGTTGAATAATGTGAATAAACCAAATTATGCTATTACTAACTAATTTTATAATGGACATTTCTTGCTTTACTTTAGGTGAATTTATGAAAACTACTATATAACTAACCTTTATTGGTCTTCCTCCATTAACACTTACTTCATAATTTGACATCCTATCCATTTTTTTTCTTTTAGCAATGTATAATCATTTGTTTGGAGAACACTTGAGGACAATTTTGGGACATTAGTTATGAAAAATATAAAAAATAATTTTAATGTGCATGTATTACAATTAAACACATTTTCTGTCTCAAAGTCATATCCAGAAAGATTGAAGAAAAGTATCATTAATGAAATTTAATCAAGTAAAAAACTAATCACCAACAATATGCAACAAGAAATGTATTCATATCTTACTGATGTAACTGTAACCTCTCTGTACAGCATCTTTATAAGAAAATAAAATTAAAAAGAATAAAAAGAAATTAATCACCAAAAAGATAAAGATAAAGGAAGGAGCTTGAATAAAGAGAGATAAAGAAACTAGAAGCTATATCTTTGAGTAACTAGATATATTTCCAAAAAGCTACTGTGAGAATTATTCAAAACCATATGAAAATGTAGAAGTAAAGATGATCTCATATATAGTTTAGGATTAATCTCACAATTTTAACTGTTTTGACTTTAGATATATTTTTTCTTCTATCTTAAGCAAGGAAAATAATTCCCTAAACAAATATTGTACCAGTAATATTATTATTACTATAATTGTTACATATTACTCATTTAATTTTCAACATATTATACAAAGTCTTCAAATAGCCTCATCTCATCACAGGATTTAGATAATCTGTGAAAGTTGCTCAGGTCAAAGTTACTATCAAACCCAGATGCCCCTCAGTAGATGAATGGATCAAGAAGATGTGGTATATATACACAATGGAATTCTATGCCTCCATCAGAAAGAATGACATTGCCCCATTTGTTAGGAAATGGAAAGGCTTGGAAAAAATTATATTAAGTGAAGTAAGCCAGGCCCAAAGAAACATAGGTCCCATGGTTTCCCTTATTTGCAATATCTAGTATAGGTATGAGTCAAGCGGAAAAAGTCAGATAATGTGATGTTAGGAAAACGAAACCTCAAATATGTATTTTAATGTTTTTGTTTCTTTCATGCATGTATTTCTAACGCATTTATAAGATTATTTCTTTGTTGCTTTGTATGTCCCTCCCCCACAGTGTAACCCCCGCTTTCACTATATTTGATGTCAGTATAACATGTGGAGGAGATGGGGACAAACAAGTCGTTTAAGGATTCAGGTGGACCTGTTGCAACAATGAGAAGTACAAAATGTCATGTCAAAACCAGCTTTACAATGTCGGTGGGGGGGGGAGTGGGGGGGTATGATTGGGTGGGAGGGAGGGGGGAGGCTGGGAAGGGAGGTGAAGGGTAAACAAAGGAGGAGGCTGCAATGCTTGGTAAGAAATGTATGCATTATCCTGCCCATGTAATTGTAACCCCTCTGTACAGTATGTTCTCAAATAAAATAAAATAAAATTAAAAAAAAAAAAAGTTACTGTCAAAGATATGTTGAAATCCTCATCAAACTCACCCTTGCCCAGTGGAATGTTGTACCATGATGGAAATGTGACCTATCTGCTCCCCCCTCCCAGTTACAAGCTACATGAGAAGAGTGAGTATTTGAAAGATAGCTAGTTCAAATAATGACAGAATTTTTAATTTTAATCAATTTAGAAGGCCACCTGTCTTTAATAGCAACCATACTGGTCAGTACAAATCTAAGCATGATACTGCTTCCTAACCCTTTCAGAACTGTTGTGAAATGGTTTGGAAAACCATTACAGATTAAATATGCTGGAATAGCATTCCTTGGCCCACTTTTTAACAGAAACCAATACTGTATACGGAAAAATGTAATATGTACCCTGATCCTTATTAGTAAACAATATAGTAAAAAGTTTACTGATATGTATTAGGAATGAAATAGAGTATATAAGGTACTTTCTTCAAATTGAAGAGCTTCCTTTCTTTACTTGGGTTTCTTGTGAGACCAGCAGTGTACCCATTGAACACCTCACTAAGAAATGATTAGAACAGATGAAAGGTAGGGGGAGCTGCTATTTTATATTTACTTAGAATGCATGAGGTGTCAGCATGTGGCGGGAATGTCACTCCTAGTTGAGTTTTCCTCCCTTCTCCTGAGTCAGGCTGGAAGGATGTGCTGAGTAAGTAGAGTGTTAGCAAAAGATATTTCATGATTCTCTCAGGAGCATGTGAGGTGACTCTTTTCCCTACCTGTTCTTCCTTATCCCAAATGATTTAAAACTAATACTGTCAGGAGTCATACTCTAGGGTATGCTTTATTCTCCCTGGAAGTCCTTCTCATCCTCCTCCTTTGGCTTTTTCTGCCCAAAGAGCACTTCTTTTACCTTTATAAACAACAGAGTGGCATTTTACTTTAGACACAAAGCCTCCAAAAGCAAACTCATGTTTATATATCGGAGAACATTTTGTGAAGTGAAATCAATAATTTTTCTTCTCTGAAACCTGGGTTAGTTATTTCACTAGAATAAATTGTAAATCTGGTTTTATTTCTTAGTGAAAATGATAGGAAAGTTTATTAAGAAGGGTATATAGCTTTTGTATGACCCTATAAGATGATGCTAAGCGAATTGAACCTAAGATAAGTACACAAGTGGTTTTATCTTTTTTGCTGTTGTTTTTAATGTATTTATAATATACCATGTGATTTTTTTGTTTCTTTTATATGTTCTTCCCCCATGGTATAACCCCTGTTTTCACCGTATTTGATTCCAGTGCCCTGCATCCTGTATAGACATTTTTCTAATTTGGGGAGGGGAAGGAGAATGACAAAATGCTGAAATGAGGATACAGGTTGACCCACTGTAACAATGAGATGTACAAGAAACCATGTTGAAAATGAACTTTACAACTTCAGTAGGGAGGGGAGGGAGGAGTTGGGGAGGTAGGGAAGGAAGGGATGGTAGAGGAAAAACAAAGGAGGAGGTAACAATGCTTGATAGGAAATGCACTCGTTACCTTACTCATGTAGTTGTAGCTCCTGTGTACAGTATTTTTCACAATAAAAAATATATACCAAAAAAAGAAAGGGAATATACTTCCATGAGTCTGAAAGTGTGTTGTCCCTGGGATAGGCATGGCCAATTGAAAACTTTCTCCTACCTTCCTTATTTTCATAAATTTGATATATAAATAGTTGAAATCATTTCTAAAGTGCAACTGGAATTCATCCCTCTCTTCCTCTTCCGTGCTGCTTGCTTCACATTCTTGTGGAGAAGTTCTGAATTGGCTTTGTGGCTGGGGCTGCAGAAGGGCCCTTGATTGACTGCACATGTGTTAGAGCCCTGCACACATTACTGTGACACTCTGAGGCAGCAGGCCCTCAGAGACACACTTCTGAAAAGAGTGGTTGACTCAGGCCCCACCTTAACACAGCTCAGTTCCTAAAAATAGGTACCAAGTTGCATCCTTCAGACACAGGGCTAAAATAAATTCAACCGCCCCATCAACTTTCTTTATAGACCCTTCAGTGGAGCCGGCCTCCACTTACCTGCTTGCTTTCCGGGGACTGGGAAAATTGCTGTAGGAGAAACAAGGGAGGAATCTATTCAGTGAAGAATTGTAAAGACAGATGACATTGCCACAGACTTGGGGTTAAGTCGTTATAAAAAGGTATGTGTAATATGTCCTTGATATGTGTGTGCTTTCAAGGTTGTGAAACTTTTTTTGTTGGTCACTAAAGATTAGTAAAGACCATGGTCAAATTGTCATCATTATAAAAGTAGATATTCTACTGAAATTTGTTTTTGTCATCATAGTTGGCACTATCAAATTATATTATGGAAGTTAGGACTTCATCTATTAACCTCTTGGGTTGGGGGAGGTACTTTTCCTATTTAACATTGAAGAATAGTCAACTTAATTTAAACAGTTGTGAGTTAAAATTATACTCAAATCTAAAAGGAACACTGGTGAAAAAATAGTGTGCCATTTATGAGTAAAAATGGAATGAAATCATTAAGAAACATAATGTGAATATGGTCAGGGAAAGGAAGAGTATGAATTACTTTCAACTGTTGCAGCTTGCTCAGGGAAATGTAGGAAAATTCTTTTTGAGTAGTAGTTTGATTAATAGTAGTTCTTGCTCCAACCATGGTCTCATGTCCTCTGGGAGTTTTACTGAAGTAAGGATTAAAGAATCAAGTTCTTACATGTTTCTTAGAATTAAGAAAAGCACCACTAGTTGGATCTGCCAGCCCTAATTATAGTAACTATAAACTTAAATAGAGAAGACTGAGATGATACTTTGGAGGTATCATGCCCTATATCCTGTTTCAAATGAATTTTTCTGTCTTTGATTGCCTGTGAACACCTTAATTTGGTCCTGTTGTGCCTTAAGTGTTCTGCTGTTAAAGAGATTGAAGTGGTTTGGGAAAGACATTATAACAGAATTTCCAACGACACCATCTAAAAGCAAGGACACTTTAAGATTACATAATGCCGAGTTTAAATTTAGCCAGCTGGTGCTGAACTAAAAGATATTTTATTTTTACCAGAGCTCCATTTGGTTACTGATGTGCTGTTGGTTGTTTGAATTATTTTAAAATCTTAAGTGCAGGTGCCAAAGGACAAGTAAAATATTTACCTCGACTATATCCAGGGCCATGAAATTTTATATAAAAGAGCACCTGTTCAGGGTTTCAAATGAGTCACAAGGTGCTGGAGCAGAAATTAGAAAGTCCTGAATTATTATTATTATTTTGCTTAAATAAATTGCTCTGCTCCTATGCCTGATGTTTGAATTTTTGTCTTCCTTCTTGCAACCAACATACAAACTAGCAAGCAGATCTGCTTTTAAATGTCAGTCCGCATTGCAAATCTGCAATGTGGCAAAGTGCCAGCTGTGTGGGGGAAATGTAGTCCAGATTCTCCCTGAACGCTTCTGCTTTTGTGTACTGTTGGGCATCTTTAAGGTGCAGCTTCCCAGGAGCCTTTGAAAAATGAAAGCAGACATTCCTCACTGATCACAGAGGCCTTACTTCAGAACACATACCTACAGAAATGTCAGCCCAGGCCTGATGTCTCCTGTGATTACAAAGGAAGAAGGGTTTGCCTCTCATGGAGTCTGCTCTAGGGTAAAAAATCACACCAACCAAGATCATGGATAATTTAGTGTTGTTTACAGAAATAAATGTCCGCTATTCAAACCATTCCAGCATTCTACCTCTTACTTACATTTGCCATGTTCAAAACAAGTATTCTATTTAATTGGAAAGTGTTAGTTACAGTGAGATAATTAACATCCCCATCCCTCTCTTTCTATCCATCTCTGTCTCTCTCTGCTTCACTGTCTCTCTGGCACGGCCTTTCCCTCTCTTTGTGTGTCTTTGTCTTTGACTCTGTATATCTCTGCTTCACTGACTCACTGCCTCTGCCTCTTTTTCTGTTTCTTTCTCTCTCTCTCATACACATACACACACACACACACACACACACACACACACACACACACACACACACCATACACACTCACATGTCTTTAGTATTAAAAGAGATCATGTTGTAAGTCCTTTTAAACAGCCAGCAGTCATGTCTAGATTTAGTAATTTATAGCACACAGTAAATACTTAATAAGTATCTGGCAGTTAATTCTAAGATTTTGATTGAACAATCTATGGGGGACAAAACTTAATTGGAATTCTGCTGTCCTTTTTATTTGTTTCCCATCCCCTCATTCAAAGAATCCAAGTTACACTTTGAAATTTAATTAAGTTGTAATTTGTTTCTCCCTTTTTCTGAACTCAAGTTCATTGAAATCACACTTTTGTCCTATGTAGAATGGTGAGTAAACTCAGCCTTTTTTGATTAAAAAAAATTCTTTTTAAAACCTCAGCTGGTGCCATGTAGGTCCATGATGTTTATAAGGCTGTAGTATGTTGTATTGTTGATTTCCTAACACTGCATCTGACACCAAATGTTGTGAGTTTTTTTCCCCAAGAACAAACAGTTCTCCAAATTCTCCAGCACCAATTGGATTGCTTCCCATTTATTTCAGTTCTGACATTAAGGCTCAGATTTTCCAGCTACCACAGGTGACTATAGACACATAGGCTTCTCTACCCTGGTTACAGTTGTGGAAGGAGATTTCCAGGCTCCCCACACTTTGTCCAGCTGACAACTATTGTTGGGATGTCCATAACTCCCCCCTTCAGTCTATAGTCCATTAGATTGGCCCAGGAATTAGGAGAGAGCTCCATTAATGATAAAGGCTGTATCATAAAGAGTACATTCCAGCTGCCAAAATGAGAGACATGTATAGTGCAAATCAGAAAAGAAATGGTGGGGGGGGGGGGGCAGAGCTGTAATGGCATTTCTTTGATGCATTCAAAGTTAACCCCAAATTCTTAAGACCAATGGATCTACAGAAGTAGAAATAATCTGTTAATGAACTGTTGCTAGTGCTAATCAGAAGGACTGGATCTTGGGACAAATTCCAACAAATAGTAGGAACAAGGGTAATGCTAGACTTAGATCTAAGAACATTCTTATATTGAATACAGAGAAGGCAAGTGTAGATTGTAACATACAGTACTCATTGACTATAGATAAAAAGTACAGAATAATATTGCTGAACAAGAAAGCTTTGAGATATGGGACAATTCACAAGATCCTGGATTTTTTTTTTCAATTTTATTTTCCTAGGCTGTGTGGAGCTGTGAGTTAGGATGGCTTGGACACCTAAAATGTGAGCAGCCTGGGGCCCTGAGACAAGGTTATAACATCCATTTGGCAATGTGGTATAATCTTTGGTGGTCCATCCCTTAGCTGTTAACTGATAATTTTCCTTATCTCTCATGCCTTCCATCCTCTGGCCTTAGCAACTAAACTTAAGACATCTCAGACTTTTTCTCTTATCAACACCAATCCAGAAACACACCAAATCCTTCATTTAAGATATCTTATAAAAAAAAAACTCAATTTGCAGGCCATTTCCTCTTAGAGATAAAGAGGTAAGTCTGGAAGTATGAATCCACTCATTTCTTGATTGGTTTCTCTGGCCAGCCATCACATTCTAAAGCCCTGCAGGAGACTTCTATCCCAGCCCAACTTGCAGGGAGGCATCCCATTGGTATGCAATAGGCATCATCCAGAAGGAGACTTCACGGATTTCTGTGCCCCAGACTGGGAGCAAAGAGTAAATATTTGGTTTTAATATTCCAGATTTGTCTACTATGTGGTCTTCTTCTTTGAAATGCCATCTCTAAAGTCCAAATTTTAAAAATTTATAGCACTTATTTACCTAATCATTGGTATCCACCTTATACAAATTTATCTGAGTTTGGCGTTTCCCCATTTGTGTACTACAATTAGTAAGAGGATAAAGAGCAATGAATTTGGAAGCAGAAAGGCCAAAGGTTTTTATTTTCCTAAAACAAAAATCAGAAAATGCAATTATTTGTCTTCATTTTGATACCTCAAATGACAGTGAGACAGTGAGTCTTGGTATTTTGTGGGTCCCAAGGTGATGGCATGAAAATAATCTGGCAGTGAGTACTACAGTAAGTAATACAAATTCCTGGTAGAGTACTTATACTTCTTAAAATATTGGCAAGGACAAAAGGAACTTACTGTGTAGACAACACAGAGAGTCATGGTGATTATTTAGCTTATCCCCTTTCATTCCAGATGAAGAACATGAACACAAAGAACACTAACTAGGAGCCTAGAGCAGGCTCAGAGAGCTAGAAACAAACTCCATGATGCTCTGTGAAGCACAGTGACATAATATAACCTCACCTGATCATGATGTAGAATGCAATTCAGTGTACGTCTTGATAAAGACTTACTTTTATGACACAAGTCTCATGTAGTTTTCAATTTGTACCTCTATGTTCTTAACACTAGAATAAACTGTATGAAAAGAAATCTACCCGCATATATAAAGCTCAAAAGGTGGCAACTGGTTTAGTTTTAATTTTACTCAACAATGGTGATAGTCATTAGGTCAGAGTCTCCTCCCTTGGTTCTTCCGACCTTGTTTATGGATGTTCATCATCTGTCATTGCTTTTATTTGGGCAAGCCTTCAAGCAGATCATTGCTTTCCATGTTTTTCTAGTTGTACACAGGGTCTTTCCTTACTGCCTAGAGAAAGAACCCGATGATTTAGAAATGTTTGATTTTTTGGTGACAGAACGTCAAGCGGAGCAAAGTAGACAAATGATGAGAGGAAGGTGGGGAAATGCAGCCATGATATTCTATATCTGTGTGTGAAACATGAACTAGGAAAACTGATAGGAGACATAGGTTTGGGAGAGATGGGGTAGAATGATGAAAATGGCAATGAGTTATTCTAATAAACTGACACATTGAATTCAAACCTTCTATCCTGCTAGCTACATGAAGATAATTTAAAAAATAGATATAATAGATATGTCTGATTGCCAAATGGTGGTTGGTGGGAATTTATGTTACTACGAAACAGAAGAGTAAGTTTTATTTTGGTGTTTGTATTAATATTAATATTATTGCATTAATATTGTATTAATATTATTGTATTAATATTAATAGTTAAATATTCCATAGCATCTTTCATCCTCAACCTGAACATATCAGCATTTGTATTCCTAGATGGATTAACTTTGTAAATTCTAAAACAGAAAAAAAAGCTTTAAAAAAAACCCCTATGTCACATGTTTAAGACCACAGTTTGAAATTACAAATGGTTTCAAATAGCACAATTAGTGTTTTCCATAAGCTCAGTAATTGAGCACTGAATAGAAAAGAATGTTCAACTAATGATTATTTTTATTTTAACCTTTTAATTTATAGGATACTAAATGAATTAAGTTACAAATCAACCTCACATTATAAGCTAAAAGCATGTTTTGAAACTATGAATATTAAATTTTGATAAGTAGAGTCACATTAATTCATTTAATTATAACATCATGGGTAATTTACCAATATCTCTGTTGTTGGTTTTTAGTTTGTTTACTTTTAGTCAACACTCAGAATAAGAAGTCAGGTTTATGTTATCCAACAGTTAAATCATTTAGAAAAATAATTGAAGATTTGTAAATAACTCTAGCAATTAGGTGCACCAGAAAAAAACAATAAAAACTCTTTTATGAAATTAGTTCTCACCCATTGAATTACCAGTTTTGTGTGCTACAAGTTCTGAATTTTGAATGAATTTTGAATTGGATGTCTATGCAAGGGATACATTATCAAGTAGGAATGTTTTGGGAAAAAGTCCTATTGAAATGTTTGTTTAAATTATTAAAAATTGCCAATTCTGGTTGCAAGTTTTTTTTTAAATCTACCACCTTTGCTTCTTTTGCATTGGAGCCATTTTCCTGGATATTCTATAGAGTAGAAGGCATTTGTTTTTCTACTAGGGTAAAAGTCCAACAGCAAACTCTAATTGAAATACAGCCACAGGCAGCAATTAACTATTCTCTTCTGCACCAAGCTAGGCCAGCATGCACAAGGTAGAAACAGGACTTCATTAGGATCATAACTTCTTCAGTAGGAAATACACTTGTCCTCTGGGTCCTGGAGAATTCAGACCATTTATTTTTAGGAATGTGCATGTTTTAGTGAATGTCTGGTTTCAGCCACTGACTTATTCTGAAATAGAAATTATTTCAAGATCCATTATTCTTCCACCATCAGAGTTGGACAACAGACACACTTTTATACTATAAACATTCAGAGAAATGAAATTTGGGAGATATGTTTATATCTAATACCTAAACTTGAACCTTCTTATTTCTCCAAAGATCTAGTATATCTATTACAGTTGAAATATTAAATTACTATCCAAAGTTCCCAAGATGCAATCCTCAGAATAGAGTCAACAAATTATCTCAGACCTCAGTGTTAACTAATTTTCCTTATTTCATCATTTTGATATAAATGCTAGCAAGCTCCTTGACTGTGTCATCAAATTATCATTGCTATTTCTCATACATATTTTTACTTACACACTAATATATCACACAAATATATATGTATATATGTTTGTCCACATATTTGTGTATGTGAATTATTTTCTGTAAACCATAGTGTTATCTGTGCTTTCCTACTCTTCTCTACTTTTTCGGTTCTTTCTATTCCAATATTCAAAGATTGATGAATACTCCTCAAAAAACAAGTAACATCAAAAATATCATCTACTATGATAACTTTTATAATATTTTAATACAGAACAACATGCAAAATGTAATGTAGTTAACTTGAGAAAGTGTAAAGCTAAATCTAATTTTTTTTTGGGGGGGGGGTCCGGTCGTGGGGCCTGAACTCTGGGCCTGGGCACTGTCCTTCAGCTCTTCAGCTCAAGGCTAGCGCTCTACCACTTGAGCCACAGCGCCACTTCCGGCTTTTTTCTTTTTGCTTATGGTGCTGAGGAATCGAACCCAGGGCCTCAGGCATGCAAGGCAAGCGCTCTACCACTGAGCCATCTTCCCAGCCCCAAGCTAAATCTTAATAGTAGTAAGATGGTCCTACAGGATTTTTCTTCTATTACTAAATATAAAAAGAGTTTGATATGAATTTCATTTATTGCTATGTTGACCTTTTGATCAATCCTTCAAGATAGAGAAATTTTTCATGAATAATGTGTTATTTTCTCTCCACTTCCTCCAAATCTTACTTGATTATATTTTATTTTTGTGAAAGCCTCTTGGAATGTTTATCTTGATTTCAGAATGAGACCATTATTAAATCATATTGACTCAGTTTACCAGAATCACAAGACATTGTTTCCTAGAGCTGGCAGTTTCCAATGAACTCCACATAACACCCCTGGGAAACAAAAATGCTGTCATATTAACCCTCATAAGCTGAACACAACTTTAGAATCACCTTTGGGATATCAAATTCTCACTCTCAACATTTACTTATTGATTAATCTTGAGCAAATTAATGATGCAGACTCATTTTCTCATATCAAAAAAGAGACGCTAATAATATATTTCTTTTATTCATGTTTTGAGGATTTTGTCTGCCATGGCTGTAATATTTTTTTTTGGTGTTTAAGGTAATATTTCACTACATAGCCTGGAGCTGGCCTTGAATTCCCCACCCAGACAGGCCTTAATCCCATTGAGTTCCTGCCTCAGCCTCAAAAGGCTAGGTCTGTAAGCATGTGCTACTACATGCAGCTTCGTATTTGTAAAGTGACCAAAACCATAATACATTTTCAGAGTACATTATCAGAGTTTTATAAGCCTTTGTTTTTAATATCATTATTATTAATACTTGTGACATAAGAATCATTGTTATTGTAGTCCCAGGGAACATGTATTTAAATTACCGAAGGATTTTGTATGCTGAACGTTAAAAATACCAAGACACAAAAAAACTGTTTAAGAAAATTGTCTATCTGATTGAACCATTTGTTCTGTTTTAAAAAGCATCCTTACCTTTCACAGATGTGCTCTTCAGCTCAAATTAAATTTCTATCCTGTCTGGGGTTGTAGAAAGCTATTAAGTGCATCCTTCCTTCTATTATAATTATTCCAGCACTTTAAATGAATAACCTTTCTGTTATTCTTGTTATCAGCATCACATTCCTTAAATTAAAAAAAAAAAAAAAAACAATCTACAACCACTTCAATCTCCTGATGACTCCATCTCTTTTCAGAAAGAGTAATTCACAGCCACAGTTTGGACCCTGTCACTATTTTGAGCTAGCTCTTGAAATCAAAATATATTTCCTGATCACAGTCTTCTGTCCTAATGTATCTGCTACTCTCCTTTCTTCAAGAGCTGATGATGACCGTCAGCATACCCTACGTATTCAGTATGCCTTCTGCCTGTCTCTGCCACAGTTTCTCCATCTTAAATTCCCTTTCTGTGACCTTAGTAAAGATGAATGGAGAGCTCTCACTCAGGACATAGGCACTGTAAGGCGGAGACAACACTACCTTGAGGACCCTTAGTAGAAAAGGTAAATAACACAATTGCTGAAACCAAACGATACTGAGCCAGTGAAATGATGTAGGATATCAGTGATGGAGGTAAATCATGAATAGAACAAAACAGGACAAGGTATAATGGGGTCTGGATAGAATAAGACATGTATTTCCCATTGAAGGACAAAAAGAGTTCAGATGTCTTACAAGTACCTTACTCCAGATATCAGCAGGAGTTCTGGCTCTATTGTAAGCATGAACAGCAGAGCTCCCACTGACCCTTGTCCCATTTGCCCTCAAATTTTTTGTCTAAAGCCATCTTACCAAGGTGCAATTCAATCTTTTCTTACAAGTGACTAGTTCTTATCTCCAGTCCCACAAACATTTATGTTTGTGTGTATGTTAAAGGTTCATGAATTTGCACATATATTAATACTTAGCAATGACTTATCTTAAAAACTTCTTTATTAGCTTACACTAGTGATTCTGGGGAGGATTTTATTTTTACATTTACACAAATGTTTTCACTGTATTCCATCATTTCACGCCTGCTGTCACATTCTCTGTACACAATTCACTTGAAGAACACACCCCAAGTGGTTTTACTCAATAACCACTTTTAATTGACTCCCTATTCCATTAATCATAATTTCTGACAATCTCAGGTTACTTCAATTTAGATACACAACTAGAACATTTGAGAAGAGAAACAAGTTGTGGATAGTATTAAGAAAAAAAGAGCCATGTTGAATTTTTGAGTATCTGTCAATGTAAAATTAAAATTTAATTATTAAAAATAACATGGGTAAAATAGGACTGATAGGCTGATAGACAATGAGTAGTAAGACCAAAAACAGCGAGGATAAAACCCTGGGGAAGATACATGGTGGGGGGTTAAGAAGTCGTGTGTGTGTGTGTGTGTGTGTGTGTGTGTGTGTGTGTGTGTGTGTGTGTGTGTGTGTGTAAAGGAACTGATCTCAAGATACGTGTGTCATTTGTATTTGTCTAAGCCTCTCATCCAGTCCTTGCTTTAAGTGTGAGATTTTGTGAAAAAGGAAGGGACAATGCTGAAAAGCATCCATGTTTTGAGCTCCTCTTTCTGTGATACTTCCTTCGGTGGTAATCAAGTGTCAGTCTTAGTAAGGTTTATAGGATTTTCCTGAGGCACTGCACTGTTAGTGAGTGAAGCCTAGGGTTTGTAGCCAATCTGCTTTCCTTGGAAGTCTTCCAACCCAAGGTTTTCGGACACCCCGAAGACCTATCAGGGCTCCCAATGCAAGGAGACTACAGCTTCTGATTAGATAGCCCTTCCATATAAATACACGTGAGAGAAAAAAATATGTTTGTGAGAGTTTGTGCATTCATGCTCTGGTGCCGTATGTTCTACTTACACTCAACGAGCGGAGTTAAGGCACTCATTATTTTCTTGGCTGAAATATGATGAAGACATGAACGTATATGGACTTTTTTTTACTTATAACACTTTCTAATTGCATTCCACAGCTATAAAGTAACAAGAGAAATTTTGGCAGAAATTAAACTTGGCAGAAAGCCCAAAATTGACTGGTTTTACTTTCTGAGCAAACATATTTGCACTGTTCTAATTTTCACCTGCTCATGTGATGGACTGCTGAGCATTTTAGGTGGTAAGTTAGATTTCACTGTGAGAGACTGACAAGTTCAGAGGCAAGGTATTTATTTTTCACTATCTTCAGGAAACTCTAAACCCAACTTTCACGTCATAACTTCTCTGTCTTGCTTAATAACCTCTGTTGCAGAATTTAAAATTTGTTTTCTATTCTTAAAAGTGGCAAAGGCAAGAAAGTCTGTCAACATGATCGTTTTAAAGATGCGCACAGGATTTTGCAATGTTCTTTTGTGACAAATTCATCTAGTAAGTGCTTCATGAGTATCTACTGTGTATAAGTCACTATATTAGATGCTAAATACTTGTGGCAATCTAAAACGTCTTGCCAATCCTGGAATTTTAGTTCCGGGTAAAAATAAAATTTTAACTATCAGTTCTGAAAAAAATGTTAATGAGCACTTTGCCCGTCACTATTAGGAAAGTACATGCAAATAGTTCTTAGAAATGATTTGTATTTTTCCCAGCTTCACAAGAGGGACCGACGGAGAATTCAGTCAAATTGACAGTGTGTGTGTTGTCATTTTGCAAACTGATCACGCTAAGTAATTCCTCCTCTGTAATCAAGATTAAAAAGATTATGCAGGTTATGATGTCTCAAGCAATGGAGATTGATAAGTGACTAGCCTGTGACCAACAATCTATATTTAGAGTCAAGTGCTTAAAATTTAACTAACCTTGACAACAAATAAAAAGATACTCAGCTTTACATTCGAACATCCCTATTAGGTACTCTTTCCAAATGTAGTGGGAGGTCAAATCAAGTAGATGCAACCACCTAGAGATTTTGCGACAGTAAAGGTCTAGATTTTAGGAAAGTGATACTGACTGTTTTAAAGCTGTGAAGGTCTAAGTTCATGTGGAATTTAACTAAGAATTCTAATGTATAATTATTTGCTTGGCTTTTTCATTTGTGCATCCTCCCACCTCCATTCTTCTCCCCTCTAACCTTCTACAACACTTGAGTTTAAAGACCATTGAACCAGGAGAACTTTCTTTGACAAGTGTTAATTAAAATCTTTATTGTTCACAGATGTTACTGTTTTAATGTGCATGGAAGAGAACAGGCTTCCTGAATAACATTTAAAGACTGGATTTATTCATGCTCCCAAACAGAATTGAAATATGGAGGGAAAAACTTGACTGCCTCAATCTATGATGCACTTAGAGCACAAGGATTTGAATCTGAAGGAAACAAATACTCACATCATGCTTTTAAATATAAATAACTATAAATAAATTAAGGGATGATGAGACTCACTAACAATGTGCTTCATGTGTATCTTAAGCAGGGAAGATTATTAAATTAGTTCCACTCTTGGGCTGTTCCTAGTACCAGTGAATCATTAGGAATCTGACATCATCTCTTTCTTTTAAAACTATATGCTGCATTTGTATGTGAAGCTTATTTAGGGCATATTAACAATGACAGAGGAAAGTAACCCAGTACCTACCTGATTGTCTCAGTATTTTGTTATATTAAAATTATGATAACTTTAACTCTTCTTTAAAAAAATGTTTAGAATCCATGCAGCATTATGCAGTGTCTCTTCAAATTATGAGAGACAGTAATCAGAGAGCAACCTGAAGAGTTCAAACATTTGAACATTATGCCAATTATCTTTCATGTTTAGAGCCAATTTTAAAAACCTAGAGATTTAGCATGAAAACCTGTTTCATACAGGGGGGGTTAATACTTCTGTTTGCCAATAGTAGTCTTACCTACCTAAGATAAATTGATCAAAGAGTATGTGTTCAAGGCTTTGAGTAGAATTTTTCTAAGTACTTAGCTACTTTGAAAAGATATATTCACTACCAAAAACAGACTGCTTACCTAAATATTGTACATTGTTTAAACATTTTAATTTTTCTTCTTAATGAGTTAGCTCTTCAAATAGTGTTTAAAAAAAACACTGTGAAATTAGTGCAGTTTCTCTTCTTTGACTAATCACTCATCAAGTTCAAAAGATGGAAAAAAATCAAAGAAGGTGGCATTAGTAAACTTAGGCAGAGAAGTAATTTAAAAACAAAACATATGTAGGATTATTAAAATTTCTCCAAATCAGGGATGGGATTTCTTTAAGGCGCATTGGATTTGTTTAAATATATTTTATTAAGCTGGGCACTAGTGGCTCACACCTCTAAGCCTAGCTACTCAGGAGGCTGAGATCTGAGGATCTTGGTTCAAAGTCATCCTGGGCAGGAAAGACTGAGATACTCTTATCTCAAAAAAAATCCAGTAAAAACCACCAGAATACCAGAAGTGATGCTATGGCTCAAGTGGTAGACCTGAGGAGCTCACAGACAGTGCCAAGGCCCAGAGTTCAAACCCCAGAGTTCAAACCCCATAAGGGACTGCCTCAAAAAATACATTTTATTACCAAAAGGAAAAATGTGATTAGTAGATGACCACATGTATGTTTAACTTGGAGATTTAGAAACTGATAATTAGGCCTTTCTTTAAATATGTTTTGTGACAATAGATTTTTTTTTTCAGTCGGTTGTCGGGCTTGAACTTTGGGCCTGGGTGCTGTCCCTCAGCTCTTCAGCTCAAGACTAGCACTCTACCACTTGAGGCACAGCACCACTTCCTGTTTTCTGGTGGTTTATTGGAGATAATAGTCTCACAGACTTTTCTGCCCAGGCTGGCTTTGAACCACCATCCTCAGATCTCAGCCTCCTAAGAGCTAGGATTACAAGCATAAGCCACCGACACCATGCAAGAATAGATTTTTGATGCTAACTTTAACAGAGATTAAATTGAGGAAGAGGAAGATAGAGAAGAACTGCCAAATTCCTACAAACAGAACACTTTGGCTCTTTCAGGATACTATTGTACAGAAATGAGCTAAAAAATAAGCAACAGCTTTCCTTCTGCTGTCTAAGTTTAACATCTTAAAGATGCACCAGAATATTGTTTTATAAGTAGCAAATTATTAGACTCATCTACTATGCAACTTCTGCTTAATTTTTATGTATTGAATACAAAAACATATCTGGAACTAAGCAAAAATGGTTCTGTATACACAAAATAGCTTGATATGGAGTTCTACAGGGCCTAAAAAAAGAGTAAAGTTCGTTGCTTTAGAAAGCAACAGATTTGACCCTGATATACATGTGTCTTTTCTGCCTACCAATGAATTGCTTCTCCCTAGCATGAACTCCCCTTCTGTGTATTTTGGAGGTCCTGGGGACAGAGAAGCAGAGATGAGTATCCTAACCCGCCTTTCATAGGCTTGTACATTTGCTGGTAAGTGTCAACTCACCTTCTCCCAAGGGTTGAGAGAGTAAGGATACTTGCTTCATGTGTCTCAAGTTTTCACTTTCTGCTTTGAAAAACAAAAAGAAAATAAAATTCTCCTCACTAAACACAGCCCCTAGAAATTGAGCCACACAGAAATGAGGAATTAGAGAGCCGCAAATCACAGTGAAATCTGGGGAAAGCAGAAAGGAAGTAGTAGAAATAAATCCAAAGGAAAGGAAGTTGCATCAAAAAAGTAGACATCTAAGGGAGAGGTGAAATAATGTAGAATAATAAAAAGAAAGTTTTCAGATATTTTGTTTTAGACTAGAGAGTTTAGGATGATTGAGATAGAAACCATTGTAATTGGAAAACATCCTAAAAGAAGGAATACCCATACTCATACTAACCAAATGTAATAATGATTAGGTAGGGGTACATTTTCTTTCCTATGTAAAATTTTGCAAGACATAGGTACTTCGTAGAGCAGTAGAACCACTAACCAGAGGTGCAAGTCCCTTTCCTTTCCCTTGGCAGATAGCCATGAGGCAGCAATAACTTAAAGGAGAGCTTCATTAACCACACTCATACTGGTCCAAGATAATGTATGTGAAGCTCCCTGCTCAGAGACCATTGGGAATTCTACACACATACAAATACTGTGACTGATAATTTAATGGTTTTTATCTAAAATAGATTAGGAGGAAACCTGAAGAACCATTTTGAAGGAAAGTGAGCAGATCTGTTCCTAAAATAAGATAATCTGGGATGATTTTGTTCTCTTGTTTGGGTTTGTTTTACTTTTTGGCTTTTGAGACAGCTTGCTGTGTGCAGCCCAGGCTGAACTCAAATTCAAGATCATCTTGCCATCGCTTTCTGTATGCTGCCATGTTTTTGGGTTTTGGTTTTGTTTTGTTTTGTTTTTGTTTTTTAACCATACTTGATTCCCTAGGGTGATTTTCCTGACCAGTTTCAGCAGATTGTTGTATTGTTTGCTGGTGGAAAAAAAATGGGGATTTATTTTCTAGTGCTGAAATACCAATAAAACAGAACTGTAAATACCATACATACTGACAACAAGTTCTTTTTCTCTTTTATATTTTTCTCTGTAACATGACAGCCATGTGAGTAGAAAGCTCTGTAGAATCATCCTTAACCCTATCCCATGGTGAAATTATTCATTCTTACATGGCATCTCCTGCCCTCTTCCTTGTTTCAGGTATCATGGTGAGAAGTCAGCTGATAAAAAGAACTGGATCCTCTTTTAAAGAGCAAATCATAAATTTATGTGGATCCCAACCAAATACTATCCTTTCTATTTTCTGGTTTTGAGATTTGAGGAAATGCCTTGACATGTCTTATATTCAGCTTCTTCATCTATGAATTATTATTTGTATAATAAAACCTAGAGTAGTTGAAAATAATGAACTGATTTATTATTTATTATGGTCACTATAGTATGCACAGCCCTTCACTTTTTATAAGATTTCATTTTGTCTTCACATGAAATCATTTTGATACATTCTAATATAATTTTTATTGCGTAAGTTAACAAAAAGATGAAACTTTAGGGGTAGTTCAGTATATTGGGTGAAGTCACACAGCAAATATTAGCAATAGGCTGGAAACTTGGCATTGTAGGTCCAGAGCTGATAGTCTCCCTTTGACTCACTCTCTACAGAGTAAATTACCTAAGACAAAGGGTGGCAGTAAACAGCTTTCCACTTATCCTAGAGAAACTTGAACACTGGTGGAAGATGATATATGAAGGACAGAGGGATATACATACACACCATACAATTAGAAGTGTAATTTTTGAATGTTGGGGATACACTCATTGACTGGATTAAATGGAATGAAATTTGACCACTAAGAGACTACATGTAATAATTAAGTCCGGTTGGAATCTAATCATTTTAATCTATTTTCATCTGTAGGTAAATAAGAGTAGTGTAAAGAGGTGCTATTGTGAATGTATTGTGAGCGTCATCAAGTTCCTCAAAACATTCTACATGAAGGAGTATCACAGTCAGCTTCTAACTTAGTAGGGCCATTCACCAGGGAACTTGCTTTAAGTCATCATTGAAATAATACCTGTTTTATTTCTAGTTTTAGAGATTAGGTCAGAACAATGCTTCTTAAGATACTGTATTTCTTTTTGGGGGGGGGAGGGAGAGGTCCGGTCATGGGACCTGAACTCTGGGACTGGACACTGTCCCTCAGCTCTTCAGCTCAAGGCTAGCGCTCTACCACTTGAGCCACAGCGCCACTTCCGGCTTTTTTCTTTTTGCTTATGTGGTGCTGAGGAATCTAACCAAGGGCCTCAGGCATGCAAGGCAAGCACTCTACCACTGAGCCACCTTCTCAACCCATGTATTTCTTGCGTATCTCTTTAGTGTGTTATTTTCCTCCTTTTTTTTTTTTTTTCAAATGGAGCCCCATGACTGACCAACAACAGATATTAAACCTCTCACTAAAGCCCCAAGAGGGCAGTGTATCAAAACTTCTCAGTCGGTGGGGAAGTGGCAGATTTAAACTACAGGAAACATGGATGAAGCACCATTCCATCCCATATGCTGTGAACAAACAAATCACAGAAATATGAGCAGCAGCCCTGTTCTGCATTTTTTCTGTTACCTCAGTAAACTTCTCTCTTCTATTTACTTGGATCTATATCCAAGCCTTTCTCAACTGTGATCTCTACTATGACCAAAGCAAAGTCACTGAAAATTTTGTTTTTGAATTTGATTTTTAAGCTTAAGCTTATAAGAATTTTAAAAAACCTTAGAATTGTAGAAATTCAACATATTAGTTTCTCTTTGATCTATCTTAGATTGTACAGAAATCAATGATGAAGAGGAATTTGAGTGCAGATATTGGGAAAGCAGAAAGGAAGCTTCATATCATTAATTAAAATATTACTTTGAAATTTAAAAGTTATATTTAAATGAAAGTAAAGAGTGTATGTTGCTAAACCAACCTGTGTGCAGAAATCACTGCAGATATGGCCACTTCCTATTGGCTTTTCTTGTCTGATCATTAATTCTTTATCAGTAAAATGGGAATAAACCACCTACCAAATACAATTGTTATGTGAACTGACGATATAATGCATATAAAGTGATTAACGCACAATAGATACTCATTAATTGATAGCTATAACTATCAGAATGTGATATGTTTGCTCTAAAGAGTTGGTCATCAGGAGATTCATACTCTAAAAAATAAGCACTACCTACAGGCATTTAATGGTTCCAATTTATTTGACCATTTTAATAAACTTAAATCAGTTTATTCAATTATAGATTTTTCACTAGCCAATGTTCTAAGCTAAGCAATTAATTAAAATGTTTGATAGCACTGTGATTAAATTTTCAACTATTCCCAAACTAGCAATATATTTATACTAATGCTTATCTAATTTCTGATTAAATTATATTCATTTGTAACTGTTCTACTACCAGAAATAATTCTTATGAGGTGATAGAAGCTGCTGAAAACAGATGGCAAATCTATAGAAATAGAAGTTATTACAATTAGAAATAGCAATTCTGTTTCTTACATAAAATCTAAATGAGCAGTTAACCTAAGTCATACATATTCATAGATAGATAATTTTTTTTGGGAAATGAAGAGTAATTTCATAGATATTTCTATAACCTTCATTGGTTTGGAAACACTGGTATTATTGGAAGAGCTGGAACTGAACTATGTCTTAAAAAGAGTAAAGTGAGTTAGTGAGGAGTGGTTTCTAACTGTAGTGTGGTGAGTGTTTATGTTTGATTCTTATTGATGCTGTTGTAAAGTTACCATACACATGATAGATTACATCATCATGAATTTATTTATCTTCCAAATCTGGAAATCCAAAGTCCAAAATAGGTTTCACCATGACAAAATCAAGGTATTATTTGAGCCGGGACCTTTCCAGATTCTTAAGGGTATCATTTGTTTCCTGTTTTTTGTTTGTTTGTTTGTTTTTCATTTTTTGTCTGCTTCCCACCGCTGCCTGTATTGTCTTCATATTGTTGGTAGTATAGAATCTGCCTTCTTCACTCTCCATCCTTCCTTCTGTCACCGCTGCTCCTTCCTCTCTCTAACCTTTCTGCTTTCCTGTCTTCCTGTCTTACTCACAAGGACTTGTTGACTACACTGAACTCAGGAGATACCTGGAAAATCTCATCTTCAGATGGTTCATTTTATCACTTTTGCAAAACTCTACTTTATATGAAGAAATGTATTCATAGGTTCCTGGAATTAGGATATAAATATATCTGGGGAAATAAAAATTCTGTCTACTACAATACCGAATCTTATCTTCTTCCTCGGGTAAGAAACTGGATTTATAGCATGTCTTCCAGCATTGGGTGGATTAGAAGAATACTGTTTAGGAAAGACAGTGAGAAAGCAAGAAATAATCTCCATTGCCATGAAGGACATGAATAAAAACTCAGCATAGTAATCAGCAGAATGGATGTATTTTGAGAAAACTGACAATTGCATATGCAGTCACAGAATAAGAAATGAGGTCATAAGGCCAGACAAAAGATCGTAAGTTGGCCAGTTTAAGAAAGACTCTGTTCTTACTCTGGAAGGATGCCAACAGAAGGTTACTGGCATGTAATTTCACTCATTTTATTCTTCCTCTCTCCTTCTCTATGTTTTAAGAACTGTGAATTAATGCAGGACTGTGCTGTCAACTTGCTCTTGCATTTTTCTCCATTTAGTTCCTGATTTTATGATATTCAAATGAGGTTAAAAATATATAAATCTCAAATTGATTACAATTTTATATGGCAGCAGTATGTTGAGTTCTTAAAAGGGTTGAATTTTCTTATTAGTTGAGGGATATGCAAATATGAAGAATTACAGAAAAAGTTATTCCTACTAATGGCTCCAAGTCTATAATATATCTGTTGTATGCTATCATGTACATAAATCTAAACTTGGTTATAGGTCCTATATTTTAGTGTGATAGAATTTAGTGTATGACTCACCAAATTCTATTCTAAACCGATATTCCAAGTACTAGACAGATAGCTTCTTTATAAAACATCCAGAATTTTTAAAAAGGTAGGGAATTACTGTACAACTGAAAATAGGCTTGTAGAAGTAGTAGTAGTAGTAGTAGTAGTAGTAGTAGTAGTAGTAGTTGTTGTTGTTGTTTTGTGTTGGTACTGGGATTTGAACCCAGAACCTTTGTTTTCAGTTGCCTTTCTCACTGGTACTCTGCCACAAGTTCTATAGCTCCAGTTCTGGAAGTGTGGTCCACATGATAGAGTGAAAACAAATGGAGATAAAAATATCACAAATCTATCCATGCAGGTTGGCTCTGAACCGTGGTCCTCTGATCTCAGCCTGTTCAGTAGCCAGAATATAGGCAGGAGCTGAAACCTTGTTGGGATTGTACTCTTAAAATAATATCTAGGACTGCTTTGGGTTTAGAAGCTTCTGTAGGGCTCACCTGTGCATTCTGTCTGGCTCTTAGCTAGAACCCCAAGCTTCTCAAAAAGACTTTAGCAAAATCAGATTCTGGTTTTTATTCTCATCAAATTAAATTGTGATTGATTCATAGGAATTTCTTTTAAGCCAGATTTTACCTTAATTTACACTAATCAGCAACGTGTTAATTAATGTATTTATTTTTATTGTGAAAATACTGTACAGAGGAGTTACAATAACAAGGACAAGATAATGAGTAAAGTTCTTATCAAGCATTGTAGCCTCCTCCTTTGTTTCACCTTCCCATCCCTTCTCATCCTCCCCCCGCCCTCCAACAACGTGTTAATTTTAAAAGCATTTTTATTGTGTATAAGTACGAGTCAGTTCACCATAGCAAGTGTCATCCTTTACTGGTTGAATTTTTCTTCATGGGTTAACTTGGGAAAGTGTCTGGTGGAGTTTTGGAACAAGACACTTGGGTTAAAAGGTGACATAGAATTGTAGCTAAGCCATAAACCTGGAAGCAAATTGTCTGGTTCCCCTTCCCAGCTCTTAAGGCCACCAGCCATCTGAATAGTTTCACAACTTTCTGCACCTCTATTTTCTTATCTGTAAAGCAGAGATACAAAGTAAAAATAGTCTCTGTCACATAGTGTGATTGAGAGCATATAAAATGGATTAATGCCTGACACACAGGAAGTACTTTATACATCTGGTATTAATTTTTACTCGTTAATCAATCTTTCAAGTTCCTTAGACATATTTCAAGAATGTTCTCTATTTTCTGACCTGGAAATGTTCTTGATTGAAATCTAGCATTTAAGCCCATTTAAAAATAATTGTACATTTTTAGTTTTCTTTTTCTCCTGAAAACTTTGTTTAAAGTATATTACTTTGATTTTCCATGTTTGTAAAATCCAATTGAAGTTATTTTGTAAACTATTCAAATTTTTCTAGAGATTTTCTTCACTTAAAAAAATTAACTCTTTAATACAACTGGTACTCTTTCTGCAATATGTTGTGAGGTGAATAATTCTGAGTGTTTTCTTCCAAACCATTTCCCAATCTTCCTTGAGATGCATTGAAATGGAATCTTGCTTTAGATGAGCCAGTATCATGGAAAGGGTCACCTCGTTCAAGATGCATTGTACTCATAATCTAATTTGTTGAATTGAAACTGCTCTATACAACTACTCAAATAAAATAATAATAACAATAATACTAGAAATGAATTAGTGACAAAGTAATTTACTGTGTAAACCCTTCCACATTGAGTATATTATGAATGAATATACTTCTTACATAGGCAACAAATTGACTCTAGATTTGTATAGCAAGATATTGGTTTGTTATTTCCAAGTCATTACTCTGTGGTGATCTTAGGATCATGTTTATAACATTTTGAGTGTTTAATCAGTTGTTATGATGGAATACAAGGATGGATGCTTTTCTTCTTATTATCACATAAACATATTCTGAATTCAAATTTCCTGAAAATCTAGGCAGAGATGGTTCGTGAATAAAATGGATCAACAACACTTTTAAAAATATTTTTGGTGGTCCTAGAGTTTGAATTCAGAGTCTTCTTTGGCAAGTGTGCTACCACTTGAGCCACACCTGCATCTTTCAATGACCCTTTTGAAATGGCTCTTATTATGAATCTGCGTATACTCCTAAGGACTTTCTATTTGGTAATAGAAAGTTTAAAAATATGAGTTAAATCTGGGGAGTGTTAGTAACATTGACTATTCCTCCTCTAATACGTATTGTTGAAGCACCTCCAAGGAAACAGGATTTTCTACACAATATCTTCTGTGACTGATCATAGAATCTGAGTAGTTGGAGAAAAAGGAAGAAAATTGTGCTACCAAGTACTGCATCACTGTTCTTTCTAAACTATGAATTCTGTACAGCAAGTAAAAGTCAGAAAGTGATAATGAACTTCTGTAAGCTGGGAAGATTTTACTTATTTTACTTAGTTTGTCTTTAAAATTAGAGAAGAAAAGCACAGGTTTGGGGCTTGAAAGAATGGAACTGTAGTCATATAGTGTCTTGTGAGTTAAGAGTACAATAAAAGGCATAAGTTAGATATACATGTAACATTTTATAGTACAATATAAATCTTTTTCCTGAGAATATCGGGACTCTTATGAAAAACATTTCTATCTTTGATAGCTAATAATTGTCAAGATCACAAATTTTATCTTTTAATATATTATTTCGTTCCATATGTTGTTTCTATTTTGTTGAATGTACCTTATTACATAAAGAATTGTTCTTCTAATGAATTTGCAACTATGTTCCTATGAACAAATGAATTAGAGTCATCCTTATTTAATATGTGATGGATTATAAGCACAGTGATGCCTTGAACACAAGAGATAAAGGAGGGTATCAGCACTACTTTACATTTTTGTCTACTTATCAGTACAGTGAAGTATCTATAAACTCCAGAGTCTAAAACCATCAAACAAAATAATGTTGATATTGTAAGGAATAGTATCTGAAGATTTTATGTGAAAACTTTCCTTTTTTCTCTTTTTCACAGTTTGGTTATTTCCTATTTATTGAAATAGTGATCCATTCTTATTCTTCCTTATTTTCTCATGAGTATTGTATAAGAACCAGAATCATTGTTCATTCTTTTGCCTCCTTTCTTCTTCACAAAAATGATCATCTCATTTTATTCCATTCTACAAACTTATTCTTAGTAGGATTTATATGTAGGGTATGATAAGCTTGGGTACCTCATGTTCCTCAACTCTTCCCATGGAGCACTGAGGAGAGGGCTGTCTTGTCCACACTAAATTTAAATCACACATTATCCAAGCAATATTAGAGGCACATCAAGCCAAAACCATCACCTTCATCTCAATGGAGACACTGACAGACATTGATTAACCTAGATTAGTAAACAATAAGGATACAGCCTATCAGCTCCATGACTTTTCTGCCCTACCCATGGCTGAATATGTAGTTACTGATGGGAAAAAGAGCAAAAAATAATTTTAAAATATAGTATTTTCTTGAGGCCGGGTATGTTGGCTGTACTATTTGAACGAAACAAGAGAATCAAAGTCTGAAGATAATACAAGGCCCTGAGATTAAAAAATGGACACACACACACACACACACACACACACACACACACCGAAATTGAATTCCTTCTTAACAATAAGCTTAAAAGACAAGTAGCAAATGGAATCCAAATCTCTTAACACAGAGGTCACTGGATCCTCTAATATTCCTGGGCACTTCCAGTTAGTTGATATATGAGAAGAATGAGATATTAATAAATAAATACTACTTGGCAATTTTAGCAAAAGTAAACAGCCTGGGTTTCTTTCTATTAAGATGATAGAGTAATAAAACATTTATGAGTAGGAAACAAGTAAATAAAAATGTGTATGTGTGTATGTGTGCTTGTGCATGTACACATGCATGCACATCTAAGAAAAGGGTTTCAATTCAGCACCTTGCATTCCCATTTGATTTTGCTCAAGGCTGGTGCTGTACCATTTGAGCCAACTTTCCACTTCTGAAATTTATATTTTAATGGGAAGACTTGGGTAGTTTATTTCTGGTAAAACCTTGGTAGTATATTTGCAACAAAGTAAGAACAGTATAGTTGAACAAAAATTGAATTCATTTGGGCAGATAGAAAATTCACAAGAAAAATAAATATTTTTTTCCTTAAGCATTTGAAAGATTTTTAGTGATTTGGAAGAATCTTTTCATCAAAATAATTGGCAGAATGGACTTTGCTAAAGATATGAGGTTTGGGACAAGATGTGAATTTCTTCTTTTTTTTATAGTGAAAATACTGTACAGAGGGGTTACAATTACATGGGCAAGATAATAAGTAAATTTCTTATCAAGCATTGTAGCCTCCTCCTTTGTTTCCCCTTCCTATCCCTTCCCATCCTCCCCCTGCCCCCCCACCCAAACCTCCCTGCCCCCCCACCAAAGTTGTAAAGTTTGTTTTTGACATGATGTGAATTTCAAAGATAGCTATCATTTGTCATAAACATATGAATGACTTACAATCACTGTGTTTATATACTACAATTTACCCTTGAAATTTTCATATTTTGTCATATGTCAAATATTTTTGGTATTTTAAATAAAGCATGAAAATGTTTACTTTTAGGAAGTCTCTGTGGAATACTCAAGAGAGGGAAACAAAATGAAAATTAATCTTATTTTCTAAGCCACAGACAGCGCCCTGAAATGCCAGTGTTTAAATAAACCTTGAAGACACTAATTAAGAAAGAAAACAATTCAATAAGGTAGTTCAATATGGCTACTAAAAGCCAAGAAGGAAAGGAGAAAGGAAGGAATGGCATGGCAGTCTATTACTTAATGTTGCTTGGACCTTGGGCCACAATGAGTATGTCAAACCAACACAAAATAGTAAAGTACACAAAGCAGCTAAAATATTTCATTTCCTGAAGCCACCAGCTCTAAGAGTGAGAGGTAGGTAAGAGGTGTGATTGAAGTGTGAATAGATATACACACTCTCCCTACTCTACACGCACACATACATTCACACACGCATGCCCATATGCATGCAGAATTAACTGATTGGTCACAGAAAGAGCCCTTTACTTTGAAATTAAAATCACTTAAATAGCAACCCATGAAGCAGAAATATAACATTGCAAAATTGTTAGTTTAAATAGAAAATGTAGCTCTGAAGCCATCTCTGGCTTAAGCTAAATAGCTAAGGTAATCCAGGTAGCCATGAAGATACTCATGGTCATTGAATACAAGGAAATTTTGAAGAAAACTCTTATGCCTGAAATGTATCTGTAGAACTGGGTTACATTAGACCATTCTAAGATTTTTTTTGCTTGTAATAACTTTCATACTGAGATCATACAATCAGTCTTGTGCTCTGTTTCTAGGTCTGTAATTCTGCTACCCTGCATTTTTGTCAGGTTTAATAGGAAAATACCAGACTATCCGAAATGACTGTTGGACAAAAAGTGACTAGTGATACTATTATTTCTCTCATATAACACATGCTTCTAAAACTAGAAGAAAGACAGTCTATAACCTCATCCTACTTACATCTTTTCTGCTAGGTTTTCTCCTTGAAAGCTGTAAAGAGAAGCAAAGAACAAGTTTTAGACGTGCTAAAGATGTTATCCAACTGTTGTCTAATTCAGTCCTGGTACTTAAGAATTGGTGTGATCATGGGCAAGATTTGAGCTGCGATGAGCTAGTTTTCTCATATATAAATTTTAGGAAGTAATAACACCTACCTTAAGGTAGTTGGACAAGTGAATGACATAATGCTTTCACAACATTTACAATACATGCCACACATGGTGCTTGAGGAATGTGGTTTGTTAAGATTATGTATCTATTAATAACTATTTCTCATCATGATAATTGCTGAAGTAACACAAGAGCGAGATATAATCATTTTATGTTGTTTTAATAAGGGTAGGTTTACCTTTGCTTGAAAGCTTAAAGAATTTGATCATGAAACATCAAAAACATTGAGAATTATTGTAATTTGTTTTCAGAAAACACATACACACATATTCTTTCCTAATACTACTTCTCATTTGGCTTTCTTGCTCACACTTGGTGTTATACCACTTAACCCAGGCCTCCATTCTGGCTTTTTACTGGTTCATTAGGGCTGGAGTCCCTTGAAATTTTGCTGCCCAGTTTGGCTTCAAACTTCCTTATTTCAGACTTCAGCCTGCTAGGGAGTGAGGATTACAAGCATGAGCCACCAATGTCTAGCTAAGAGAGAAAATATTTTAAATAACCTTACAGCTTATAAGGTGATGTGACTTTCTTTTCAAGCTTGCCCCATATCTGAGCATGTTTCATTTGTTTTCAGTGACTGTTGACCCTACAAAGCCCACAGAAGTCACTGCTGCAGGGAACAAGGGCGTGTCGGATCTCCAAGAGGTTGTCTCCTTGAAAGAGAGGATGGCAAGGTACCAGGCAGCTGTTTCCAGGAGTGACTGCCACAGCTTCTCAGCAAATGTAAGCTTCCCTTGAAGGTTGTAGATTTAGAAATCTGCTTGATGTCTGTGAAAACCCTCCATACTTTTTAAGACAAGATAGCTAGTAAGCAGTTTTCGAGGTGAAAAACTAGTCGGAATTAAATTCAGACCACTTGAATTTAAGCTTCAGTTGCACTCCTTATAGGCTGCATGAACTTGACCTAATCTTAACACTCTCTAAGCATTAGGTTTTCTTAACCAAAAATGGGAATGATCATTTACTACATTAGATATTATCAAGGAGATATATGTGTAAGCCAGGAGTCACTGAATAAATGTGTTATGATTGTCCTCATTATCACTTAACCTTTGGTGGTTCTCCTCAGAAAGGTTGGGAAATAATGTTAATAATATAGCTTTTCAGGCTGCCCTCCTTGGTCTCCTATATGGTTCATTTAAATTCTCTGACAGTACAATTTCTTTTGCTTTTCTCTGCTTTAAATCCATTAGGAGAGGCTTAATCAACATAGAAATGAGAGAGATTAGCAATGTAGGCACTCTGCTAAACCAATTATGATTGTAGGAAACTGCATGATTCAGTAAGACCACCAATTTTTTTAAGAGCCAACCCATAATAAAGTCATGTTCAATGGAATGCTCTTTTATAATTATAATCTCCAAGTTAGCCATATTCCCCCCCCTCTGGGTGTGTGATTACGTGTTGTAGGGCAGGAGCCTGAGACAGTGACAGGAGAGGATCCTAAAGGGTAGTATTTCAAAATAGCTACTGTACATTCTGCTTTACAAATTATTTAGAGACAAGACTGACTGCCAAACTCATTAACAACTCATTGCAACTCTAGATGACATTTACATTTTTACATAGTCATTAAAATATATTTTGGACACAGCATAAATTTGGAATGAATGCACCAGAGAGACAGAAGAAAACAGATCACTTCCAAAACAAATAGTAGCACTACAATACCTCCCACAACTCCTCTTAGAGAACACCCCCTGCTGGATCATTCAGGAATTGTATTATAAATTTGTTCTAAATTGTAGAAATGATTCTTGGGGAAGCAGCTGCTTTTTGAAATACCTAGAAACGGGTTATTTAACAAATAGCATTTTAATTAGGAAACCTAAATCCTTTTGCATAGTTGGATAACACTTCATTACAAATGTGTAGCAGAGAATTTTTTATGTTTTTTATTTTACTTTCAATTTCTTATCTTTAGTTGTATAAAAAGGTTTGGATTCAGAAGTCCAAATTAGGAGTTTAGTGCATCTTTATTTCTAAGGGGATAGAGTGTTTAAATGAGGTACATAAATGAATTAAAGAATACTATTGTACAGAACAGTTACTGGAATATTAATATGAAAACAGTCAACACTTAAGGAATTTCATATTCTTGAATTTTCGGCCTAAAAATTGAGTAAAAAAATATTTTCAAATGGTATAAATTGATACTGTCTTTACTCCAATAATATTTGAATTGGATTCAACTCCCTCCTCTCTGACCAAAAAAACACTTTCCCCTTGGAAATAATTTTTGTAAGCATTATGACTACATAATATGCCTAAGTTTAGGTTAGGTGATAGATATTTTATTAACAACAACAACTTCTTGTTCTCGTTCTTGTTATTGTTATTATTATTGTAACTGAAATACCCATTAATTAATTTCAAAGCCAAAGAATAAGAAATACAAAATAGGGGGTGGGAATGAGGCTTCATGATAGAGTGCTTGTCTAACATGCATGAAGTTCTTGGTTCCTCAGTACCACATGAACAGAAAAAGGCACAAGTGGCACTGTGGCTCAAGTGGTAGAGTGCTAGCCTTGAGCAAAAGAGATTTAGGGACAGTGCCTAGGACCTGAGATCAAGCACCAGGACTGGCGAAAGGAAGAAAGAAAGAAAAGAAAGAAAGAAAGAAAGAAAGAAAGAAAGAAAGAAAGAAAGAAAGAAAGAAAGAAAGAAAGAAAGAAAGAAAGAAAGAAAGAAAGAAAGAAAGAAAGAAAGAAAGAAAGGAAAGAAGGAAGGAAGGAAGGAAGGAAGGAAGGAAGGAAGGAAGGAAGGAAGGAAGGAAGGAAGAAAGGAAGGAAGAAAGGAAGGAAGGAAGGAAGGAAGGAAAGGGAGAGAAAGAAAAAGAAAGAGAGATAAAGAGAAAGAGAGAGAGAGAAAGAAAGGAAAGAAAGAGAGAAAGAAAGAGAGAGAAAGAAAGAAAGAAAGAAAGAAAGAAAGAAAGAAAGAAAGAAAGAAAGAAAGAAAGAAAGAAAGAAAGAAAGAAGAAAGAAAGAAAAAAACGAAAGAAAGGAGAGAAAGATGGAAAGAGAGAAAGAGGGAGAGAAGGAAAGAGAGAACGAAAGGAAGAAAGGGAGGGAGGGAGGGAAGGAGGAAGGAAGGAAGGGAGGAAGGAAGGAAGGAAGGAAGGAAGGCAGGAAGGAAGGCAGGAAGGAAGGAAGGAAGGAAGGAAGGGAGGGAGGGAGGGAGGAAGGAAGGAAGGAAGGCAGGAAGGAAGGAAGGAAGGAAGGAAGGAAAGGAGGGAGGAAGGGAGGGAGTGAGGGAGGGAGGAAGGAGGGAAGAGAGGGAGGGAGGAAGCAAGCAAGGAAGCAAGGAAGGCCGGAAGGCAGGCAGGCAGGCAGTAAATCTGCAAAGGTTCAGAATGAAGCGCTCTTCATGAGCAGTCATTAATAACAGTGTGGTCCATTGCCATCTACATGCGCAGCCCTTCCTTCACAAGGTGAGTTGTACGAAGTCCTAGCACCGCCACTTCTCACATCTCACAAGTTTTGCCCCACCTGGGTTGATGAGTTCTTGCAGCATGACTCAGTCATCCAGAGAGAATAAGGGTGAGATTAATATTGCAATGAAACCAATCAACTGTTTGCACTTTGAATATGTAATGTGGTTTGATTCTGAAGCACAATGCTAAAGAAAAATAATGGAAATATCTGGGTTTTAATATGTTTTGTGGACAAAGTGCAACCTGTTTAGTGTGGGCATTGGTATATTTATTAAAACAGACTTACTGAGAAGAATATGCCATCATTGTTATAATCACTGAAGTCTTCTAGATTAATTTTATATGATTTGTACGTTGTTTATAGTTGTTTGAAACAACAGGATTCTTAATCATTACTTTAACTTTTATAATTTATTACTTGCATACGATTTTCACATATTCTATTATGGGAGGTCATTTATGTAACACAAATGCTAGACAGAGAGAAAGAAAAATTGTGGCCTTAATTTATATTTCTTTTCTGTTTACTTCATACTTTCTCACCAGGCTTCATTGTTCCATTTTTACGCATGTACAAAAACTTCACCTTTATTTTCCCCATCAACTTCTTTTCCTATTGGCAATACCCCGGCACAGGGATTGTTTATTTGTAACAATTTATTTGTAACAATTAGTTATACCTTTCTGTTCCTTTACTTAGTCTAAATTTCCAAGGGCATTCCATATCTTCTTGTGCTCTTTTCATGTATCAAATGAAACTAATTGATCAGCGCTTACACTGAACATTTCTTACAGAATTTGAGAAGATTTGTACCTGTTGTGTAGAAGTAGCTTTTCTTCCCATAGATCAATGTACATATTTTGAAATACCTGGTAGTCAACAGAAGTGAGCAAAGTTATTTCCTTGGCAATGCAAACTCTAAAGTATGTGCTAGTAATTCACATAATCCTGAATATGATTTCAGGGTACAATACTCTTGAGTACAGGAAACTCAAACAAACCCTAAGTAGATGTATTGCTAGTTACCTTCTTGAAAAATAAATTTTTTGAGTGAAGATTCCAGCATCTTAAAAGTCAACAGTCCGTGGTATAGGGAGCTCAGCTCCAGTTATTTTCAAGGTCTCATGGCTCCCTGGGTTATGTCAGGACTGGACTAAACCTCAAGAGTCCTGCTCTGGTTTGAAGTGGTGTTGAATCTCCTCTGGCTGCAAGCGAACTGGAAGCTCCTGACATGGAGACTTTTGCTTGAGTTTGTTTACAACTCAACAGGCTTGAATGCCTTTTGGGCTCTGGAGTATGTTAACTCATAAGTACCAAAGCCCTGAGCAACTTTACTTTTGAAGGAGACATGAGATCCCACAGCATTTCTTGGTGCTTCCAATTCTGTGTAATGAAAACTATTTTTTCAATCATAAAACTCCTAGGATGGATTAGAACTCATAGCTAAAGCTACCAATTTATAGCTTGTTAGTAAACACATCTATAGTCTGGGACTTGCCAGTTCTATAGTCAGGTAGCTGCTGTTTCTCTGTCTATTCTTTGAAGCCTGTGATTAAGAGAAGCATATTTCAAATTTCAATTTCCACATTCTTATTTTAACTGTAAGAACTTAACAAGCTGTGTTTGTAAACACCAGTTGTTCTTTTTTAGTTTAAATTATGGATAATAGTGCTCATATCTCACAGAATAGTGAGAAACATTAATCAACATACTACATAGACATATACATATGCATATGCACACATATATAATACATATAAATATGGATGTCATCCAGTACTGGGACTATAGCAACTGTTACTGTTACCAAAATTAATATCTCAGCACAGGAAATATTCAGAGTCTTTATATTTTGTTAATATTTAATAATAAAAATAAATTTGGAAGTAACTAAAATTATTTTAATATATTTTTCTTAATAATAAGTTACTTACACAAATGCTGGTATTGATGACAACTTTATATTGAGTTAAAATTGAATCCATTATTCTAGTATCCACAAGTCCACTCATATTTTATTAAGGGGATATAGTTTACTTGATCTAATCTCTGGAAATCAACATTTATCTGAAATAAGGAGTATTAACTCAACCATTTGAGGATTCTTCTGATCATATATGAAAAGACAAATAGTGCAGCAAAAAGTCTATTTTAGTAAGGTTTTCAGGAAGTCTACAGAAAAATTGTATATATTTTAATATTTTACTATAAAACCAGTCTATAATTGTCAGCATTTATAAAATACAGCCCTAGAATCACATCCAACATGAATACAAGGCTGAAATTTCCTATTTCTTGAATTACCTTAGGTGATGGAAGAAGCAGAAATGTGCTCAGTGCCTGGTGGTTTGGCCACAGTGAAGAAACACTTTGAGGATGAAATGGCCTCATCCTGTAATGCATTTTCTCAGTACCAACACCAACATCAGAGCAGATCTGAGCAGGTAATATCTGTGAGTCAGATAAATCATATATGGTAGACTCCCCTTCTTTGGTGGTGAAGTTCTGTTAGTCATTTAAAATTATGTTATTGGTTTAGGAAAGTATCTTGAGAGCATTTTGATTTCTTTTCTTGGTTTCTTGACTCAGAACATTTTGTTATATGAATGGTGCTTCATTAACAGCCTTCAGTTTCTCATGTCTCATACACAAAAGAAAATTAAGTAACTTACATTGGTCAACACATCAACATGAACTTTAAGAGAAATATTTGTATTGGTTCTCTGCTTCTAGGTCATGACAAATTATCTACTGGTTGTTTGCATAGATGAAACACAAAACATTTTAGCTGTTTATCATAGAGAGAGTTTTTATTTTCTTTAAAATCATCAAAAGTTGATCAGTAGAATTAAGATGTTGTACAAAACCTTACAGTGCAGCTTCTTTTTAAATGTTTTCATACATAGAATTTGTTTCCCATTCCATTCCTTCATTATCACATATCACCAAATATTTTCATAAAATATAAGGATTTTTAACGTGAGTTGGTAAGTGGTAAAGCTCATCAGATTGAGTTTGGCATGTGGAAAACACAATTTCACTGTAAACAGCTATATATAATCCAATGTTTTCCATGAGAAAGGAAATCATTCGTGTATGAAATTTTGTAATGGGAAATAAAAATGGGTGTGTTTTTATACAGGATATCTAGAGGGTCATCTAAATTGTAAATGATAAAGCAACTGAGTGCTAGGTATGGCAAGGGAGATGGGAATACAGCAAATAACATTTCATATGTGAATGATTGTGTTCTTGTTCTCGTTGTGTCGGAAATGTGAAAAAATGTTCAAAGTGCCTAGCTTAATAAACATATGGCAATGTTTCTTTCTAATGTAACCTAAGGAATATCATACAAATAAGAAATTAGGATTGGGTATGCCTGTAATCTGATATATAGTTGTTGAAACATGGGAATCTAAATGCATGGTATATAGATGTATGAGTGAATTGGTCAACAATAAGTAAATATCATGATGTTAAGACCTTAAAAGACCAATTCCCACAGAGGTCTAAGAATGCAACCAGACTTTATCTTCCATGGCATGGGTGTGTAGACTTCATGCAGTAGGGCCCAGTATAGCTTTCCACTGTCTTTATCTTGAAATTATAACTATAATTATAATTCTCAATCTGGCAGATTCTGTAGCTGTATTTGGAAGCAGAGACCAAAGCTATAAGCCCTAAAATCTTCAGTTGTTTCAGATGAGTGAAGGAAACTGACTAGCATCCTACTTCTCTTATGAAGTTATTGTAGAGATAGTATGGCAGAGAACAATTTGTGATATGGCATCTAATTGTCTAAAAACTAATACTGCAAAAGACAGAAAAAATGCAAACTGGATTTAACCAAGAGAAACTTTTTAATTCAGCAAAAATGCAACTTATGGAAATGGGGTTTGATTTAAGCTCCAATGATATGTTAAAGCTGGCTTGTACCCACTCTCCAATTATTTAAAATTCAGAGAATTTTGCATACCAGATGAGAACCTGTTTTCCAAAGTCTTCGAGATCTCTTGTGCTGCTCATCCTACACATCTGCCTGAAGAATATTTATTTTTTGACATATAGTAATTAATATTAGTGTGAAAACATTTGTGTTGGATTCCCAACAATATTTATTTAATGTCAAAATTAGAAAACAATTCATGAGATATAATAAATCCAGTCTGCCTCTTTCCCTACTAATGTAATGGAAATCAAATATTTCAGGGTAAGTTGGTAACAGTTTGGAGATCAGCAATTGGCATAAACAAGTTTGACAGTCAAGCTATCTCTAAGATTTAACGTCCCTTCTGTTTATCATGTATTAGATTTCTTTGTACCTCCTGAAAAATGATTCTGAAGTAGAAAAGAAGGTGCTGGAAAACATAGAAACATGCATTTACTCATGATATTTTAAACAGGATGATGTTTATATGTTCTAGTCTGGTCTTGCTTTATGATTCTGTGATCTGTTTAACAGTTAGCAGTTACACTAGAGGCTTGTAAAGTATCCCTACGAAAATTAGACATGACAGCCACTCTGTGTCCCTGGAGAAGTAGGGAGGTGATATGATTAATTCTGCTTCTTCAATAAAGCAGGAAATCTTGAATAGGTTATCTACTGGTTAGTGCCAACAGTGTTTAACATTACTATTCTAGACTCACTAACATTACTGCTCCCAGTGTGTGTGAATGACTCCCAGATCCCAGGCCCTCTTTCAGGGATTACAAACAAGTTTATCTCCTGTTGATATTTCATTTGAAATATGTTGTCAGTCTTTTTTTGTATTTTGTTTTAAGATGGAGTGTTCAGTGGTTCTATGCCAGTGAAAATCAGTCAACCTTCAATGCTAGACTGCAAGGGATGGTTTAAGGAAGGGTGTTATTTCACCATTCACTTGACATGGCACATTTCAAAGGAACATTCTAAATAAGCCATTCTCTCAACCTCAAATGAATATCTCAAAATTTTACTGGAGCAGATGTTAGAATGAATGTGCTATGCATGTGAACCTGAGTTCCTTTCACATGTTCTATGATTTCTGTCTAACATTTTAGAATTTCTTTCCTTTCTCTTCCTTTCCATGTTTATAAGCTTTCTAAGTTTCTAAATATAATTTGTATAATAAAATTCACTCACTTTATAAGTATTACTCAATGATTGTTCTAAATACTTTCAAAGTAGCAATGTTCCAAGAATCTACTTTACAAATATTGCCTAACTCCAAGAAGAAACGTTGAATCCCTTAACACTCTACAGTTTTTTGAGCTGTACTCTTATATTCAGGGTTTGGCTGTCATCATTTTATGTGAATTTCCTCTTTATTTATTTCCCTCATTTTTATGCAGCACTGAGTTATTTTTGCATTAACTATTGAGCCCTGGAAACCTCAACTTTTAGTCCAATTTTTTCTCTTTAAGTTGTTCAAGAAGGAAAGCACAGTTAGAGCTTCAATATTTTGAAGTAATTCCTGTAAGCCAGGGCATAGAACACTAGTTTTGGTAAAATTTCTACATTGAATCAATGTCAGTAGTTAAAAGCATCCTTGATCTTTACCCTGTTACCAACTCAGATTCACTGGGTGACAGGATGCATCTTTCAATCTATTTGTCCCATGGCAAAAATCCCAACATGAACATGTGTACTCTGAAAGATTAGGTCGATTAGGAACTATCTGTGAACAATTTCAGCTCAGTGGAAGACAGTTTTGACAGCTTGTGACAGACATAATCTGACATCTGTATGTTTCAAATTCTTTAAAGGTGACCTGTAATTATTTTCTAGCAAACGACATACATTTTTTTATCACCTAAGTGTCCATCCAAATGGCAGCAGTGTTTGCCATATGTGCTTTAAAACTACCTTTAGCTTCTGCCAAATATAGAAATTTTCAAGGTCCTAAATTGCTATTAACAACTCTAACCTGACCTAGATCTCTGTCAATACACAAGGTTTTGACCAAGTGTGTCTTTTATTGTCTTTTAATTGTGTGCATTGTGTTTAAATGGTTATAATGACTTCCAGAATTCAGAATAAATTAGACTTGAGTAATGAATATGCCTTTAACCCCAGAGCCTAACTATGTGGGTTCTAATACTGAAAAAGCCATTTATCTCAGCCTGGGTTCTGTTGTTATAAAAGAATATCATAGATTGGGTAATTTATAACAATTAGAAATTTACTAACTTACAATTAGAGAGGTTAAGAATCCCAGGGGTCTAGGATATATCTCAGTGGCAAAGTGCTTGCCTGGCAAAGTGCTTGCCTATCAAGTGCAGTGTCCTGGTCCGATCCTAAGTACCAAAAGAAGAAAAGTCAAAAAAAAAAAAAGAATTCCAGGATCAATGTCTGGAAAGTCTCTTTTTGCCACATTATATTAGGCATACAACATGAATACCAAAGTAGGGGAGGAGAGAGAGACAGAAAGAAAGGGAGAAAGAAAGAAAGGGGGGAAAAGAGAGAGAGCAGAACAAGCCCAAGAAGTACAAACAAACCTCATTTATATGAGTGAGAAACTTATAACTTAAATACTCCTAAAATGTCCCATCCTCCCAAACCATTAAGCTGGCAATTAAATTGTAAATGAACTTTTGGAGGGGATGAATATTCAAATCATAACACTACTTACCCTTTCTAATAAAATGGGACAAAGTAAGAGAGCCATGTCCAGAATAAAAAGTCATTTCCTGAGCCAGGCACTAGTTAGTGTCTAATGACAAATCCAAGGTACTCAGGAAACTGAGATCAGAGAATTGTGGTTCATGGCCAGCCCAGGCAGGAAAGTCCATGAGAATCTTATCTCCAATTAATTACCAAAAAGCCACAACTAAAGCTGTGGCTGAGGTTGTAGAGTGCCAGCCTTGAGCAAAAATAATAAGGGATAGCACTAGTAACAGTCAGGTTGTGGTCTTTTCTAAATCACTTAATGTAATGCCTGACATATATTAATTGTTCAGTAAACATGGGCTATTGTCATCAGTAAGTGTTACATTAAAGCCAACAGGAGACATAACCAACTTGTAATTATTCTATAATTAGGATATGATTCACCAAGTATTTTTTTCCTGTGTGAAAAGACAAAGAAACTGCCTCACACCTTAGTATTCTTTTAAATCCTTTCTCAATAATTTCTCAGGAGTGAGGTAAATAATTCAAAATAAGCTTAAGATGAGTTTTCTTGCAAATGCTTTGGGCATGTGTTGTAGAGGAGTCAATGGCACTAATGAGTGCATATTTTTTCAATGATAATAGCAAGTGCCCTTTTGAGGAACATGTGTGTAACCTCATGTACAATAGAAGATGAGCTGGACCTCTCAGAAAGCTGAAAAGACCAATCTGCATAAAGTTGCTCTCTACAAGTATACCATATCCCCAAATGTCATCATGAAAGCCAGTTTGTGAAAATAAAAGAAAATAAATAGCATAGCATTTGCTTTTGGTGATTGCTTTATTCATACTATTGTTACAAGATGGACTGAAAAGAACATAATGTAACAAATGTATAAATTTATTCAAGCAAAAGAGAAAAGGCTATATTACTTGAATAACAAAGTAAAAAAGGAGTTGGGGAAATAATGGGTTTTCTGCTTCTACTAGGATATTGTGCACAATTAGTTCTCAGCATATTTTAGTTGGTGTATAGAGGCAAAAGAAAGCAATCTGTAAAGTGAAGAAACCACCTCATGATACCTTATGATTTATAGATTTAGAACAATGAAGACAGATATATTTCTACATGTGGCTTCATAAAACATAGGAAATGTTTGTCCAACATACAAAGCCATTACATGCAAATTCTAAGGAATAAGGACCTCTGCTTGCCAGTGAACTTTTTTTTAATCTGATAGCGGTTAGGACAGTTTCCCATTTTCCTCTAAATAACCAGAGGTTATACATCAGCCTTTCACAAGTTCTGGTCTCAATGCCGTGTCTCTATGTAAACTCAAGTAAACATAGAAACAGCATAGCCCTCTCCTCAAGAAGAACATAAATAAGGCTCTTAGAAACACTAGACAAAACAGGCTTATACTAGTAAAATTAAAACTCTAATGATACAGCTTTCTCTTTTTTATCTTCCATATCTAGTCCTGTAGTCTGCTTATTTTCCACAGCTCATTCTCATGCCTAGGGTTGAGTAGACTTTGGTGATTGAAAGAACACAATCAGATTCACTGTTTAAGGCTGACTCAGAAGGCCAAGAATTTGCTAAATAAAACACAGTGGTCTCTACCAATTACCATCCTTAACACACATGTGAGCTAGACCTGCCGGAGATGCTGTGTGCAAAATTCATTTTGAGCTCAGTGACTAAACCTCATCCCAGTTTTTGAGCATGCCATCCAGAAAACCAGTTTTGCTCTGATAATAAGTATAACTTGGTTTTCCTTTTGATTACTTTTTAAGTAAAAATACAAACTTTGATCCAATTATGAAATTGTAAGTATCTATCTCATAATCTAATTTTTTCTAAACCTTGCATTCATAACTATCTTTTGCCACATTTTGATGCCTTGCTTCATGACTGCCTGTCACATGTGCTTGGGGTTCTCACATCTCTGGTTAGTTCTCAGTTTCTAGCTGTGCTTCCTTGCTTCCCCCCCACATCCACCTTCCTATAGTTCTATGGGTCATGGTTAGATACCACATTTCTTTGTACAAATGGAATCTATAGAATGATAATCTAAGAAAATTACCTTACTTCAAGTTGTGAGGTACATGAACTGCATTTACAAATGCCTACAGCAAGTACAGCAAAAACATAAAAACAGCTTATGAGAACTTGTATTTCTCAGGATGAAAGGTTGATTTTCTCGGTGACAAGTCACTAGTTCTTCCTTCCTCCCTTATAGTTGCACAACACTAATCAGCTATTTGGTCTAAAATTGCACCTCATATTCCTCACAAAGCCCCTCTACCTCCTCGACTCCAGGCTTCTTTGTGCTTGAGCCTGAGAGTTGCAGAAATAGTGGGTTTTGTTTTGTTTTGGGGGGGGAGGGGTGTTTTTCTCTGCGTGTGATTTGTCGGTCATGGGGCCTCAACTGTAAGCCTGGGTGCTGTCCCTGAGTTCTTCAGCTCAAGGCTAGCACTCTACCACTTGAGCCACAGTCCCACTTCCAGCGTTTTCTGTTTATGTGGTGCTAAGGAATTGAACCCAGGGCCTCATGCATGCGAGGCAAGCACTCTACATCTGAGCCACCTTCTCAGCTCCGGGATAGAGGTTTTCAATGGAAATTCTGTCTGCTGGTTTCCACAATTTTCAGGGCTGAAACTGAGCATCTTTTCAAAATCCCTGAGACATGACCTTCCAAGTCTTCCCTGACTGTATAAGGATTTAGAAGCAGATCATCTCCCCTGTTTGGCTAGGTCACATAGTTTCAGTAGAGTAGAAACTCTGGGTACCAAAGCCCTCTTCCACATGGATTTATATATTGGAATTCCCTGGGTAGCTTGACTAGTTCTGATGAAATTTACTGGAGAATGATCAGAATGATTGTTTAGTTCTCCCAGTGATTCCAGTAAGAACCGACTTTGGGTACCCAAGATTCATTGTTTGAAATGACCACTCACCTTTTCATTTCTAATCTAAAACTTGTCTTCTGCCTATCCCTGATACATTCACACCCTCTTTACAAAGATAGGTCTTTCTGCTCCTGTGTTCATATTTATTGCAGCCAAAGAATAGAGGACATTTGTGGAGAACACAATGAAGACAGGGCCTTAAGGGACTGTGGTGAAAATCAGTATCAATCAGACCAACAGCTAATTTGTAGATACTCCAAATTCAATCAACATTTTTATTCAAAAGAAACCATATTGGAATAGTGGTTTTCATTATTAATTTACTTTATTGCTATAGAGATGATGTACAGAGGGATTACAGTTACGTGAGTCAGGTAATGAGTACATTTCCTTTCACTCAGTGTCTTCTGTTCTCTCGCCATATAACTGGAATAGTGCTTTTGTGCATATAAATGATATGTTATAATACTAAAAATAAACTAAATAATAGAATGCTATAAGTTAAAGACATGTTAAAATATCCAACTGAATAATTAGAAGAAAACAAAAGTAAATTTAAAAAATTCTTTATTTTGTTAGGATGCTATTCCAATAATTACTTAAAAAAGAGATCATATTCAATATTGAAAACTTTTTAGAACTTTATCTTCATAGAATTATACAACCTCTACAGTTAATGTCTGTTGGCTACGTACTGTTGATATTTGTATAACATTGATATTATTTTGTGAAAGACAGAGCGTTGTAGTTAATTATAATTGAAAAACATAATTAACTTAATAAACAATGTCCATCATCATTCAGATGTTGACATAAATAAAACAATACCTTGGAAGATGTGTCGCTAAAATATAGACTGTCTTCCAGGGTCTGCTAACATCAATCACATTACTTTTAACAGTTATACAATAACTGGTAACCTCTATTGTTCCCCCAATGAAGTTGATGGTAATTGCTAACTGTCTTCTGAAGTGTAACTGGAATGTCTCAGTCATAGTTTCTTGCAATTTGCCATTTTTATATACTGCCATTTTCAGTCCTGGTTACAGAACCTGTGGTATATGTGTTATCGTGGCATTGAATAGAGGGTTTGTCTCCTCTCTCCCCTGGGAGAACAAACACTACAAACTATTCCAGTAAGTTATTATAAAGGGCAAATTCATTCCTACCCATACTGTGCAGACACAGACAGTCTTTTGTGGAAGCGCCATCCCCTGGGTAAATTAATATAGCCTGTATATTGACTACATTCATTCAGAGTCAATTCCTTTGATGTTTTGAAAAAATAATTAATTGAACTAATCTTCCTGGCACTTCCCAGAGGTTTCAAAATATTGAAATGGAAGATAACCTGGACCTGACTGTAGGAAATCAAGGCTTCAGTGGATGATGCAAATATACCTAAATAGGATTGAGTTGCCAAAAAATCCTAAATTTACTGCTTTTCTTTCTGCAATTCATCTCATTCATTCTCCCAAATAGAATTTATAGGAGCAATGTTTCCTCTACAAGAGCTCCTCTTTTTCATAATGGAACCATGGGCCTGCTGTTTCTACAGACCTATTTGTTCTTATAGAACACATTTTCAGTTTCATTTAGAAAAGTGTATTTACATTAATATCTTTCACTTCTTTATAGTAATATGAACTGGGATTGCTGTAGAAATAAAGGAGTGGTGTGTTCTCATCACAGGGCTGAGTTGCTGGGGTAGGGACACCTGAATTCTTTACCCAAAGGCATACCATGACAGTACAGCAGCCCCTCAGCTCTTGAACAGTGATCTAAAAAGTACTTGATGTTAATAAAGAGGTGAAATCATTTTTGTATCATAATGAAGGCTTATATACTTTATAAGAGGAAGTAGGCATTTAGTACGAGGTGAAGTAGAAGAAATGCTTTTCCCTCTCATTTTTCTATGCAGAGTCTCATACTAAAAAAGCTCGATCTTTGGTAAATCACATTGGACATAATTCTAAGGTATAAACTTTCTTACATATCAGTGAAACATATTGTATTTAAATTTTTTTATAATTAAGTTGCAATTCAAATAAGTATCCATTCTTAGATTTTGGTATTTTGTGAGAAGCAAGGAAAAAAAAACAACAAAAGAAACAACATTGTAGAATCATTATGTTTGTAAAACATGAAATCTGCAAAACAATTTTTTGCACAGTTACTTTTATGAAAATGGTGTTTTCTGTCTGTATTTGACATCAGAGGTTATTATTAGCTCTTTCTGCTTCTTCCATATTTCTCAAAATAAACCTATCCTCATGAATCTTTGGAAATGACTGGATTGAATCAAGCTTGTCTATTCTTCAGTTAATGATTAATTTGCATAATTACAAACAAATTATGGTGCTAGAAAATACTGGAAAAATACACGGCCTAACAAAAGGAAGAGGCACTAAAGTTTCTTTCTTTAGAACTAGAGTGTGGTAAAGATATGTTTGAAATACGCCAGCCTTTTTAGCTTCTTAATAAGACACAGCATCACATAACAAGAAGTAGGATTACATCTTCTAACAGCCTTTTCCTGGGATTATTATTTATCGTTCTCTTTTAAGTGATCTACCCAGAAATAGCAAAGAATGAGTTGTCCATCTACTTTATTTAGGAATGAGCAATGAGCTGAGGCTACTTCATTGCCTACAACATCAGAATGGGGCTGGGGTATTCATAATAATGCAATTCTCTCTCTGTAGTAAACTCCTCAGATTCATTACTTCTCTGATGGAGAAATCTGTATGTATGGAGATTTTCTTTTAATGATGAAAATCTGAGCTTAATTCTACAATGCATTTTTAAAATTTTTTGTAAAGGTGATATACAGAAGGGTTACAGTTACAGAAGTCAGGTATTGAGTACATTTCTTTTTGAACAGTGTCACCCCTTTCCTCATTTTCTTGCAGTTTTTTTCCTCCCAATCCTCTTTCTCCAAGTTACATACTTCATTTTCAACATAGTGTATAGTGAGTATCACAGCTGAATTAGTTTACCTTTTGCCCACTATTTCTGTGCTTCCCTTTCCCCTCCCCATATCAAATAAACTTATATACAAGACAAATGGCACAGAAATGAAACACAGTGACTAAAGGGGAAGAACAGAAGAAAAACAAACCCACAAAAGGTAAAATTAAAAAACCTCTTATTTTCATTTATTGGAGTCATTTCAATAAGCATCATTCTACATGATTATATACATGTAATCATTGAGCCCTTGTCATCCTCTCCTAAAAATATCCTCCTTTATTCTCACTGTATGAATGTTTAGAGTCCTGTTTAATTTATCATGTCCAAATGTAATATTTTGCCTTTCACTAACCATTGGATTTACTTGTAGATTTATAGGCATATTCTAAGCATTACAAATGAGGGAAACCATGCAACTTGCCTTTCTTTGGGTGTGGCTTATTGCACATAATATATTTTTCCAAATTTTTTTCATTTCTTTACTAAGGGGGCAATATCATTCTTTCTGATGGAAACATAGAATTTCATTATGTGTATATACCACATTTTCTTGATCCATTTGTCAACTGAAGGGCATCTGGGTTGATTCCATATCTTGGCTAATGGTGAACAAGGCTGAAATGAACATGGTTGTGCTGGTGGCTTCAGTGTGGCCTGGTTTGTGGTCAATTGGAAAAACAATCATTTAATGTAATTTTATTCTCTGGTAAATTTCATTGATGCAGCCTCAAATTACTGTGATTCACTGTTGATATTTGTGCATTGTTGACTACTGATTCCTGAACCATTAGGAACATATGTGACACAAACTAGTTTGCAATAAATTGGTAATGATAATAAACATAAAATTAGCAATAATTTTCCCAGTTTTAACATATTATTATTTCATTCCAGAATAACCTTCTGACACAGATTTCAACTTTGCTTTTGTTCTGTTGTTGTTTTTCAAAAAGAAGCATACATACAGAAGATATACTTTATCTTCTCGAGGAAAATGAGCAAAGTGAAACCCAGGAAGGCTGACCTATCTCTTTTATTTTTTTTAGTTTCATTCAGTTGATAATCATTAAATACTCTGGCAGGCACAAAGAATTCAATGATGAATATGACATTGTTTTACCCTCAAGGAGCTCACTCTATCAGAACGACAGACAAATAACAAGTAATTACAAATGCAATGTGATAGATGCTGTGGTAGAAAACATTAAGAAGGCTCGCAGGGAAATAGGAAAGTTGTGATAAACTTTCGGCTGGGTGAAGGATGGTAAGAGGTTCATCTGAAGGTGGAGACTGCTTCATCTGGGACTTGAAATAATTTTTCATTCATATAAGAATATTTTCTAGGCAAAAGTACAACTTATGCAACAGGTAAAAGAACATGATATATTTATGAATATAATGAAGAATAATGGAGGCATGAAGGCGGAGGTGTAGGCAGAGGACAGATAATAGAGGAAATGATATGCCATGTTAAAGAATCCATCCCTTATTCTCTGGCCATCAAGAACCATTGAAGAAATTTGAACAAAGGAGTAAGATGAATGGATATGCCTTGAAGAAAGATTATTGTGACTCTAAGAATTGATATAAAGGAGGTTCTGGCTGGATAGAAGAAGATAAATTAAGAAACTTCTGAAATAGTTTAGATCTAATATATGAGACCTTCAGTGGGTCAGAAGTTCTGGGGTAAAGAAGGCAGTGGCTCAGGGGATATTTAAATAGCTTTAAATAGCATATTCCAGACGTAGAAATCAATTATCTATTGCTAAGAGGTGGGAAGAATTACTCTATTTTCCTATCTTGGTTTCTGTTAATTAACGTAAGAAGCCTCCTTCCTCTGGCTATCATTTTCTATATATTTTCATTTCCTTTTCAAACTATTTATGCTGAATTTTACTGCTTTTATAACTCTAGCTTCTTCTAATGTACTTTTATACTTATTTATATCCTAGTTTCTCTTTGATTTTAAGGTTCTTTCATCTAGGTTGAGTTGAAATATTATGTATACATATATCTTTAACATGTTTCTACATAAAACCTTCTAGGAAGCGTTTCTTATTTATTGCAAATTAAGCATTTTTATGTAGGCTGCATTTTGTGTTTGTCAAATGAATGGTATTATTTATATAACTAATATGTTTGATGACCCAGTTGAGAGCTCAACGTTTATATATTATTTTTGTGACTCTTCTTTTGGACTTTAGCTCTTTGGTTCTAGAATCTTAGAGAGGAAGAAGATAGTCAGAGCTCTAGAAGCTGAAGCTGTCTGTCATTGCTTTAGTCAGAAATCTCCCATATGAAAACAAAGTGTTTTGTACATAATCTTACATTAAAAATGATATTGGATCTCTGTGGTAAATTATGACAAAAGCCTATTTTAATAAACAAAGAAATGAAGTTAACTGAATGACATATCTCTCAGGAAAATATGCAAAAATCTTCAATAATTCATGATCCTCCATCCACATCTCTTTTGTTCAGGGCATATCAAACTAAACTGAGCCTCTTTATAATAATGAATATAGGTATAATTTATAACTATGACATATTAGTAGGTATTTAGATAGACAACTGATAGATGATAGATATTTTTCAATGTGATAGGAAAGTACTAGACATGTGTATTGACAGTCATAGGAAAGGGGAGAAAAATCAGAATATTAGCCCTATAAAGAAAACTCAGGAATGGCCCCAGGAGCAAAATAATGCTTGAGACAAGCCTTCAGGAGTATAGTGAATGTGAGAAACGGAAGCACAAAACAAAAGAAGGTCAAATTGGATATTACAACTTTCAGAATGTAATTTTAAAACTAGAGAAAACTTAAAGCAAAAGAAAATATTTTCATTTAAATATATGCAAATCAAGATAAAGACAATGTATCAACCTCATATTTTTATGCTCCTCACTTAAAGCAAAGAACTGATTATTCCTTCAGTCATTAAACCCATCAACATTTTTTCCAGAATAACTAGAATGTGTTGCATTTTATGTTTGCTTGATAAAGATGACATTAATATTAATATATCCTAACTTTGCAGTTTTAGTAAGAATGAGATTAATTATGGGTAAAATAGTTGAATTTCTGAGCATGAACTTCTATTTCTTCCACTCCAGTGAAACAGGTATCTACTATTCTGCCTCTTTCCTTATACATGTTTCTATTGAGTATACTTATACATGTTTACTTATTGAGTATACTTATACATGTTTCTATTGAGTATGCCTCAGTCACAATAAGACTGAAGCAAATTTATTAAGTATTTTTATTTTTCTCACTCTTACATTGGAATAAGTTTGAATTTTATTGGTAAAAATTTACAATGTCTTTTTCTGTAATGGTAATACAGACACAAATTGGATAGTGAAAATATGAGCTATTTTCTGTCCTGAAAAATGTCCTTAGATGTGTAAATCAGCAAGAGATACATTATAATATCTTAGCCTAATATATGAACTGACATCAGATTGATGCAAGCCATGTAAACACCATAATATTGTTCTGCAATTATACAGTAATTTCTTTCTTTGATCTCAAATCAGAACATAAAATTATCTTTTTTTAATATGCCTACATGAGATAAAAAAGTAAAACAAAACAAAACACCAAGTTTAAGTGTGAGTTAATGATTTCTCCAAGATTACAATGTATGGAAAGCAGTTAGTACTCATCCCTTATTCCTGGCTACTAGTAATCCACCTGTGAACAAAACAACATTTTATCTCCTGCAGCCTGGTCTACATTAGATATAATTTGCAACAACCAATTTCATGAATCACTTCCTGTAGCTTTATGTGCAATGTTCTGACTAGAATTCTTTATTATATCTTATTTGTGAAGTTGAGTATTGAGAGTATTGTAATGATCTAACCTTTTCAAAATCCTATACTCTATATTGACACCAAAAGTTAGGAATAAATTCAGATTGGAAATCCAAATGAAACTTGCTGACAAATTGGAAACAGAATAAATAACAGAAACAAAATCTTACAATATTTTAAGGCGAATGTTAAATCAATTATTGCAACCATGGGGCAGTAAAATTGATTCATTAATACTAACTTTTTTTTTTTGCGATTGTGGGGCCTGAACTCTAGGCTTGGGTGCTGTCCCTCAGCTCTTTAGCTCAAGGCTACCACTTGAGCCACAGCGCCACTTCTGGCTTTTTCTGCTTATGTGGTGCTGAGGAATTTCGAACCCAGTGCCTCATGTATACAAGGCAAGCGCTCTACCACTGAGCCTCCTTCCTAGCCCCATCATTAATACTAACTTCGTAAATGAAAGTAGCAATTGCATTTCCTTTTGGTAATAGCATATAATGCTTAAGTAGAAACTTCAAACTATAAACAAAATATATGTACATTTGTACTGCTTGTGTATGATCTCCTGTGAGGATAGTATATTTATTTTTTTGTTTGTATTTATTTTAATAACTTATTTTACATAAGCATGCATATAAAGAAAGAATTATACATAACATTGATGGACACATAATAAAGACTTCATTTTATGACCTTAAAAGCATAAAGTAGTAATGAAGGGAAAACAATATTTTCAAATTAAGGTCACACTAATGAGATTAGTTCTTTGTAAATATTTTATTTTAATCTACAGAGAAGTAATTTAGAAACCTTTCTAGGAAAGTATATTTATATCCATAGGAAGCACAGAATTTTTTTTTCCACTTCAATAGATACACATTACATTTTTTTTTTATCGGTCATGGGGCCTGAACTCTGGGCCTGGCCACTGTCCCTCAGATCTTCAGCTCAAGGCTAGTGCTCTACCACTTGAGCCACAGAGCCACTTCTGACTGTTTCTGCTTATGTGGTGCTGCGGAATCGAACCCAGGGCCTCATGTATGTAAGGCAAGCACTCTACCACTGAGCCACCTTCCCAGCCTCACACTACAAATTTTTGCCTCTCCAAAATTATAAAACTTGAAGTATGTAACCATTTTATAAACTCCAAATATCCGAATGTTTTACATTTTAATACAGCTCTAGAAATTAAGCTCAGAGCTTTGTGGATACTACACAAAAGCGTATCCACTGTGCTACGCCTACAGACCCACGCTTCTTTTTCTTCATATATACATTCATGTCACTTAACTCTAGTCCTTCAGTATGCCAATTGGTGACAGGTGGCAGAAAGTTAAATTGCTATGGATATCAGAAAGTTTGTTTGTTTTTGCCAATATGGTGTTGAATGTTGGGAAATGATAGTGCTGTTGGCTTGAAAAGTGTGTTCCCTAAATGAAAAGACTGGTCACTGTTTTATCTTAGCCAAGTAGTATTTAGCCAACTAGAATGTAAACTCAGTGTTTTCAGATCTTCAGATTACAAATGGAGGGGGGGGGGAAAACACCATTTTCTGTAGTGTTAACAAATCTAAAACCATATCATTGTGTGAGTCAAATAAAGCAAGTCAGTAGTCTACAGCAGGCAGGTAGGCTTGCAGAGAGACATGTTTCAGAAGTGATGGTGTGCATCATAAGAAATATTCTGGTCTGGTCAGGATTTCTCTGTCTTTGGATATTTCACAGTCTACTTAACTTGTACTTTCTATTTCTCTGCGTGTGACTATGAAAGACATAGAATAATCTCATTACATCCTTATAGAAGGAAAGATTTTTCACCAGTATAAGTTGTCATTTGTACCTATGTATTTTTTCTGTCTGATATCTTCATTTATGATTATTCCTTCCATCACAGTACTAATGGTTCCCTTCAATAAAACTTGATTAGGAGTCTTGGAATATAAAATCTGATTCTTTAAATTTAAAAGTATAGGACATGTAAATATAATTTTATACTTTTTTTAAGGAAATAAAGTATTTTGTTCATCATTCCATCCATGTTTTGTTTGAAAATTTGCTTATAACAAAATGGAAGTTGTAATGGAATTGATTGAAGGAAATCACCATTTTCATTCATTCATTCCTCATTCATTAAGTGGATTTTTATTAAATAAGCTTTTCTTTAACACAAGCTATATGGCAAAAAACATAATCTAACAACATTGGAAGTATGTACGTCATACATTAGATCTAAAAAATTATTCTATAGAGAAAAATTCAGTCATCAATGTAATGAGTTGTAACCTGAATTTTAGACTGCCCACATCTCCTCTGCTATTGCTTTATTTGTTTGCTTCATTATTTTCAGGAGGTAATGCTTCGCAGTCAAGATATGAAAAGAAATGAACAAGAAACTTCCAAAGGACATGGAACTGATGTTCTCAAAACAGAAATGGTAACTATTTAAGAAAATAATCCTTCCCAAATCATTTCCAGAACTGTATAGAGGTCCTAAATGTATTGTGAAGATTCGCTTTTATTGACTCCCTACTTTTGAGTTAGATTTATTTTAAAATTAAAACAAATCCTAGAAGTATTATTGTACTTTTGGTGCCATTCATATGGTTTCTGTTAATACTTTAGCTGCTGAATTCAAATCAATGATAAAAACTTAACTAGCTTATCTCAGTGTAAAGTCTTAGATGAAAATTACTGTAAAATGAAGAATATTATTTGCATTGCTCAAATGTTTGTCATCTGAAAAAAATATCTTTATGCACAAGGTCTCCCATCTTGAAAAGCATGCTGAGAAGATAAACAAAACTTCTCAATTCCAGCAATATGTTCAAGAGACAGGTAAGTGTCTGGGATTATTGTCTCTGATATATCTGTCTCCTGTTTGAGTTTGGACTGAGCACTTCTGCAGTTCAATTCTCCCTACTGAGTAAATTTAGGGCTTATGATTTATGGTCCCAAAGGGGTACAAGAACATTTTCCTGCACATAGTTAGATCTTGCCCATGGTAAGAGCTGAAGTGGTTTCAAGGCCATCTGTTATCTGTTAGCCTATGATGTATTCAGCCCAATGACCAAAAAGTGATGAAGTAACCACTTGTAAGTTCCATTTTGCCCTAATGATATAGAATTAACTTGGTGCTTTTCAAACTCCTAGACTTATCCAGATTTTATACTTATACTTATCCAGATTGTATTAAGTTAATAATATATTTAAGCAATATTAAGGGCAGTTTACCAACTTACAGATAGGAGCTTAGGCTTTATGAAAATTTCAACAAAATTTCATAGATCAGGGAAAAGTTGTCTTGTAGGAGAAAGAGTTTTGCTATCCTAAAGAGATAAAAGGAAAGTTTTAATCACAAAATATTACTTGAATTAATTATTGTTTACTTGATCCTACTGCCAAAGAAAGTAGGCTATCTATTATTCTTTTCTTTTAAGTATTTTTTAATATTTTTTTTACTTTCATTATTTTTTTATTGTGAAAATACCATACAGAGGGGTTCCAATTACATGAGCAAGGTAATGAGCACATTTCTTAACAAGCATTGTTGCCTCCTTCTTTGTTTCCCCTTCCCATCCCTTCCCATCTCTCCCCCCCTCTGCACCGAAGTTGTAAAGTTCATTTTTCGATATAACATCTTGTACATCTCGTTGTTGCAATAGATTTTTTCCAGAGCCTAGAAGTATAAATTTTAGCAAATATCTCCATCCACAGATACCTATCAACATTTTTCTTCCTTTTCTTCCCTTCTTAATTTTTCTTGTTATAATCCTAAATTATATATATATATATATATATATATATATATATATATATATATATATCTCTTAGTCTCATGTATCATTTAATCTATGTTTTTACCTGCTTCTATTAGAACTGTTTTTTTGTCAAAAAACTTTTTTTCATATTATAATACCTCTTGTCCTCTTACGTTTATAGTGATTGACACACCCGAGGATGAAGAGATTCCTAAGGTTTCAACTAAGCTCTTAAAAGAGCAATTTGAAAAATCTGCCCAGGGTAAGGTCCTCTATGCTGACACAGAGACAACATCCCCAGCCAAGCAGATTAAGGTAAAGTAATTTCTCAACATAGAAAACATTAAGTTTAAAATCAAATTAAGTGGACAATCAGACTTTAATGTATAAAAATTAAAAGTTACTGAATCTTGAGACATTTTCTCCAACAAGAAAAACTAACACTTTTTCTGTTCCATAAGGAAGATATTGATCTACATGAGAAAACAAGCAGAGTAAAAGCTTTTTCAATTCATCAAATGAGGAAAGAAAAAAAGATGTATGCTCTAACGTCTATAACTAACAGTAGATAAAGTAATTAAGTCAGCTTTAAATGTCAGATTCTTATTCCATTCTGTTTTAAATTCCAAATATAATGAAAAAACCCTCAAAAGAACTTCAAGATTTTACTATTTCCCTGTAGATCAGTGCATGGTACATTCAGTAAGGAGGGAAATATTAAAGTACTGAGCACTGCTGCATTAGACTGTATCTGCATGGATTATAGTAAAAGCAGGAAAGAGTGCCTTTATGTATTTTGATTCAGTGTTTTACCTGTTTCTCCAATGAAGATATCACAGTGGTCCTGTTTGTGTGAGGGTAGCACCTAGGTGCTTGTGCCACTGTACTCATCTTTAAAACTTTGGTTTTCTTTTCCCTAAAGATCAAAAGTGAACATGAAGCAACTTTTAAACCATCATCAGCTGTGGGCACGTCTTCTGCTTCTTACACATCAAGTAGCCAGGTGAAGGAAACATCAGCTTCAACATACAGTGAATGTGGTGTTTCTTCCTCAAAGTCTGCACAAGTTAACGCCACACTTTCAAGAAAAATGGAAGAATTTCCTCCTCCCCCACCTGATACACTTCAAACTCCAATAGATGTGACAGCATTTTCCCAGTCCCCTGAATTCCCCAGCCTTCCAAGCAAACTACCAATCCCCAAAGATTTATATTCCAAACAAAGAAAATTGTATGAATTGAATCGTTTATATAAACACATCCATCCAGAGTTAAGAAAAAACTTAGAGAAAGCTTATATCAGTGAGGTTTCTGAAATTGTATCTAGCCAAATGGAGTCGGGGAACTCAGCCACAGCAGATGTGCAGCAAGCCCGGTATGCTTTTGAAAACACAAATGACAAATCTCAGAAAGATCTGAATTCAGATAGAGAATACTTGGAGTGGAATGAAATTCTGAAAGGGGAGGTGCAGTCCATAAGATGGATCTTTGAGAATCAGCCACTAGATTCTATCCACAATCATTCTCCAGAGCCAGGTAATGTTTCCAACAATACTGCTGACCACGAAATCATTGCTGGCAGTGATGTGAAGTACACTACATGGATGTTTGAAACACAGCCCATAGATACACTGAGCATCCCTTCTTCTGTCACTGAAGTAAATGCTAAGAAAATTCCTGAGCTAGCCAAAGGTGATGTCCGCACAGCCCGGTGGATGTTTGAAACAAAGCCCTTGGATTCAATGAATAAAATGCATCAAAGTCAAGAAGAAGGTACATCAATGGTTACTAAGGACATAGTGGGAGGAGATGTTAAGACCGTCAGATATATGTTTGAGACAAAACAACTGGATCAACTTGGACAGCTTCATTCCGTAGATGAGGTTAACTTATTGCAACTCAGGTCTGAGCTCAAAGAAATTAAAGGGAATGTTAAGAGAAGTATCAAATGTTTTGAGACCCAACCATTATATGTTCTTAGAGATGATTTTGGTCAAATGCTAGAGATTAAAACCGTTCACAGAGAAGATATTGAAAAGGGCGATGTAAGAACAGCACGTTGGATGTTTGAGACACAGCCCCTTGACACAATTAACAAGGAGATCACAGAAATTAAAGTTGTCCGGGGAATATCTATGGAAGAAAATGTCAAAGGTGGAGTGAGTAAGGCAAAGTGGTTATTTGAAACTCAACCTTTGGAGAAAATCAAAGAAGAGTCAGAAGAGGTCATCACTGAAAAAGAAAAAATAATAGGTACAGATGTGTCCCAAAAGTGCTGGATGTTTGAAACACAGCCATTAGACATTCTAAAAGAAGTTTCTGAGGCAGAGCCTGTATCACCTGAAGAGATAGTAGGGGGTGATGTACAAACCACCAAGCACCTATTTGAAACACTGCCAATAGAGGCTATAAAAGACAGTGCTGATGTAGGGAAGCTTCAAAAAATCACTGCCTCTGAAGAAGAAAGAGGAGATGTTAGGCATCAAAAATGGATTTTTGAGACCCAACCGCTGGAAGAGATCAGAGAAAATAAAAAAGAGTACACACATACAGTGAAACTTGAAGAAGTTGACAGAGGAGATGTCAGGAAATATACACACATCTTTGAATCGAACAACTTAGTTAAAGTTGATGCATCACATAAAATAGAAGTGGAAGGAGTCACACAAGGTTCTGTGGAATGGAATAAATCTCTCTTTGAGACGACACCACTGTATGCTATTCAAGATCATCTTGGACAATATCATCAAGTAAAGACAGTCCAACAAGAAGAAATCCTACGAGGTGATGTGAGAAGTTGCAGATGGCTTTTTGAAACAAGGCCCATTGACCAGTTTGATGAAAGTCTTCATAAGTTTCAGATAATTAGAGGAATATCTGCCCAAGAAATGCAGGCAGGAAATGTGAAATCTGCTAAATGGTTGTTTGAAACCCAACCTCTTGATTCAATTAAATATTTTAATAACATAGAAGAAACAGACAGCAAATCTGAGCAAGCTATAGATATTGTCAAAGGTGATGTCAAGACCTGTAAATGGCTTTTCGAAACCCAGCCAATGGAATCTCTTTACGAAAAGGTTTCATTAATGACTGACCGAGAGGAAATTCATAAGGGAGATGTCAAAACTTGTACTTGGCTCTTCGAAACTAAGCCACTTGACACCATAAAAAATGACTCTGAAACAACTGCAAAATTGCAAACTGTGAAACAGGAAGATGTTCATGGTGGCGATGTTCGTACAGCATGTCTTCTTTTTGAAACAGAAAATTTGGACAGCATACAAGGAGAGGAAGGGAAGGAAATCAAGCCTCCGGAAATGGATATCCAAGCTGGGGATGTCTCCAGCATGACGTATAAATTTGAAAATCAGTCTTTAGACTCCATCAGTTCTAGTTCAGCAGAAGTTCTGAAACAAATCAAAACTCTAAAATCTGAAGATATTCAGAAAGGCAATGTTTTAAATTGTAGGTGGCTGTTTGAAAACCAACCTCTTGATTTGATCAAAGAAAGTCAAGAAGGTGATGGACTGGTTAAGACAGTGACAGACATACAAGGTGGAGATGTGAGAAAGGGATGCTTTATTTTTGAGACTTATTCTTTAGATGAGATTAAAAAAGAATCTGACTATATCAGCACCAAGAAAACAATCACTGATGAAGCAATAAAGGGTGATGTAAAAAATTACAGAATGCTATTTGAAACCCAGCCTCTGTATGCTATTCAGGATCAAGAAGGCTGTTATCATGAAGTGACAACTGTGAAAAAAGAAGAAGTAATTCATGGAGATGTTCGGAGAACAAGGTGGCTTTTTGAAACAAAGCCTCTAGACTCAATTAATGAATCAGGAAATGTGTATGTTATTAAGTCAGTCACACAAGAGGATATTCAGAAAGGAGATGTTAGTTCTGTCAGATACAGATTTGAAACCCAGCCATTGGATCAGATTTCAGAAGAATCACACAATATTGTACCCACTGTTGATAATATTCAAGGTGGCAATGTGAAGTCAAGCAAACGATTCTTTGAGTCTGAAAATGGTGGTCAGAATAATTATATAAGAACAGTAAGTGTCAATGAAATACAAAACGGCAGTGTTAAAACATCCACCTGGTTATTCGAAACCCACACTATGGAGGAGCTGAGAGGAGAAGGGTCAGAATACAAAAATGTCAAGACAGTCACCCAGGAAGAAATGCAGAAGGGTGATGTGAAGCAGGCAGTGTGGCTTTTTGAAAACCAAACTTTGGATTCTATTAAGGAAACAGATGAAAACACCACAACATTGACCAAGGAAGAAATTCCCCTTTCTGATGTGAAGACAACTACTTGGCTATTTGAAACCACACCTATGCATGCCTTCAGTGAAAATCGGATTGAAAGGGTAGAGATTATTGGCAAAAGCATTAAGGAAACACTAGCAGATCTTTACTCTCAAAAAGTTATTGAGTCTCCTGGGATTATCATAGAAGCTGATGAAGTTGGGGATGTCCGAATGGCAAAATACAAGCTAATGAACCAAACATCTCCTGAGATACAGAAAGAAGAGGTCATCAGAGTTGATCTCAGAAACATAGTCATGAATTTACTTTCCCAAAGAGACTATATAAAAAATAAGATATTGGTTAGTGAAGAGGAGAAAGGAAATGTTAACTTGACCAAATCACAATTATTAAATACATCAACAAAATTTCATGCTGAAAAGGAAGAGATAGTGAGAGGTGATGTACAACAGGCAATAAAAAACCTGTTCTCAGAGGAAAAGTCAGCAAAGAAAGGGATTATAATTCAGGAAGATGAAAGAGGAGATATTAACATGACAATCTATTGTCTTCTGCATGAAAATCCTAATGACACAATCAAGCGTGAAGAAGTAATAGGAGGTGATGTGAAACATACTATTCACCATTTATTCTCCTCTGCATCAAATAGCAAAGTCTCTGAAAGGGCTAAAATTGACACTTCTGAGAGAGGAAATGTTCAATTTTTCACAACATGCATAGAAACAGGAGCTTTGGATTATCTCAAACAACTCCAGACAGGTTCAGATGAAGCATTAACAACTAGGAAGCTGGAAGAAGAGGATGGAATAATCGCTGGTGATGTTGAGGGGACAAAACTGTTACTAAAGAAAAGGCAGCCTCAGGTTGAACGAACTGTTAATGAAACTGACATCATCCCCGGAGATGTCCAGAATACAGTTAAAGTTTTTATGACAGAGCCTCAGAGTACATCTGATCTGATACCCAAAGAAGAAATTATAAAAGGTGATCTGAAATCAACCCTGAATTCCCTCAACCAGGCTATAAATCAAAAATCAGTGGCTAAAACTGAAGAAATTATAAAAGGTGACATGATGGCCACACTGAAGTCACTCAAAGAATCAAGTGACAGATGGAAGGAATCGAATCGACAGTCCAATGTCAACCCTCCAGACATTGAGCAAACTATTGAGTGCCTTGAAAAGGCTACAAATACCAAGACAGAAATCCTGAAAAGGGAGATTATTCGAGATGATCTTGAAATATCATTAAAGTCTTTGCAAGAAGCACACAGAGCTTTCAAAGAGGTAAATAAAGAAGGTATAATGAAAAAGAATGTCCAAACTGGAATGGTAGGGTTCTCAGAAAGGGAGAACACAAAGACTCATCAGATGGCTAAACAGAGGGACCAAAAAAGTGTTTTTCAGCCAAGGCCAGGACTATTGGAACCAGCAACTGTGTGGCAAGCAAAAGGAGACATTGCCAAAGAAACTACAGGCAACACTGGTCATGGGATTTTAACGAAAGGAAGAACTGACATTACTATTCCAAGTGCCCCAAAAGGTGCTGTAAAGATAGTCATAGATCGTGAACAGAACAATGATGCTCTTGAGAAAAGCCTTAGAAGAATAGGTAATTCACAATACAAAGCTATGGCAAATGTGTTGGAAAGAGATGATGAAATAGGTGTCTGGACTGAGACCACCACCGAACAGCAACTTAACAATGAGCAAATGAACAAACAATTAACCTCATCTATGCCAAGGAAGAGAAATCAAAAGGCTATGGAAACAGAGACTATGAGAAACCTCAAAAAAGATGGTATCTATAACTCCACCCAGTGTATTGATAAAACACTTGGAACACAACACATTCAAAACTGCAAAATGAAGAATAACCATCAAAAGACTGAGGCTTCCCATTCAAGGGCTCCTAAAAATACCACAAATGCTAAATTATCGATAGAGAATCAAAACTTCACATGCAGTCCCAGCCAGCATCCAGTCAACCAGCCAGCTGGAGAAAAATATGAGGTAACAAGGGACTTTCAGAACCACACTCTCTTCAAGCGAGAAAATCAATATTCTAATGCAGATACAAAGAAAAATAACATGAACCTTCGACCTTTGCCTGTAGATCAAGACATATCAAATGTAACAGAAGTGAAAACCGGCAGGAAACATTACAATAAATTCAAGGTAACTGACAAAGAATACAAAACCGATGTCCATCTGGAAAGCCAGGACTTTTTAATGAAGACAAATACTTCCAAAGAGTTAAAAATGGCAATGGAAAGGTCTTTTAATCCAATCAACCTTAACCTTGAAAATAATGTAAAAGAAAGTGAGGGCTCACTTCCACCTCCATCTCCACCTCCTCCTCCACCTTCCAATGCATCATCTGAAATTGAATTTCCTCTTCCTCCTCCACCTCCTTTAATGCTGTTGCATGAAAGAAATGAGTTTCCTCCCTCATCATCCACCGAGAAGATAAGAACTGACTTTGAAAGTTTCCCTGGCCTGCCTCTTCCTCCTCCTCCACCAGTAGGTGAGAAATCCGAAAGCGAATGTATATCCATGCTTCCTCCCCCTCCCCCTTCTCTCGCTCCATCTCAATCAGCACATCCTCTTTCCACCTCTGTTCCAGAAAAGCAGAGTGAAGCATTCATGCATCGATATTCCCCAGAAGAAGCCTCAAGATCTCAGCAAACTCATTCTCAGGCTAAAATCACCAGAAAAAAATCACCACCACCCACATTGCCCAAACCCAAACTACCGAAGCAACTTGAAGAAAAAATGAACTATCTTTCCTCAAAAGTTGAGTCAGAAAGTTCTCTATCTGATATGCAAAGCAAAACTACTCTCTCAGAGAATCAGAAACAAACAATGATGGCAACTGGCTGGGAACACAGAGAGACAAATCAGGAGGTACTCAGAAAGAGTCTTGATGAAAGAAAACAACTATCTATTGACTCTGTCAAGCCTCTCTCACAGTCAGTTCTAACATCTTCAGTCGTCAAAGGAAAAGAGGCAGCACCTCTCATAAAATCCCACTCATTTCCATCAAGTTCAGAACAACAAAGTCCAAAGCCTTATGTGAGAAAATTTAAGACACCTTTAATGATTGCAGAAGAAAAATACAAACAACAAAGGAATGAGCTTGAAAAGCAGAGACAGGAGAATTCTCATTACAACATTGTCAAAGCAGAAAGCCAAAATCAAAGTGTATCTGAGTTGGAGAAGGAAATGCGGATAAAAACAACAAACAAAGAGGACTCTCTAGCCAGAATGGATGCAGAGCTTCCTATGGTCAAATTCAACCCAGATTCCCAAAGCAATGCTGCAGTTCTAGACATACGTTCTGACAGCCAGCACTCCATGACTTCAGCAGTGACAGCTGCTACCAAGAAGCTCCAGGATGTCCTAGCAGCCTCCAAAGATAAAAGTAATATGAAAAAGGAAGTTCTACAGAGCTCAAGGGATATTGTACAATTGAATTCAGCTTGTGAAATTAACCAGGTTCAACAAGAACACTGGGCACAGCAAACACAACAGGAGAAGTATCAGAAAGAGTTCCACTTGTCCCAATGCAAGGCAGTTTCTCCAAGTTTCAAAGTCAAAACCATTAAACTTCCAACTCCATTGAATGAAACAGACCACAGCTTTGGAAGTTGCATAAAACAATCTGAAGTTGAGGCTCAGACCACTACCAAACAACTGCATCAGGAAACTAAGAAAACTCAAACAAGCGCAGAATACAAAAATGAGTCTGTGGCTGAAAAATATCGTCAACTACCTAAGAAAGAAAAAAGAATGACAGTATCAGTGCCTACAAAATATGCAGAGAAATGTCATGACAGCAACCTCCAGAAAACTGCTGAGATGACAAGTGAATTTAGGCAATCTGTGAGAGAGAAGCTTCCAGGGGATAAAGAAAATAATCAGGTACTATCAATGATGAGTCTAAATGAACAGAGATTAATAGATGAAAGACAACAAATATGTTTGAAGAAAAAGTCAGAACCAAAGGTAGTACAACAACAAATGACTGATATTGAGTCACAGACTAGGAATTTTCAGCAAACACAAATGCAGACTTCTGAAAGTACAGCTGAACATAACAAATTGTCCACGCCGTATAATACACTTCAGGAAACAAAATGTGTCAGAGGCAAGGACACACCACAGAAACAAGTCTTTTCTGAGACTAAAGATTCAAAGCAAGAGATTACACAGAACAAATCTTCATTTTCCTCTGTGAAAGAATCCCAGCAGGAAGATGGAAAAGCTGCCATAAATATACTGGAATTCTTGAGAAAACGTGAAGAAATACAAGAGGTCTTGTCAAGAATAAAACAGTTTGAAGCAGAACCAAATAAAAACAGTCTTAAAACCTTTCAGACACTGTTAAATATTATTCCCTCCTGGCTGATAAGTGAAGAAAGAAGAGACCATGGGATTCAGATGTCCATGGAGAATAATTTAGAAAAAATCAAAGAAGAAATAATGTATATTAAAACCCAAGCAGAAGACAGGCTTGTGTCCTGTGAAGATATAATTCAGTCTGCCATGATGGCCTCCAAATCAGGAAAGCAGGAAACAAGAAGGCATAAGCCTACTAGCCTTAATGACACATCATTCAAAGTGCTGAGTGTTAATGCCAACTCTAATATAAACAGGAAACAGAAAGAACATAAAATCATAGAAGAAAAAATAGCTCACCATCAAGTAGAAACGCATCATGAAGCAATTGCTCAAGATCATGTACAAAAACATCAGGAAAGGAAGCTAGAAAACAGCAAGATTTCTCCTCCCTCTTTAAAAACTCCCCCACCATCACCCACTTTCATAACGATTGAATCCACTCGAAGACCAGAAACATCCTCCAAGGAAGAGCTTTCTCAAGCCTCTAAAAAGGAAAGCTGTCCTGAACCCTCCCCAAGAGGATCCATGGTGCAAACACCTGGAACTCAAAGAGCAAACACCTCCCCTTCTCCACCCCGGAGTCGCTCTGAACAACTTGTCAAACTCAAAGACACCACCGCAAAGTTATCCAGGGGGACCATCCCAGGTCCTCCAGTGACCCCAGTTCCAATTGTAGAGAAGAGGTCTGAAATTGTCATGTCTCCTGCAACTCTGCGTCGTCAAATTAAGATTGAGAAGCGAGGTGGGGACTCTCCACCTACAATCACTATACCTGTACATGTAAATCCTGTGGGCAGTGGATCCTTCAGAGAATCTGTGGGAGCTCAGGAGGAAGTGAGGAGAGTACAGCAAAGGGAGATGTATGTTCACAAGGATGGAGTCAATGCCGGGGACAGCCTCATGCCTGATAGCCAGAGCTACGACGCGGTGGAAATCATCCGCAGGGTCGAGGGGCCTCGCCTGTCGGAACACACCCAGAGATATGAAGCTGCCAATCGAACGGTTCAAAGGGCCGAGAACTTCGTCAAGGGGCATGAAAATGAAATGGACAGATGGTTCAGGGAATTTGAGAACGGCCCAGTTTTTGAAGCAAAATCAGAGAAGAGAGTCTATGCCAATGGAGACGCACACCATAACAGACAACAAGAGGGCCGTGCATTCTGTAAGGACGAATTTGAATCTCTACGAAACCATCATTTTGCAGGCTTTGCTTACAAACAGCCTAGGGAACGGCAAGAAACAGTTTCTGTGCAGCAGCCCAGGGTTTGCTCTGACACGAGGTCTGTGAGCGAACGCTTCTCAGGCATTCAGGCGTTTGAGAGCCAAACTGTGGGCTCAATGACAGCGTCCTCATCGCTCAGGTCAGAGGCTGGCAAGTCAGCCCTCGACTTCAAGCACGCTCCTCCAACCTATGAAGATGTTATCGCTGGCCACATCTTAGATATCGCTGATTCACCTAAAGAACGCAGGAGGGATTTTCAAGAGACTTGGCAGGAAAGTGGGAGGGTTTTTGAAAGCCTGGGATATAAAGCATCAGATGTATCCACAACGGAGATGAGGAGCACTTTCCAGGAGTCTGCCTTTATAAGTGGTAAAGGAGCCTGAAGAGTGGGAAGGGCGATTAACCCACTTACAGCATTCGCTGCATGGTTTGCAACTAACAGTGTGTGGAAATAACCACGTATGGTATCCTAAAACTAATGATCTCCCCTGTACACTAATACCTTCTTCAGTCTGCTTTCTTTCCAATGGCATTGTGTGAGAATAATAAAACCTATCAAATAGATTATTAAAACCTATATTTGTCAAGGTAAATGAGGCTTTGCATTACATAGTAGATACGTAAATAGTTGTTGTGATAGTATTAGTAATTACACTACCATATACATATGTATCTTAGATTACAGAGCATTATTATTTCACTTATTTGTTTAGGACAATATTAGGTGATAATTCTTTGGCCTAATATTGATTAATTTTAATGGCATATTTAATTGGTTTCTACACTAAATTTAATACAACTTAGTAATCCAAGAAAGGGCTCACATGTTTACGATTTTTTTTTTCTGGTATAAGTGTAGACTTGGAGTAGATATTTTATATATTTCACCGGTATTCATTTATATGAAGTTTATCTTTCTCTGATGTCATATGTGTGGTTTCCTAACTGATTTTTTTTACCTTCCTAAAAATAAATTAAGTTACAACTAATTTGACCTTACATATGAACATAAAAAATACATATTGAAACTAGATTAGGTCCAAAAATGTGAAAATTAAATCATATAATCTCATGACATGGACTTTTAACATGAAAATAGAGCTGATTTTGTTGTATTTCTCTGCTTTTTACAACTAATAACTTCATGATAGATGCATTTGACATAATTAATGTGCATCCTTAATATAGCCCATTCTATCAGACACGTTGTAAGAATAGTAAGCTTAAAAAAGAACTGCTGAAATTCATAATTATGCCTCTCTCTTATTTGTAACACAAGTATCTAGTTTATTGGGTTACTATGGTTTATTAATAGACTACTTCTGATATAATTAAGCAATGCTGTCTAATTAATTTCAAATGTTCATTTTCTGCTAACATCACTTAAAAACATAGAAAATAAAATGAAATAATGTTAAATATAAGAATTTGTTCCCCTTAGAACCAAATAATCAAGAAATTACTCTCACTACTCTAGACTGAGTATCTAAGACACTAAAGTATACTCATGTTTTATAAAGGACTATAAGTATGTTTGCTCTTACAGGTAACTAGTGCAAAAACTTAATTATTCTCACATGATAACTATAAGGATCAAAAGGAATATTAAGTCATCTTTCTGTGTCAGTGGTAAACCACAACACAAGTACTGGTTAGTCATGTTACAACTATTATTTACAGAGATTAACATTTACATGAACAAAGAAGGGATGGATTATACGACGACTATGAAAAGCAGATGTGAGACCCCAAAGACTAAAATCTAAAGCCATTTAGATTGAGAAAAAGGCCCCTGAAAATTTTCACATATTCCAGTTCCATTATATATAGTTAGAAAGTATTGGTATCACAAATCTAAGTTGATAAGAAACTAATAAAACAAATGTAAAATGACCTTGGCTTAAAAAATACCTATGTACTTTAGAAAGATTTATCCAGAATGCTTCAAAACAATGAAAATGTTGGAACAAGTTATAAATAAATCTGTATATGTATGGAAAGCTCAGTTTCTTAAAATGATAAGGTTTTTTTCTCAGGGTTCTCCATGGCTGAGTTTTATATATAGAGATAGATAGATAGATAGATAGATAGATAGATAGATAGATAGATAGATAGATAGATAGATAGAGATATTACATTAAATGCTAATGAGGATATTTTGCTTATATATAATTACTTAAAATGAAATTTTAATGTTTAGACACATTTGACACATTACACTAATTTTGATCATTGTACCAGATCCTCCAAACTAATGACAACATCGTCTTCATTCAGAAAAGCAGCATGAAGATAATTGTCTTAGGGTTTTCCACTTCATTTGCATGGCCAATTAAAATATTTGTTTTTTCATGTCTTTAACATTGTAATTGAGGATAGATATATATGTCATATATCATATATATATATATATAATACATACAAGCTTTTGTAAATTTTTATTTTTAGAAACTGCCTCTCCAAGACAAGGAAATATGTATACTTTGTCAAAAGACAGTTTATCCAATGGAGTGCCTAGTAGCAGACAAGCAGAGTTTTCATAAGTCCTGCTTTCGATGCCACCATTGCAACAGTAAACTGAGGTAAAAATATTTTGTGCCCCGTGGAACAAATATTCAAAGATCTTTCAATGTACACACAATATGATATCTCTAGGGAGATGCAGTATTTTCCAGATTAAGCTGCTATCACCAGTTAATACCACTGCACAAAGGGATTTGCTCATGCTCTGTTTTTATCACTTGGGTTAGCTAGACCATTTCTCCTTTTGGAAGTTTGCTTTTCTAATCAAATCAAGAGGTACCCTTTATTTAAACATAAAAATTACATGGCTAAGAAAACTTCAAAATTATGGTGGAATCCAGTATTTTCAAGTTAGCATTTTAGTCTAAAGTCTGAACTCTAGAGAAGGAATTGGTAATAATTTTCTGTTCAGAGCAGATAATAAGTATTTTTGCTTTGTAGGATAGGGTCTTTCTATCCTTACTCAGTTTCCATTGATCTGCAAGAATAAAGAAAAAGATGAACGTGTCTCTAACTGAATAGACCTAGCTGTGTTTCTAGTAAAATCTTGAATACGTAGCCACTGAAAAGTTAGAGTTTTCCCATATTAAAACTAAAGTACATATAAATTAAAAAAAAAATTTAGAGCATCAGAGGAACCTTTTTATTCTCTGAAACAATGGAAGTACCCTGTCAACACAGTTCCAAATGCACACATTTTCCAAATCTCTTGAAGAAAATGCATTTAAACTAATGTGACACTCAGTATGACTGTAAGTTGAGATGCTAAAATGGGAGTTATTTGCTGAATCTAATGTGAATCTCTCAGATTCTGGCTTTCCTGATTTTAATTGACACTGTCAAACATCCTTCATTGTGACATCCTTTTCCCTTGGTTTCCATGACAGCACAGGATAATTTTTTTTCTTATTTCTGAGTTTTCTGTCTAAAGTACCTGTGTGGGTGACTCTCTTTGTAACAACATGTTAGACTTCTCCAGAATCCTGTTATGGGAATTTATTCTTCTTACAGTTCCTATTCTATTCTTTCTATTGAATCCTATCCATTCCCATGACATAAATTATAATTCATGCTGTAAGGACTCTGAAATCTATACTTCTAGCCAGATTTCTCCTCTGTGCATCAAATGTTTATAATTTTGGGCTAGCATATTTTTCCACATATTATTCTATCCCAGTATGACAAACTTAATATGATTCATCTTCTCTCTACCGAAGTTGCTTCTCTGACAGTGTAAGTCTCTACACAACTGTATCAGTAAGTGACATTAATATTAACTGAGTGACTAACACATTATGTAATCTTTGATTCACTTCTCTTCTTCATTTTCTACATTCAAGCCATCACCAAATCCTGTAATTATAGGACTCATAATTACTTCTCCAGCTGTGCATATTTCTCCATCCTCACAGTCTAGCTATTCTTCAAGCACATTATCTTCCGTGTAGAATAACTCTACATTCTACATAAGTGGTCTTTCCAGTATTTCTTACCACCAATACCAACAACCTTTCCCAATGGTGACATCCACATCGTCACAAAACTATTTCTCTAGAATGCAATCTTGAGGTCACATCTGTGTTTAAAATATGTAATAGCTTTCCATGTCTAATAAAAAGTAATATTAAAGAGTGAATTGAGAAGCAATCCAATTCAGGATATGATCCCTGCTTATTTCTAATACCTCTTTCATTCCTATTACAGCTTATTTACATGTTAATTTTCTAGCAGAATAAATACATTTTTCTTTCCCCAAACCATCAGTTTTCTATTTCACATCTAGCTGGCTCCAATGTTGTTTTTCTGATTGTAGGATTTGTTCTCACCACTCTTCAGCTCTAGACCAGGCCAATGTCCACTCATTCTTCAGACATCAGAGGAGACCATATAAGCCATGAAGCCTGATTCAACCCCTTGGATAGGCACAGTCTCCTTCCCCTATTTTCTGCAGCATCCCTTCACTAAATCAAACATACTTAGATTTGCTCCCATCATTGTGTTAGTGCTTATCTTCCCAATATCTAGTAAAGACTGACATGTAATGAGGAGCCAAAAAGCATATATTCACTGACTGGTATTTCAAGAAGCATACCTATTGTACCAAAAACAAAACAAAACCACACTCGTAGAATTATTATAAAATGAGTATTTTGCAACTACTACTAAAGTCAAGAAATACAGTTTTCTGGCCACTCCAGAAGCCTCTTTTATGTGCTCCATCATAAATACAACTGCTTTAGCCTTATCTATTGTGTGGGTGGGTGTGTTTGCTCACCTGTGTGTGCCAGTCCTGGGGCTTGAACTCAAGGTGTAGGCACTGTCATTGAGCTTTTTTTCCTTTCCTTTTTTTTTCTTTTTTGGTGAGGCCTGAACTCTGGGCCTGGGCTCTGGCTCTCAGCTCTTCAGCTCAAGGCTAGCCCTCTACCACTTGAGTCATAAACCACAGCTTATTGTTGGTGATTAATTGGAGATAAGAGTCTCACAGACTTTCTCATCCAAGATGGCTTCAAACTACAATCCTCAGAGCTCAGCTTGAATAATAGAATTACATCATGAGCCACTTGAACCGGGTTATCCTTGTCCATTTAAAAACAAAATTGAGGGGCTGGGAAGGAGGCTTTTGGTAGAGTGCTTGTCTGGTATGCATGAGACCCTGGGTTTGATTCCTCAGCACCACATAAGCAGAAATAGCTGAAAGTGGCACTATGGGCGAAGTGGTAGCCTTGAGCTGAAGAGATGAGGGACAGTGCCCAGGCCCTGAGTTCAGGCTTCATCTAACAACAACAACAAAAAAATGATATTCCTTTTTGGTCTTTTTTAAGTATATTTATTTCCCTTCCATTTTTATCTTCAAATTTATTTGGAAAGGTCTAAGGACATTTGACCTGTAGGATTGTCAAGAATTTTTGATTTCACACTCACAACACTCAGAGTATTATTAAGGACTTAAACCTCTGCAGTTCCAAACTGTTAGATGGGTGAGATCCAAGCTTGATGCTTTCTTCAAGGTAATGTTGAGAAGAGCATAGTAAATACATGTTTGTTTATCTCTCATTCTGTGATCTTAACAAATGCTGAGACATAATAACTACATTCACCTTTTGATGTTTGTAAAATGCTGTGTTCTAATTCTGTTATCTTTGTCACTTCTTAGGATACTTCTACAAACACACTTCCTATTACTGTTGAGTAAATACACAGTGGTACACTTGGTGTAGGAAGGAAAATAAGCTCATGGAATTATCAACTTATTCCCTTTTTTAGCAATTAGCATATTATTTGTCCAGCAAGATAATTTAATTGTTTCTTATGGTTCCTTGGAGGTAACAAATTGTTTAAGAAATATTTCTATCCTTATAGATTCGTAAATTTAGCTATATTTGATTAGTTTCAATCAAATATAACAGTTAACCTTATTAAAGACCAAATTGTCCTCTCCATGGTCAGTGAGTGCTTAATTGAGATGTCTCCTGAGTCTTTTTGGCATGACCTTAGTCTCATTCATCCATTCTCTATTGTTTACATTATAGTACTATATCTACTGTTCAAATCATACAGACCATACATGTCATGTTTAATTCTATGCCTCATTTAATCTTAGTTTGCAGGAAGTAAGTTATTAATGTTTGTCAATAATCCTGGTGTTGATATCTGTGTAATTATTGTGTTTAGTAAGGCTTGTTCTCTACTAGATTCTTCATAAAATATTCATGGATACAGTAAATTCTCACATACTAGTAATACTTGGTCTGCTATGCTTATGGCAAAAAGTCAGCTTTTAAATTAAAATCCTTGTAACTTTCACTTATTTCACTAAGTATTCTAAATGTATTATTTTATTTTCTTCTGGCATAAAATGTTGAAATAGTCTGATGATGAGGAAATTTTCCTTGGACACATTCTTCTTCTTAATATACTTTCTTTTTATTTAAAGTTTAGTAATTTATTAAATTAGTACTTAGTTTCGTGTCATTCTGGGTCAATAATGTCAATTATGCAATTACTTCAAAATGTCATTACCTATTTTTCATATTAAGGAATTTTCTTAATTATAGAATTCATTATTTAATGTGTTTTATTACTTTGGTTTTTCTTCTTCAGGACACCATTTTTGGCTATTCAATGGCTTATTTGTTCCTCACTTTAATATGATTCATCATCCACCAAATCCTTTCAATTTTATGATTTCTTTTTATCAGTGTTTAATTTTTTATTCATTTCTTCTAAAGAACTATTATGTTTATTCAACATTCTCTTTTATTTGTTTAGTTTTATTGATGAGATATTTTCTCTTATTTCTATTTTTCCACATTTTTAACTTTTTCTTATTTCTGAAGTCACTTGTGAAATTTTTTAGGTCACTTTTGTGTTGTTTCCACTTTTATCATGTTCTTAAGATTTAAGCTTGTATTAAAATAGGGGAGTTTTTCCTAATTTTTGAGCATGTCTTATTTCCTTAGAATAATTTTACATAGCGTTTTTCCTGGATTTTGCTGTTTATAATTATAAGAAATAATTTTTACCAATTCTTCAGGATTTTAAGGCTTTTCTTATTTCAGAGACCTACCTCTTTTAGTTTTCATACATAGCTAACAACAATAAGATGCCTACAATTGCAGGATTTTTCTGGCTCACTTTCACTCCCTTATCTTGGTTCAGACACTTTTGCTATATCTGCTTTCATTATCCTGTTCTGATTCCCCTCTTACATTTTCTCTCTCTTTAGTTTATCTTCAAAAACTGGATACTAGGGGATCCTTTTTGAGAGTTCAGCTCCCCCATACTTTTCATTCTTTCCTATTATGGTACCTTGGTACTCTGCCTACTTCAAATAACAAAATCCTTTCACTTGTAACAATTTCTCTCTGTGGTGTTTACTAGAAGTGGTTCTGATTTTTAGACCTATCAGACACCTTCACTCCTCCTTCTGCTTCATCTATAGTTGAAATCACCTTGTTCGTCTTGTGGCTAGCAGTGGTTTGTCATTAGCCCTGTGAAAATACCGTAGAGAGGGGTTACAATTACCGGGTCAAGGTAATGAGTGCGTTGCTTATCAAGCATCGTTGCCTCCTCCTTTGCTTCCCCTTCCCATCCCTTCCCATCTCCCCCACCACCACTCCCCAACCCCCATTTCTCCCCCCCTCTTACCCCCCCCCAGCACCAAAGTTGTAAAGTTCATTTTCGACATAACATCTTGTACATCTCATTGTTGCAGTGGGTCCACCTGTATCCCTATTTAAACAATTGGTGTTTTCCCTTCCCTTCCACAAATTATACCAACATGGTTTCCCTTATTTGCAATAACTAGTATATGTCTGAGACAAGCAGAAATGGTCAGATAAGTTGATGTTAAGCGAAATGAACCCCAAGATAAGGATTTAAATGTTTTTTTTTTTTTTATTTCTGGCTATTGTTTATAACGTATTTATAAGATATTGCTTGTCAGTTTTGTTGCTAATATTTTCCATGAATTTCAAGTCCTGCATATCCTATACTGGTAGAATCAAGGTTATTCAAAGTTGTGTTATTGCCTCTAGGTGTGATATTCATTGAACTAAATTAGTATTGTGGTGATCACCCTAAAGAGGCCTGATAAACTATGGCATAGCAAAGTTTACCAATAGATTCAAAATCTAGCTAACAAGAAAGTTCGTGGGGCTGGGGGTTTAGCTCAGCGGCAGAGTGCCCTCCTGGAGAGCACAAGGCCCTGGGTTTGGTCCTCAGCTCTGGAAAAAAAAAAAAAGTTCGTATCACTTAAGAATTTTTATAAGGTTTTTCATTGTGAAAATACTGTACAGAGAGACTACAGTTACATGAGTAAGGTAATGAGTACATTTCTTATCAAACATTGTTGCCTCCTCCTTTGTTTTTACCCTACAATCCTTTCCCTGCCACTTCCACACTATGCCCCCCTCCCCCGCCCACCTAAATTGTAAAGTTAGTTGTTCAACAGTGTCTTGTACGTCTCATTGCTACAATGAGTCAACCTGTATCCCTATTTAAACATTTTGTTTTTTCCCTTCCCCTCCCCAAATTATACCGACATCAAATACAGTCAAAACAGGGGTTATACCGTGGGAGAGGAACATACAAAGAAACAAAAAAAAATCACATGGTACCTTATAAATACTTTAGTAACAATAGAAAGAAAGAAAAAACTACTTGTGTCCCTATCTTGGAGTTCATTTCACGTAATATCATCTTATCTGGTCATATGTACATAGCTTTTGACCTTTTCTGCTTGTCCCAGATATATACTAGTTATTGCAAATAAAGAAAACCATAGGACCTATGTTTCTTTGGGCCTGGCTTACTTCACTTAATAAAATTGTTGAAAACTGCAGCACCTTACCAATCTTTGAGTTAGCACAAATTAGCATTATAATTGTATAAGGCATGTAAATTCTACTATAAGATCTATCATGTCAATATTTCATATACATCATGAAATTACGAAACTTACAAGACATGTATCATGAAAGATACCAGTGGTACCTATCATCAAACAAAAATGTTCAATTGATAAGTTTATTCCTATTGCTACTAAGTGAATTTTTGTTTGAAGCATGTGGCTAAAATAAATAATTTTCTAGTTATTGTGCATTGCAATAAATACATGAGACATTGTTTAATTATTTTTTTTCTTTTTGGCAGTTTGGGAAATTATGCATCGCTTCATGGACAAATATACTGTAAACCTCACTTGAAACAGCTTTTTAAATCTAAAGGAAACTATGATGAAGGCTTTGGACATAAACAGCATAAAGATCGATGGAAATGCAAAAATCAAAGCAGCTTAGTGGACTTTATTCCCAATGAAGAACCAAATGTGTGTGAAAACACTGCAGCAGACAGTCTGTTCCTTGATTCTGATAAACATTTAGATGTTGATGATAAAGATGATTTGAGAAAACTAGGGGAGAGAGGAAAGTTAAAGATCACTTGGCCTCCTTGCAGGGAGGTGCCTAAGAAAGACTTTCCCTTGAAAGAAGAAATTAAAATGAGAAAACCTAAGTGGCCACCTCCAGTGGCCAATTCTGTTTTCTCAGAATTTACAAGTGAGCTACAGGTAGAACTTAATAAAGCTCTGGAAGAGAAAGGACAAGAACAAGCTAATCTTTCCTTATTGCAACCATACCTGCAGCCCACCCACATGTGTCAGAGAGAGAATATGACAGGAATTAAAGAAACGAAAATATATGAAGCAAGAAATGATGAAAAGGAGGAAGGAAATAAGAATGTGCAAGATAGGCTGAATGAAGCTGAAGAGGTGAAGAATAAGAGAAAAAGTGAAGTGGATCTTCAAGACAGGCATAATATGGTTGTGCAGAGTGAAGTAAAGGAGAAAAATGAGAACATTAAGGAATCTGATGATGCAAACATTTTACAGGATCCTAACACTGATTATGAGGTGGCACCAGAAACTTATAAAGAGAATTTGAATAAAAATAATAATAACAATTACACAGCAGTCTCATATCTGAACAACTGCAGGAGTAATACATCTGTTTTAGGATTTCCTCATCTGCTACCACTGTCAAATAAAGCAAATGACACTGCATGTGAACATCACATTAAAAAACTAGAAAACACATCTAGAATTTCTCAGTTACTTGGCATATTTGAGTCTGAAAAGACATGTCCTAGGAAGGTACTAGGTACGGCTCTGGATAAAGACGCTGACCAAGAGACTGCTGGCAGTCCTGAGCAGTCAGCTTCAGATCCAGGCCTCCAGGGTGAAAGTTCCATAGTCTCTTGTGAAGAAAACCTCTTCAACATGAAAGACAACCATGCAAATAACAGAAATTTACGCTTTCTCTTTTCCAATTCTGTGAAAATCACTGCTTTTTCTAAGAAAAGTGAGAACATTTTTGAATGTGATTTGATGGATTCCATCGATCACCTCAAAAACATGCCTTGTTTGTATTTAAGAGGACTTGGGAAAGATGTCAAGCACCGCTGCAGTGAAAAGATGGGAGACACTGAGGGTGATGGACACGGAGGTTCAGATTCTCTGAACCCTGAACATGCATGGGAGTCTGCACTTCCCAGCATGGAGGACCAGGCTAAACACCTTACTGCAGAGGAGCAGATTAAAAGGAACAGATGCTACAGTGACCTAGAGTGAAAGATGTCCAGCCACTTGCAGACGCAACACACTCAGGCACTGAGAGGAAAAAATTCTTGGAAAGATTTGGAAACTTTGATCAACTTCTCTTGAAGTTGTTGTAAACATACTGCTCTCAACTCTCATGTCTTTCACAATGGAATATTTCTTGTAATGCAACTCATAATTCTTTTTTTTTTAATTTATTTGAATCTCCTGTTTTGAATGGAATGAAGAGATAAAGCACTATGGCTATGTTTTCTTCTCAAGGGTTATTTATTTACATCATGGTTTTCATGTTGGAAATCAGGGTTGAGATTCTCTACTGTGGATATTTTTCCAAGTTCTTATACCTTCTTAATAATTTCTGCTGAAATAAATTTCAATCCCCTGGTGTGCAAATCAGTATACATCTGTGGATTTTCTCATGCTGCATATTGTCATATGAAGTAGTATATTTTCCAACAATTAAAAACATGTACACTTGCTTGTCCATGTATGCACAAGAATAATCTTGAAAAAATTATGAAACCAAAGTCAGTTTTCATTCTTTTATTTTTACTATGAAAGATATGAAAGTTACTAAAATTCTTTTAAATAGTTACCTGTATTAATCTAGCATGGAATAAGTTTATAAACATTTGATGAATGAAAGACAACTATCCTCCAGAATAATGTAGAGTCCATACTCAAAAATAAATGGAAACTCAAAGGGCTCCAAAATTTACTTAAATTAATTATGCATATTGTAATTCTATTGCTTATATCAAAGAATAGACTGTTTAAAAATTAAATCACTAGCTTGACCAACTTTTTTAAATAAGTTTTTTAGTGTAAAAATACTGTACAGAGGGGTTACAGTTACATGAACAAAGTAATGTACATGACTACATTTCTTATCCAGCATTTATCCCCTGAATTCTCTCAGACCACAAGGGAATAAAATTAGAACTCAACATCAAAAGCCACCAAAGAAAGTCCTATACCACATGGAGGCTGAACAGCACACTATTGAATCACCAGTGGGTCATGGAAGAGATTAGAAAGGAAATTCAAATGTGCATGATGGTCAACAAAAATGAACACACAAATTACCAGCTCCTCTGGGACACAGCAAAGGCAGTACTCAGAGGCAAGTTGATAGCTCTGAGTTCCTACATCAACAAATTGGAGAGATCTGAAACCAACAATTTAATTGACCAACTTTTAAAAGTAGCATTTGATACATATTTTATTCTTGTTCTAAAGCCATTCTTTTGAAAATTTAGTTTCTGAACTACCACTGCTTTTGCCTTTATTGAGATATATTTGATGATTTTTCAAGAAAAATACATGAATATCAATCAGTGGTTTTGCATAAATTTGGGAAGAACATGTACGTAACAGACCTTATGCCATATTCTTCTACTTAAACACAAACCGATGACTTTCTATAAATAGGAAACTGAAGTGCAATTCAGTGTTGGAAATAATTTCTTGTTAGAAAGTATAACAAATTCCCTCTGGCTAGCACATTCTCAACAGATATCTGAGACCTATGTTGTATAAGTTAACTAAGGTTGCCATAACAAATTCTTACAGGTTGGATGGCTTTAACAACAAAAATTCATTTTCTCATTGATCTGTAAATGAGAAGCTTGAAGTCAAGGTGGAGGTACTCTTAGCTCTTTCTGAGGCTGCTCTCTTTGCTTTCACATTGTTATTATTTTGTTAAGCTCCCACAAATTTTTCCTAATTTTTATAAGGTCACCAGTCCTATTAGATTGAGGACCACCCATATGACTTCATTTAGCCTTTATTACTTACTTAATGGATCTATTTCTAAATATAATCTCTTTGACTTCAACATACAACCTGTTCATAATAGTTTTGAAAATATTTTTATTTCCTTTAAGAAGTTGTACAATACATGTGGCCGTAGCTCAAGTGGTAGAGCACTCACCTTGAGCTGAAGAACTCAGGGTCAGCACCCAAGCCCAAAGTTCAAGCCCCATGACCAAAAAAAAACAAAAAAACAAGAAGTTGTACAATACAGTTGGTATTCCATTGCGTCTTGATCAATGTCACCCATTTGAACATTCTCACCCATCCATCCCACTATGCCCCTTCCTTTACTTTTTTTTAGTTTTTAGGTTATATATTGAATTTTTTTGCCATTTAACAAAGCAGTTCATGTATACAATGCATCTTAATCTGTCACCTTCAACATCTTCCCCTGCCCCTTAAACCTACTCCTTCCCTTGTTTTTCTCGATTCTGTGATATATATGTATATCTATCTATCTATCGATCGATCGATCGATAGATAGATAGATAGATAGATAGATAGATAGATAGATAGATAGATAGATAGATAGATATACATATATATATAATGCATTCCTATCTGTATCTACTCTCTTCCCCTGTTCATTCTTCTAACACTCTCCCTTGCCTCTCTCTGCAAGTACCCATTCTCTGGTTCTTGTTTTGCTGGATTTTGACTTAGTCTTTCTGAAGAATTACTGGAACTCTCCATGGAGTCTATTACACTTCAGTTCATTCATCTATCACCACTTGCTTAACACCCATTGTGTTTGCTTATAGATTTATAGGAATATTATAAATGAAGACAAATATGCAACCTGTATTTCTTATGCTCTTGGATTGGAAGAACTAACATCATAAAAATGCCAATACTTCCCAAAACAATTTACAGATTCAATGCAATACCCATCAAAATCACAACATTCTTTAATGAGATAGAGAAAACAAACAGAAAATTTGTATAGAATAACGAAAGACTCACAATAACAAAAGCAATCCTTAGCAGCCAGAACAGTGTTGGAAGAATAACAATACCAAACTTCAAACTCTATTACAGAGCCATAGTAATGAAAATAGCTTGGTAATGACACAAACATAGGTTCAATGGCCAATGCAACAGAATAGAAGACCCAGAAATAACCCCACAGACATGTAGCCATCTAATATTCGATATGAGAAAGTCTGGAAGAAATACAGCTTCTTCAACAAATGGTGCTGGCCAAACTGGATATACACAGGCAGAAAACTGAAACTAGATCCTTATATATTGCTTTGCACCCAAATCAATTCAAAATGGATCAAAGATCTCAATGCAAGACCAGAAACCATGAAACTTTTACAGGAAAGCGTAGAGGAAACATCAGGCTTCCTGAGCACAGATCAAAACTTTCTAAGTAAAAATCCAGAAATACAGAAAAAAAAGGGGGGGGTGATAAGTGAGATTACATCAAACATAAAAGATTCTGCATGGAAAAGGACATAGCTTACAATTTAAATAGAAAAACTGTAGAATAGGTAAGACAAGGACTTGAATTTCAAAGAACTCAAAAAATTAATCCCTAGTAAAACCTCAAAAAACAACCCAATTAATAAAGGGGCTAAGAATGGCCAATAGACACATGAAAAACTGCTCAACTTCTCTGACCATAAAGGAAAGGTTCCACCTCACCCTAGTTATAATGGACATTAATAAGAAAACTAACCATAACAAATGCCTTGTGAGCATGTGCCCAAAAGAGAACAGTATTGTTAGTAGGATTGTAAGCTTGTTCAACCATTTTGGAAAGCATGATAGTGGTTCCTCAAAAAAACTAAACATAGAACTACCCTGTAACACAGCAATTACACTCCTGGGCATTTAAAAACAAGGATACACTAAAGCCACCACCACAACCATGTTTATTGCAGCATTAGTTACCATACCCAAAATATGGAACCAGTCCAGATGCCCCTCAATGTACAGATGTATCGAGAAAATGTGGAATTATACTCATCCATCAGAAAGAATGATATTATACCATTCATAAGGAAATAGGAAGACATTATACTAAACAAAATAATATATATTTTATACAATATAATCAAATACTGTGAAAATTGGTCAAGAAAATGTCATGTTATGGATCTAAAACAGCAAGTTTTTAATGTAAAGTGAATCACTATATTTTACACTACTCTTCATGTATTCTTAGTGATATAGCATCATTTCTATAATTATTTATGTTAAGATAACACAAAAGTTTCTGTAGGTGAAGTAATTTGTAAAAGCTTGTGACATAATTTCCTAAAGTATAGTTCCTTAATGTCAATGATCCTTTTTCTAAAAGTGACTCTTGCTTTGCAAAAAAATCCTCTCTTGGGAATCTGCCCAGTTAATCTCTTTACCCCAGTCTTCCGCTGAATTACATCAAAGATGAGCATCCACATAAAGTGATATCTACATTAAGGTGAGGAATATAAATATTGTTCTTTTTGTTTACTTTTCACTTAAACAACAAACTTTGTTTTTAATCTTCCAAATTAGTAATAGCATTTATTTATCATTTCTATATGGGTTACTTCTCCTGAATGACAAGTAGGAGTTTACACAAAGTCAAATATGCTTTAAAAATCCAAATGTAATTTCATTTAGTAATAACTTCACTTGCATAATGATGAGATCTTCCATCCAAATAATAAGGTTTAGGAAGTAAATATTCAAATAAAAATTTGAGTGAATTTTCTCAATGTTGCAGGATTATTTTATTTAGCTTTCAAATTACATCCCAATAAATTAAGTGACTAAAATCAGTAAAATTTATTTTCTCATAACTCTAAAGACTGGAAAAGTCTAAAGTCTAGATGTACACAGATGGACACCAGTTAAATTCGTACCAATCCTAACGATCTCATTTTGTCTTAACTAACTCTTTAACTCCAAATAAACTACCATTATGTTTTAGAATTCAACCTGCAATTCTTAGATGAACATTGTTCAGCTCATAGCAGGCAATAACCACATTTAACTTTTAAATTTTTTTTCCGGGGGGGTCGGTTGTGGGGCTTAAACTCTGGGCTTGGGCGCTGTCCCTGCGCTCTTCAGCTCAAGGCAAGCACTTGAGCCACAGCACTACTTCCGGTTTTCTAGTGGTTTATTGGAGATGGACTTTCCTGCCCGGGCTGGCTTTGAACAACGATCCTCAGATCTCAGCCTCCTGAGTAGCAAGGATTACAGGCATAAGCCACCGGCACCGGCCTTTTTAAAAATTTTTAACTAACCTGTTTATTAGTATTTTGCAATAACATCTCAATGATTTTTCACTTGGGACTTATATGACAAAACCGCATATTGTAAAGCTTTATGCTGTCAAAGTTAATATTTCTAGGAACAAAATTCTCTTGAAAATAAATAGGGCAGACCAAATATCATTTGAGAGAAGATTGTGTGATATCAGATTTTAGCAAATAAGGGACTGTGCATTGTTTATTCAAGACTAACCCATTTAATAAATCTTTTTTAAAATGTTCTGTCTCTTTGAAAACAGTACAGAATGGTCTTGGGCAGATTCAATACAGTCAGTCCTTTCCTAGAACTGTTTTCCCACAGTACAGGAAAACTAAAGATTCCAAACATTCCACCCATTCTTTAATATGCAGCTAACATGAATGTTGGAATAACTCATCAAAACTTCTAGTTTTCTATATACATCTCTAGAGTAATTTCTAAAGGCACATTGATTTTTTCAAGGAACTAGAGGGCAGAAAAGGAAAGTTTTGTGTAATAGCTACTGGTTACTACTTAATTGTAGAGAGCAGGAACATTTTCCCATTGCCAATAAGATGAACTTTAAAACAATAATCACAGATGTTGAAATAAAAGTGCTATACAATACTATTCTCTTTCTCTATCTCTCTCCCTCTCCCTTTCTCTCTCTTTGCATTATTATGAAACGGTGTATTTTCTAAATACAACATAAAAATTTTGAAATTTTCAGGTGCTGATAATGCAAAACCTCATAATCAAAAAATTAAATTGACACGAGGATCAGAATAAGTTACAAATATAATAACCAAATTCAGAATAAAAGCCAGGAAAACATTTTAGAGTACTGAGAATTTCTGAGCCTCGGTTCCTGGAAAAATGACTCTAATAGCAGACATGAAATACTTTGGATAAACATAATCTGAAAGCAATTTAGCCCCAGCATTGGTAAGGTCCTTTGGAAAGGCTACTTTAAGTTACCAAACAAGGACCATTTTCTCTGGAGGCTTTTCCTAAAAAAACTTTTTTAGGTTAAAATTTATAAATGCAAATGAAGAGTTGGAGTAAATACTTGTAAACTATCTAAGAGTTGCCATCATCCTTTAATGAAGTAACTTTGTTACAAAAAAAATCAATGGAGAATAAATAGAAATCCTAAACAATAAACACGATGGCATTATCCAGTCAGTAGATGTATCATGGAACATCTGGTATGTGTAGTTAGACTGAAAATAAGAAGAAGAAAAAAATAGGTAAATCATGGTATTCTCCATGTAGAGCTCCCAGACTAGAAACAGCTATTAAAAATAAAATAAAATAACCATCTACAGTGTAAGAAACCCAGGAAATGCATAACTACATAATTTATTTAGAAAAGGACAGATTAAAGTAAGCAGGTAGAAAATGAAATTTTCATTTTGTTATAATGTATTTGGTCGTAGTTTTTGTTATTGCCACAGTGGTAGTGCTATCCACAGAAGAGCCTCATCAGTTATTTCCGTACCTGCATTGCTTTAACTGATAATTGTCCACACTTAAACCATATACAATTACTGCTCAATAGAAGGCTAACTTGCACAAAAAGACTCACTTTTGCTCAAAAGTCTCTGTAGATTTGACTGATGCTTCACTTGAGACTGCATCTCTTAGACCAACTTCAGTTTAATCCTGCTTATTTTCCATCACTTCCTAACCTCTTGCTCAGAATCTAGTTCTTGGAGAAAACAGCCATCACCAGCTGGTGTTAGGAGTGGTCCAAGAAAGCAGATGGGATACTAAGTGGGAACTGAATTATTTTGTGCATGGCGGACAATGGGCACAAGGTGGCAGTGCAATTGTTACAATTCTCAGTAGTAGCACATAGAGACAAAAGCAAATGCCTACTTAGTACCATGATCAAATATAAGTAACGATATTGAAGCTCACAGTTGCAAGGAAAATGGCCATTGTTAAATTCTATTTCTCTGGAAATGATTGTACACAAAACACTGGGTATGGTGTAACAAAAATTAAGGGCTGAGTGCAACTTCATTTTAAGAGTAGCTGAGCCCCATGACAGGTTAAAATTTTTGCCACAGCTGTGAACTTTTTGGGGGGAAAAAATGGGGTTTAGGACCTAAATGGAGTTGAGTTGGCCAAGACATCCAAAACATAAACACAGGCCGCTGAGTCCTCAGAGCCTGAAAAATGGTCCATTCATTCTTACTCAAATTTTTTGTAGATGTCTCTCTCTAGCTCAACTATGTAATTGTGCTGTTCTTTACTGCCTCACTTAAGTGTCCATGATTCTGCTGGGAAATATGTTTTACACTATACTTGGCAGGAACACCCTATACAAGTTGAGTTTCATTCTCACAATAGTAGGCCATTTCAAGCATGTAACAACAATAATAATAATAATAGAAAATGAAGATGAAAAAGGAGAAGGAGGAGGAAGAGGAAAAGGAGGAAGAGGAGGAGGAGGAGGCTGCAAGGGAGAGACAGAAAGGAAAAGGAGAAGGACGCAGGAGAGAGACATGGGAGAGAGGGAAAAGGAGAGGGAGGAGAGGGGGAGAGAGAGAGGAAGAAGGAAAAAAAAGGAGAAATAGTGACACTCTGGGCTCAGAATTGTCACCTCATGGTTTACTAATGTCTCCTAATAATGTAAGAAAAATCTTTAGCCAAAGTGTGCAAGAAGTAGTAAAAATAAAATTGAGATAGATTGTGAAATTTTCTAAAGTAAATGTCAAATGAAAGCTTGTTTTATTACAAATAGTGCAGCTCTGAGTTGCTCCTATATAGTTGGCTTTTATCTTTTTTGTAGTCTGGTTGTATCATAGAAGTGTAACACTTCATATAGCCAAGGTTAAAAGGCAGATGGGAGCTACTTAAGGAAGAAAATATTGCATGATTTCAAGTCATTGAAAACAGACAACACATCAACACTTACTAGCCTAAGTGCTAAAGTATTCATTTACAGCATGAGAGACAGAAAGGGTGAAGAACGGGGAGGGGGGGAGGGGAAAGGGGAGAATGGGAAGAGAGATTGGATTTCACCGTGTGTCCCAATGGTTTACAGAAGAAGCTATTCTGAAGAAGCTCCTGGTAATATACCAACATGTACACCATTTCTCAATGCAATAGTCATTCGAGACTCTGCTGAGGAAAGTGTCCAAGGCCTGACACAATAGACCTGCCCAAGGCAGGTCCCACAATAGTTTCCATGTACCACATGCAAAAGAATCACCTTATGCAGTGAGTTTTGTGAGCTTTCCAGCAGCCTTGTACACAGGACAAAATGCTTCTTGAAATCACAGGGTAGTCATCTAACTAGGTTGCATTATTGCTGTAAACTTTCATCTTTTTTGAAAAATGAAAGATTTAAAATTTCTAAAGGTACACTTATTGGCAATGACAATGACTCTAATTTCTGTGTTTTTTTAAGTTGGTGTCAAATGTTTACTTATAGGTTTTACAGTGTGTCTATCACTCCCATTAAACCATTTCCTTGAGAAGGGCAGGCTAGAGAAATGATAGTTCGAATCAAGCATTTTTCTGGTTGCCTTTATTTGTTCATATAGAAGTTGCTTCAAATAAATTAGTTTAAAAGTAGTCCTAAAATAATTCATTATTTCTTGAACTCTAACCTAAAATATTTATTGTGCAATAAAAGCCTCAATGATTTTGTAATTGAGACGATATATTAAGCACGATTAACACTGGCAATCTCTAAGAACAAATATATTAAATGTCATGCCTTTGGCTCATTAACTGATCTTCAAAAAGAATCTTTGCATTTAATACTGTGTATGTTTTTATGGGTTAATGTGAGTGTGTGAATATGTGTTTAATAGTTAATGTCCAAATTATAAACATCAATATCAGCAATTTTCATTGCTATTCAGCTTCTTTCTAGCAAGCCAACATATTAATGTCATCCAACTCATCGACTCTGAGTACACATTTGTTATAAATTAATAATAATATTATTTTCATATATATAGCCATATATTTTCCATGTGAATAATTTTTATGATGTTAATTATTAATATTTAATTTTCACATTTTACTTTTCTCATTTTACTTTTGTACAATTCTCTAATAGCTACTGCTACTGTTGCAAATGCACAATCATCAACAAAATATCTTAGCTATATTTTATTTTCTTGCCAAAACTATTCCTGTTTTTTTCTCATCTATACTATTCCTAATGGTTATATCCATACCCAAAGCTTTAACTATTTCCTTGATATGGATGGCTCCCAAATGTATATCACATTCTCCAAACTGGAGATTCACATAAGCATCTGCCTGCTGTATACTTTCTCTTGAATGTTCCAATATTACCTTAAATCTAGCCTGACCAGATTAAGTCAGTACTCACCTACAACCTCAGAATTGTTTCTCTTCAGTATCTTGTCTCAGGCAACACTGTCCATTTACTTACTAAAGCCAGAAAACCAGGATTCATTTTTTGTTCTACCATTATTTCACCCACTTCCAATTAAATTATATTAACAAATATACTTGACTTTTTTCCTACTTAAACATCTCTAACTTCCATCTTTCTTTCCGACCACACATATGTGCCATTTACATGTTCTTGGAAATTATTTCATTAATGCCTTAACACTTCCTTTATTCCAGCTTAAAGCTTTACTAAGACAAGAACTGGGTCAGATTTTACTCTCTAGATGTCCTAGTTACTAGGAAAAAGAAAGTTGTTATATGATAGCCTTTATAAATTTTGTTCAAAGATTCAAGAAGTACATTGTTCTAAAATTTGAGCTAGCGCACTTAATCTTAAAATAACATGGGAATCAGTAAAGATAATATGAATACCTTATTTATCCATGGAGTCTTGAATATATGCAAAATACTGGTCACATACTATTTTGATAATATGTCAAGGCATTAATTCCAAAGGAAGAGACATTCTACTTACAGATGGCCTAACTAGATGCCACTATATCATTGGGTTTATTTTTAAAGCAATAGGAAAATGGTAGATTTCATTACTATAAATATCATTGGGTAGATTTTACAAAAAAAATTTAAAGAATGTTTTAAATTAAACAGAACTCTAAACATCCACTCAGTGAGATCAAGGAGGACATTCTTAGGAGAGGATCACAAAGGTTCAATAGCTATGTGCAAATGGTCATATAATATAATGCTTATCAAAATGAACGCCAAGAAATGGAAACAAGAGGTTTTTTATTTTACATTTTTTGGGATTTTTTTCTTGTTTTCCATTTCTTGTCTCTTTTTTATATTTCTGTACCATTTGTCTTCTAGGGGAAGGGAATACACAGAAATGATGACTCAAAGAGTGAACTAATTCAGCAATGATACTCACTAGACACTATGTTGAAAATGAACTATAGAACTTGTGGGAGAGGGATTTGGGAGGGAAAAAATCTGTGAGAAAAATGAGGAAAGGGGTGACATTGCTCAAAAAAAAGTACTTGTTACCTGATTTGTGTAACGGTACATTATGATTACAATAAAACTTTTTGAAAAGTTTAAGATTGTCAAAATAACTCCAGCACCCAAAAACATAGATAAATACATATATATTAAATCTGAGTTTATGGTGACTACAGCAAGTGCTAAAATGCATATTTCATTCATATTGAAAGTTAATATTCCTTGTACATTAATTTTACATAATATTTTAGCTAGAAACTAAAAAAGAAGATTGCTGAGAACTTTTTGATTTAAAGATGACATCTTAAAAATATATTTATATATAAATAAAATGGTTATACAAGGAATTTTAAAGAAGCTAATCTTTAAACTTTTCAGAGTGTAAGAATTTCATGGTAATTTCTATTATTCTATTAGATATAGGAATTTATAACTGAAATTTCTATAATTATTTAAATAAAATTTAAAACTCTGGGGCATCAGTAAGTTTAGAATGGGGTGTGTATGAGAGAGAGAGAGAGAGAGAGAGAGAGAGAGTGTGTGTGTGTGTGTGTGTGTGTGTACATGTGCTAGTCCTTGAACTCCGGGACTGAGTAATGTCCCTGAGCTTTTTTGTTCAAGGATAATACTCTTTTGTTTTTGTTTTTTTCTTCCCCCTCCCTCCTCCCTCCCTCCCTTCCTTCCTTTCTTCCTCACTCCCTTCCTTCCTTCCTCCCTCCCTCCCTTCCTTCCTTCTTTCCTTCCTTCCTTCTCTTTCTTTTTTTCCTTCTTTCTCTCTCTTTCTTTTTTTCTTTCTTTTTTACTTTCTTTCTTCCTTTTTTCTTTCTTTCTTTCTCTCTTTCTTTCCTTCTTTCTTTTCTTGTCGCTAATTAGAGATAAGAGTCTCACAGACTTTCTTGCCCAGGCTAACTTTGAACTACAACCCTCAGCTCTCAGATTCCTGAGTAGCTAGGGGGTGTGTGTCACTGGCACAACACAGACTTGTATGATTTTTAACACATATTGAAAAGAAAAACACAAATATTTGGTGTACTATTATTAACCAGGAATCTTAGAAAAGAACCAATTGTCCTTAAGTAGAATATAATTATCCATGACCATGTAAAGTTAATGTAACTACAGGCTAGGGTATAACTCTGTTTCAGTGCTTCCCTGGAATGCACAAAGCTCTGGGTATAATTCCCACCATTGTGTGTGTGTGTATGTGTGTGTGTGTGTGTGTGTGTGTGTGTGTGTGTGTGTGTGTGTGTGTAAAACCAGCAGCATGTTTTCATCTTTTGATTTGCTCTGAGCTCACAGCAATGATAAGCACAATGGTTCTTGGCCTTAATTAATCCTTACACATGTTCTATAATATTAGGAAGTGAGATATCATTATTCCAGGTACAAAGCCTGACCAAATACTTGACCAAATTTACTCAGATTGTAAGTATCGATATATAGAATAAAATTAACCCTGACTGCCCCAAAATTTCACTAAATATGGTCATTTTTTTCTAGACAAATGGCTTTAAAACTTTTACCGTGCTCATACAAAAGTATATTTTCATAACCTTCTCTTACATAAGTCAACATAAATATACTTTGATGGTTTGCATATAAATTCACACATATATTTATTGGAGTGAAGATATAGACACATTTTCTTTTTCTCACAATGCATTTTATGCACATACATATGTGAGAAAGTGCACGGGTATGCACATATGTGCATGTACATACACACAAACTCAAACTCAATACCAAAAATACAGCTAGACACCTACCTGTATATTCCAAAGACATTTATAACACAAAGTAGGGAACAAAAGAAAAGCAAAATCCCTTAGTGAAAATGTCCTGAACTGCTAAGAATAGATGTGTAAGAAATACATTAATTTCTACCTACCCAAAGGCAAGCAGAAAGTAGAACTGCTCTTTGTAAATCAATGAAATTTACCAAAGCAATTGAATGTGGCAGAAAGGAGATATCAGAGGAACAGCCTGTGTGGAAATGAAGTCTGTGAATAGCTTAGAGAAAGACGTCAGAGCCTCTGCTTCTTGTGATTACCTCACTCTCTGTGTGGCTGGAAAGCTGGCAGAAGTTGTCCCTGTGCCAGGAAATGTCAAGGCTTTGTGGGTCAGACCTAGTTATGTGAAACAAGCCAAAACTATTAGCCCCAAATATCAAACCTTTTAATTTTAAAAGTTGTAAAATATTTAAGCGAGAAATACTTCCAACATTGAAGATGTTTAAATGACTACTTTATAAAGAAGAAAGGAAGAGTATGTGCCTATATTTTTAATTCACAAGAAAATTATTAAATCACTAGCTTTTCAAAGAACCACTTTCAATTATTACCCATGGAGAGACTGCCTACAGAAAATGTAAAATTCTGGGCTGGTATCTCCATCCTGCCCAGACCACTGCTTCCGTTTTACCTGTACTCATGTCCTCAGGGAGTAAGAACGAACTTCAATATCAGCAGAAGTAAAACATAATAGCCACATTTATGGAATAATTTCCACTGATATTTTTATTTCAGGCAGAAGGAAAGGAGTTATGAGCATAACTGCTCACCTGGATTTTCCTGCTGCTCTCGCACTCAATTACATCCTTTACAAGACCTCGGAATTCCCTTGCTCTGGTCTTCTTGCCTGGCATTTCTCTGACCCCAAAGTCACCCATTTCTGTGCCAGCTTCTCTAGCTTCTAGTCCCTCCAGTCTCAGAGTTCTTGTTCTGTCACCTTTCACCAGCGCCTGATGAACACTCAATGAATATGTGATGAATGTTTGACGAATACATGAATGAACGCCATAAGTTTCTAAGAGACAAAATACCACTTTCCCCACATATCTTGCATCCTTGGTGCTAAATACATTTAAAAACAAAGAGTAAGGTGATAAAAGAAGGAAGCTAAATATGCATGCATACATACATACACACAGATACAGATATCATTCAGATGAAAGTGGTAAGGGGTAGCGTGAGGGAAAGTGCACAGTGTGAACTTACGGAACTCCACCCATAAGGACAGGAATGATGGATTGGTCCAAATCCCAGGCTCAAAACACCAAACACCAAAGTAGTTAGAAGAATGTGGTAGATAGACACCAGTAACTCCAGGTGAACTTTGAAACCTCAAAGGCTGAAGACAAGGATATTTCATTCTCCCTCACATCCTAGCCCAGATGGGAGGTTAAGCAAGAGACTTTCCTCATTAAGTCCTTTGGGAGCTCAGTCCTTCTGTGTAGTTGCCATGCAGCCCTTCTCAATGGAAAGGCAAAAGGAAAGAACATAAGGCTCTGTGAAGGTTTCTGTGGATCAGTCCTAGGAATGGTGGATAGCACCATTGTCTGCATCACATTGGCTAGAATTTGTTCATGTGGCCACCTCAGCCACATTTTCTATAGAGCCCAGGAACAAAATAAAATCATGCATCAAAGTGAATCCTGGGTATTGAACTTTACAACTTGGGGGGTGGGGAGGTAAAGTGGGAGAAAAACGAGAGATAGGAGGTATCAATTTTTGACAAGAAATGTACGCTTTACCTTGCTTATGTAACTGTAACTCTGTACACCACCTTTACAGTAAAATTAAATTTTAAAAAATGAACCTCTAAATCACAAAGACAGAATAGAATAGAATCCAGATTGATATTTTTCAAGTGAGTATTAAAGTGTATACCTGCATGTTTATCATCTTTTATCAGCACGTTTGCTCAAATGCACCTGAGCATTTGAACCACACTTACCAGGAGGATGTTCTGGAAGAACAGCAGCACACAATACCCACACTTACAACAGTGCTCTCCAAACTAGGAAAGCAAGTGCTTTGTAGAGCTGAGGTGGGATTTCAATAAAATCTGAATCTCTGGGAGACCAGTTTAGGTTAGGAGGCTGCTCAATGGCAAACATATGGCAGAGAGAGGCTCCAATGACTCAGCCATTACAGCAAAGATTCCCAAGCAGAGTATTGCTCACTTGGACCAAGTGATCAAGGGCCTCGATAGGAACCTTAGGATATGACTGATTTGATCACAATTTTCATCCACAGGGTTTGGGGGCTTTCCAAAATACCCTGTCAGAAACTAGAAAGCTGCTGCTAAACCCGTGAGTCTGGGAAAAGCTGAAATAAATGAGAATGGTGCTGGCCTCTAATGCAGAGGGGGTAAGGGACAAGTTTCATAGATGACTGTTAGTAAAGCATGGGGTCAGGGAGACACATTCTGAACCCAAACACAAATGAGGTCTGCATTGGTATTACCAATGGCTTTGCTTTGTCGATGACCTCTGCCTCTGCTGGGGCATGACGAGAGGTTTCCCATTGTTGGAATCAAGAAACAATATAAGACAGACCCACGAGTCAGATAACATTATTGCTGCTGTTGTGACCTTCTCCCTCTGCAAGGTCACTGCTGGCTATCTAAGACATTAAGTCTTATGGTAGTTTTAGTTTAGTCTTATGATTTTTCTATGTGTATTGTGCATTTCCTTGCATTTGTCCTGAATTTATTAAAATTGGGTTTCTATTTGATACAAAAAGTCTGAAAAATTTTTTTTCAGATGAGGTATTTGTATTTAATCCATGGTTTCAGTATATGGAAAAATACATACTCCATTCCTATTAAAACAACCAAAATGTAGCTTTTCTTATCCTGGGTACTTGGAGTATAATATAATATTAATACACAAATAACTAAATTATGTTTTCTTTTTGTGTAAAAATGCAGTTATATTTATAGAGGTGGCTGGCTTTGATGCTTAATCAGACACAGATGTTTTCTAGAGCCTATTTGAATTCTAATGGTTGAAATACTCTTCCAACTTATTAACTAAGTAATAAAACTCTTACTAGTTAAAATCACTAGCATCTATTTTGAATAGTTTGCTAGAAGAATGTAGGGAAAAGAAAGGAAAGAATTCTGCCTGTGGACAAGGAGTTGAAAGGTTTTCCCCATCAAATCACTGAATGATGTATAATGCACTAAGCTGGAATATAATTAACAGACTCAGGTGTCACCTTATTATAGACTTGACTTTTTCATTACTGAGTTTGAAATACACTGTTGGTCTTCCATACTAAATGAGGTTATTTTTTTTTGCACTATATTTAGAAGTATATATGTGTTTTATATCAACTTTTCAATGTGGTAAGAAGGCTATCTTGCTAGGATTTAAGTGTTTTTTTTAAAATTTTTTGTAAGTCATTATTACATAGTAAATAAAGTAAGGAAAATTTCTCTCCTCTGGTCAAATCTCAAACATTAAATTATTGCAAAATTTTCCTCCTTCCTTCTGTGTTTTCATCCTTGCCTAGCCTTTGCAAGATCTTATTCTACCCACTGTGCTCCTTTCTCCTGGAACTTAAAGCTGGCCCTCTTTGTCCTGTTTCCATCACTTCTTTCTTAAAAGAACCCACTTTCTCAGTCATCCTTCATGAGCTCCTCTGCACCTCCCTTCCTGAATGATGAGGCTGCCTGAAACATTTTTAGTTGCAGTTAACTCCTGCTTATTTTCTCATAGTCACCATATGCTGTAATCACCCAACTCTTAACTCTGTTACTGAATCCAACAATCACTTTTCAACCTACTTGTCTTTGCATCTGCCTGTGCTTTTAAGGATCAAACTCAGAGCTTTGTGCATGCCAAGCAAGAGATCCATCATTGAAACAGACCCCTAGCTCTGGGTCTTTACGTTTCAGTATCACCCTGTTTATAGGCCTTATAAATTCTTCTTCCTAGTTTCCTGGTACTGTAGCTATATTTTCATAATATTCTTTTAATCTCCCTGGACAGGGTGATGATTTTCATTCTTCTTTTGTAGATTTCTGATGTTTGACTTACCTGTCTTCTAATCTTGGGGACTTTCTTCACTCTGAAATCACTGACCTCTGAATTATGCATTCTTCCCAGAGCTGATCACTTGTAAGTTGCCCATGAGATAAGGTCAGTCCATTTGCTCTCTTTGCTGAAATGTTTGACATTCTGACTACACCTTCCTGAAAATCACCTCCTAGTTAAAGTTCTATGGCACATACCTTTCCAGTTCTATTCTTGTTCTCTATTCATATTCACTGCTTGTTCATCCTCAAGTATTTTCACCTGTTCCTTCTCTGCTTTCCCCCCATGAATGTCTATTCCCTTTAATTTTATAATGTATCTCAGAGGGGGGGAGGGTTAGGAGGGAAGGAGGGAGAGAGTGAGTCAATATTTTAAGTTGTTTGAAGACATGAATAAAAACACATATGGAAATAACCATTTGTGATTTCTCACCTATAGACATTGATAGAATAAACTTACCTGCCTTAGTAAGGTATAGAAATAAAGGGAAGAGGAGGCATTGGAAGGTAATCAAGGAGAACTACACAATGAGATTTTTTAGGCTCTTTTCTCTTACATTCTCAAAACAATGTCAATTGTGCTTCTTTATTGTATACATTTTTAAATTTTATTTATCAGTTATCCTGAGATAATTAATAATGTATGAAAACAAAGTAAATGAATGAGAAGTAAAAGAGACCAAGGATGAATTTGTTTCTTCCTCAATGAAAACAGCATGATTGTTTCCCTAATTGTACACCAATGAGAGGAGAATCAGCCACAGGTTTTAATCTTAAAGATGTGATGAGAAATTACAGAACAACAAAGTCTTCCATGTAGTGGAAAGATACAAAGATCTCACCATATCTAAGATAAGTGTAAAAAGGAAGAAAGTACAGCCAGACACCTGTGTTCTAGAAGCCAAGCCAAGAGGACATTTAGAATTAAATGAGTACATTTCTGCCAAAGTTTCAAGGCAGGTAGGACAGAGCACGGCAGAGACAGCAGCAGCTCTGGCACTAGTGACAACTTAGGTGGTGTTGGTGAGAGCCATTTGCTGCTGTGCAGTAGGAGAAAGCTGGGAGCTTAATAGGGATTCACCTAGCAGGGTGGATGGCAGGCCAGTGATGGCAGGTGCCAGCACAGGAGAGGTGCCAGCATAGAAGGAAGAAGTCTCCTTCTTCTTTTGTAACTTCTGCAGGTGTGTGTAGACATGAGTGAGTTGTGTACTGCCTCCAATAGTGGAAACCTGCTTTAACTGTGTTGCCCTTGGAGAGAAGGGTATAGGGAAAGGCTCCCTGAATTTTGAATAATAGAAGTGTTCTCGGCAAAGAAATTCCCCTACCAAGATTTGGAATTTTGATTAATGTATCCTTTCCCCTAAGTTTGAAATAACTTTCTTTAAGTTGCTAAGTCCAACACAGGCCCAGGGTTAAGGATTCATACTTATAATCCCAGCTACACAGAAGGTGGAGGTAAGACACATTATGGTTCAAGCTAGGCCAAGGAAAATATTAGTAACATTTCAGCAGACAAACTTATGGAGAGAGTAGAGAGACAGTGACTGCTAGAGTTCAAGTTGGGATGGCTGAACAGATGAGTGTATCTTTTCTAGAATGCCACAGATATGGAAGAAATACCCTGGAATGCAACCTTTTCAGAGAAGCAATTCTTTGAATGTGCACTTATGCACTTCAGATTCACCTATGTAGTTGTGTAGCTTCTTGGCTTATTTCTGTCCTTTTTCATCTTTGAATATCATTCCATTTTACAGGTGTAGTCATTTATTTACTTACAGAAAGACATCCTGATTACTTTGAGATTTTATGATTATAACACTTCTGTAATATTTATGTGAATACATAAATGCTTTTTGGAGGCATAATTTTCAGATTTGATGAGTAGATAAATAAGGAGCATTATTAGTGGATCCTCTGTTAAGGTTACGCTTAGTACTGTAAGACAGCCCAAATGTTCTTCAATGGCTCTGCCATTTTGTGTTCATGCCAGCAAGGAGCTTGAGTGCCTTCTCTAACACCTGGTCATCAGCAGTCAGTATTATCAGGATCTGGATTTCAGGACACCATAAGTGTGTGACGAAAATACTATTGTATTTGTTTGTGATTCCCTAATGACATATGACGTTGAACATGCCTTAATACGGTTCTTTGTCAAAGGTATAGCTTTGTTGTTGAGATCTTTTGCTTGTTGTTAGTTTGCTAATGTGAATTATTTGTTTGTTCATTTGTTTGGCTTTGATTTCTCTCTTTTCTGTTGAGTCTGTATCTTGTTATGTAGCCAGCCTAGCTTCAAACTGACCACACAGTCCTGGCCTGCCTCAAATTGTACTCTGCTTTCCTCTGCTTCCAGAGGGCCCAACTTAAAGTATTCACACTACTGCCAATCTTCTGTTTTCTCTTTGTTGAATTTTAAGAGTTCTTTGCACCTTTGGGACACAAAACATTTATTAGATAATTACATTGCAAATATTTCATCTGCATGTATGGCATTTATATTCCTTTTACTTGTAAGATGCTTTATAGAACAGAGCTTTTAATTTTAATGAATTCATCAATGTTTGTGTTTCACGGATCATTTGTTTATTTTTCAACCTGATATTTCCTCTTAGCAATGTCTTGAATATATCCTTGCTAATAAGTCTATATTGATTGAATTAAAAAACAGAAAAAAATACTTAAAAACTGGCAGCATAATTGAGAAAAGTATTTTTAATTTATTAAGAATAAAAGTGAAAATAACTTTTTAGTGAACAAAAAATGTTTCATCCAAAACACAGTTTCAGTTAATTTTCTGTAGTTTTCTGATAGTTATTTGTTAATTTCTGTTATGCTATTATATGTTATGAAGTCAAGGTATTTGTTTAAAAGATAATCAGAATGTCATTATCTTTGGTTAGGTACCATTCTTTACATAAAATTAATAACCTTAACTCTAAGAATCAGACTTTATCTAGAAAAGGCATTGTAGAAGTAAATCTGATAATATAATCATTGAGTTTAAAGAAAAAATTTACTACCAAGTTTACAACTATAGGGGTAATTTAAATCTTTTGAATCACTATTAATTGATAACAGCTAGGACAAGAAAGTTTATTTGTAATTAGTGGTTTTGATTTAATATTCCTCTCTAGAATTCATATACAAATTGCTTTTTATTTCTGCTAATGTTAATCAAGTAAATGCATATATAATGCATGTTTAGAATAAAAAGGTATTGAGTCATTATCTCCTTTAATCTTCACATGCCTTTCTGGAAGGAACTATTACTATCCCACTTCACAAACAAGAAAATCAACTGGGAGGATCAGCCTACCTGTGAAGGAGCTGGGTTCCAATCTCAGCCTGACTGACTCAAAAGCATGAGCTTTCTGAACTACTCAGGAATATAATTATCATGTAGAACCAAGTGTTTGGCCTGGAGATTTTTACTTGCTCAGAACATGAGGCTGACTGACATGGACATAGCTCCTTGTGCATGATGAAAACCATTCCATATGGTGTTATAATAAGTGTAAGGGGAGTCAGACAGAACTGAAATAAATTGAGAGGCAAAACTAGTCATGTATTCCATAAGCTGATTTCTCTTTCCTGCTGGACACCTAGACTTTATTTCTCAGCCTATCAATCAGTGGCCATGAATGTTTATCATTTTCAGACCTGGCCCATAAAAACCACTATATAACTTTCCTCTCTTGCATCTTCTATGGTCCTGTCACACTTTGTCCTTGAAGGAATGATGGTAAATACTGACTGCTTCTAATCATACTTCATGTGTGCAAGAAAAGAACTTCCCCCATGCAAGCCAATAAATATTTCTAGGTTTATCTGTTGCATCCTTTAATGCTACCTTGACTAACACAGTAATTGGTACCAGACGTGGGGTGCTATAAACAAAAATGCAAAATATGTGTCAATAGCTTCATAATTGAGAAACAGGCTACAAGCAGATTTCTTATGAGGTTGAAGATATAAAATAATACTGTGCATAGGCAAAATATTTTGGAAAATTTTTGTCTGCAGAAAAATAAATACTAAGTACCCTCGGAGCCATTACAACTGAGAAAGGAAGTTAGGAAGTACAAATACTGATATTTGTACATTATTAATAATAGATGGTTAGTATTAATAGGTAGTTTTATTTATTAATAGCTAAACTTAACAAGGTATTTTAATACCTTTAAGAAGATGATAACTCAGAAATTGAAAGGGTTAAATGCAGTAGTGATAAGAAACAGCAAAAATACAATAATTAGGTACTCAACTTTAGAAATTTACTAGTTATTGTCCTCACACATTAGAGATTATATTTTTTTTGCTGGTCCTGGGGCTGGAACTCAGTGTCTGGGCTTTGTCCTTGAGCCTTTCTGTGCTCAAGGTTAGAGCTCTACTACTTGAGCCACAGTACTACTTCTGGCTTTTTTTCTGAGTAGATTATTGCAGAGAGAGTCTCACAGACTTTCCTGCCCAGGCTAGCTTGGAACCATGATCCTCAAATCTCAGCCTTTTGAGTAGTTAGCATTACAGACATGAGCCAACAGTGCCCAGTGAGCTTATAAGTTTAAAATACATTGACTCAGCTTGATCAATTAAGTTAGGCTAAAAGTGGAACTGTTCTAATCATTTCTGTTGGTCTTAAAGGGGTATGCATTAGGTTGAAAGCTTGAGACAGAAGGGCAAGAGTAAAACCAATTAATAAGGCTTAAAAATTAACTCTAAGAAAGAACTTCACATGCAAGTGCTAATGTACACAAAATATTTGGAAACAAGTAGAACAAAATCATATTATATTTCTGATGAGATGTACTGTCAGAGAAATCAGAAGTTTATATGTGCAAACTCATTTTGACAACAAAACTTTGACTATTTAGTATTTCAACAACCATCCAGTACTCAAACCTGGCACTGTAAGAAACAGAACATTGAAAGAGAGCATATGTCTTACCCACAACTAGTATAAGATTATAAAGTAACTTATAAGAAATAAATTCTCACATGCAGGAAGAGGTTACAAGGAAGATTTTCCAGAAGATAAAATAAAGATCTCACAAAAGTTCTTCTCCAGTCTAGGATGGGAAACTTCACAAGACCTTCACAATAGTGTTTGTGATTGTAACAGACTAGCATTTCTTGGTTTACACCATTTCAGAGAAGATGCTTTTTAATTACTCTAATATACTATTGTGCATTGGGTATACAGATGCAGACAGCTTGTTTTTTAGTTTGAAGTTTATGAAGAGAAATAGCTATTGTGACCAAGAATAGTGCTCAGCACATGGGAAACTTCACAAGACCTTCACAATAGTGTTTGTGATTGTAACAGACTAGCATTTCTTGGTTTACACCATTTCAGAGAAGATGCTTTTTAATTACTCTAATATACTATTATGCATTGGGTATACAGATGCAGACAGCTTGTTTTTTAGTTTGAAGTTTATGAAGAGAAATAGCTATTGTGACCAAGAATAGTGCTCAGCACATCTTGCTTCTGAGCCAGATGCACTGTCTTGTTAGGAACTGGTTTGTTTTTGGATCATAAAGGCCTTGAACGACCTTTTGTAAAGGAGAAAGATTAGCAGAAATGGATGAGCTATTCATTGAAAGCACTTCTCTTTTTTCTTGGTTCAGGCACAGTGAGACTGCTATTTGTAGATTCCTGTGCAGTCCATGAGGATGTGTTATTGTGCTCTGGCCAATAAAATGTCAGTGTAAAGTGACACAAGCCAAACCTGAATGACAGTTTTCACACTTTTCTCCCATCTTCTTCCACAAATTTGTTCTCGAAATAATTCTTAAGAACATGTGATGAAGACAGGAGATACTGCATGACTGCATGGCTCAAATTCTTTGTTGTTCCTGCTTACAACATCAAGAGAATAAGAATAATAAAAAATTCTATTGTATTAAGACATTAATGCTTGGGGATTATCTTCTGCAAGATAACCAACCTAATGAATAATTTAAGAGTTTCCAGAAAAAACGAAAATGCACAATGGAAGAGGATGAGAAAATCACATATACTGAAGAAATGCACCTGTCTTGAGAAGAAAGAGGTGACTCATGAACAGGCCTAAGAAACAATGGAATAGAATTGAAGACGTAGAAATGAACCCACAGACCTATGAACACCTAATCTTTGATAAGGGAGCCAAAAACATTGGATGGAAGACAGACAGCCTCTTCAACAAATGGTGCTGGCAGAATTGGCTATATACTGGTAGAAAACTGAACTTGAGAACTTTTTTTAAAAGATGGGAAGGGATGGGAAGGGTAAACAAAGGAGGAGGCTACAATGCTTGATAAGAAATGTACTCACTATCTTGCCCATGTAATTGTAACCCCTCTGTACAGTATTTTCACAATAAAAAAATAAGTTTTTTAGGTGAAAATACTGTACAGAGGGATTACAATTAAATGAACAGGGTAATGAGTAGGACACCCAGCACCAGAATCTATTCCAAAGAGATAAACAAAAACCTCAATGTAAGGTACCTTGAAAATATTACAGGAAGGGATAGGGATATACTAGGGCTCCTTGGAACAGGTCAAAACTTTCTAAATAAAGATCCTGAAACACAACAAATCAAAGGTCAGATAAATGGGATTGCATTAAATTGCAGAGTTTCTTCATGACAAAAGACATAACTAGCAGGATAGACAGAAAGCCCACAGATTGGGAGAGTTTTACTAGCTATATATCAGACAAGGACCTCACATCTAAAATATACTTAGAGTTCAAAAAATTAACCCCCCCAAAAAAATCCTCAAAGAAACAATAATCCTATTAATAAGTGGGTTAAAGACTTAAAGAGAGACTTCTCTGAAGAAGAAATAAGAATGGCCAATAGATACATGAAGAAATGTGCAATATCTCTGGCCATAAAAGAAATGCAAATCAAAGCAACATTGAGAGTCTACTTCACTCCAGTTAGAATGGACATTATCAAGAAACTATTAATAACAGATGCTGGCAGGCATGTGGCCAAAAAGGAAAGCTACTACATGGTTGGTGGGAATGTAAACTTGTTCAGCCATCTGGAAAGCAGTATGGAGGTTTCTCAAAAGACTAACCACAGAGCTCCTCTATGACCCAGCAATCACACTTCTTGGCATTTACCCAAATGACTACAAACAAGACCATACCAAAGCTACCAGCACAAACATGTTCATTGCAGCACTATTTAACATAGCTAAGATGTGGAATCAACTCAAATACCCTTCAATAAATGAATGGATTGAGAAAATGTGGTATGTGTACACAATGTAATTTTATGCTTCCATCAGAAAGAATTGCATTGTCTCATTTATAAGGAAATAAAAATATTCAGAAAAAATTATAGTAAGTGAAGCAAGGTAGACCCAAAAAAACATAGGTTGCATGGTTTCTTTTATTTGTAATAAGTAGAATATATCTAGGATATTCTTAGCAGAGGATCACAATGGCTCAATAGCGATGTGGATATGATCATATAACATGATGCTTATCAAAATAAACTCCATGAAATGGAAGCAAGTCGTACTTTTTATTGTACTTTTTACAGTTATTTCTTTTTCCTTTCTTTCTTCTTTTTCTTAGGATTATTCCTGCACTCACTCTTTTTGATTTCTGTACCCTTTGTCTTGTATATAAGTTTACCTGATTTGGGGATGGAAAGAGGAATCACAGAAACAGAAATGGTGGGACAAAGAGTGAACTAATGCAATAGTGATACTCACTAGATACTATGTTGGAAATGAACTTAACTTGAGGGGGAGAGGAGGTCAAGGGAGTTGGAGAAAATGAGGGAGGGGTAACACTTTTCAAAAAGAAATGTAGCCATTATCTAACCTACATAACTCAAATCCTCTGTATATCGTCTTTACAATAAAATTACAAAAGAGAAGGAAGGAAGGGAAGGAAGGAAGGAATGAAGGAAGGAAGGTAGGAAGGAAGGAAGGAAGGATGGAAGGAAGGAAGGAAGGAAGGAAGGAAAGAATGTATGGTAACTGAATATATTGAGACTGAAGTGAGTTTTGCAAGAACGGATGGCACACTGAGGTAAGCCAAACACCTCAGTTTTTATGATTATTCTGCCATAACATATTAATAGTGATAATAATTAACAACAGTCACTTGTATATTAAATAATTATTATTTAGGTATTCTATCAACAAGATGTGACACATTTTACAACTGAAGAAACTAAGACGCTATGCTACAAAGAATTTTCCTGGGTTTCACATCTCATAATTGTAACTCCTATTGAATTATCCCAAGAATTTACATTCTAGATAGTTATTCCACTACACATTTAGAAATAAAAATCTTCCATTTGACATAAATATGCATATGATGTTTGAAGTCTTCAAGTTGAGTTTTCCAAAATGAACCTGTCATTCTTTTGTTGAACACATCTTTAAGTGGTCTGCAGTACCAGAATGCATTTAACTATATCCTTATCAGAAAACCTGTACAATGTAGATCTCATCTGTGTTTACAATAATACATTCTCACCTCTCCACTGAGCAGAGACATGACACATTAATGGTCCAATGGTTGTCATTTACTTCTCATAACAAGTCATATGCAAAACTGTACTTTTGCATATTTTAGGTCTTTTATTTTCTTCTCCTGGCCAATATGAAACAATTATATGTAATTATCCTGTTACTCTCCAGGAAATCACTATGTTCTCACCCCCAGAGGCTAACTCTCAACAAAGAGGGTTTATATTCTAGTACTAGTACCAGTACCAGCTGTTGGGAATTATCTTTCAGCTCAAATTTGATCTTTTGTTTGTAGATTTCAGGAGTTCCTGTTCAATTCTCAAAAATAAGAATGTTTTCAAAAGTCTAAAAAAAATACTAACAGGTTACATTAATGAACCTGACTTAGTGTCCTATTGAGGGAGTTTCTAAGCTCCTATGCCTTGAGCCTTTATGTAACATTCAATAGTCTTGTTACAACAATTTTAGTATACTTGTCAAGAGCTATAAAACCAGGATGCTGTAAGAAGGGGCTGAAATGTTATGTGGATTTGCACTGGATTAATTCAGGGAGATTTACACTAAAGACTGAAAAAATCATAAGGCAATAGTCTAAGGGAGCTGGCCACACAGGTAGTGGGGATGACAGTACACTCAAGAGTTAAATACATTGCCATATGTGCTTCTTATATAAAATAACACTAATGTTAATGTGGCATATTTTAGAGTACTAATGCCTAGCAGAGATAGTAAGCAAGTGTCAAGTTGAGAATCTGCCTTATCTTACCATATACATTCATATTTTGTGATGATCTTGTTATAAATATTTATAATTAACATTGCAATTGAAAAGTACTTGATAATCTCAATTGCTTTTCTAAGAATAAGAGTGCTTGACTCAAGTCAAGGGCTATATAGGTCTAACTTGTAAGTGTAAAAATTTTAAGAAAAAAATGAGTGTGGTGTGTATACAGAAGAACCTCTCAACCAAAGCATCGAATTATAGGAAAGTAATAGTCATTCTTACTACAGTATTTAAAATTTAGCGAAATTATGAGTTAGTATTTAGAGATGCTTACATAAAAGCAATTTTTCTTAGCTAACATTTTCCTCTTGGGGGAGGAAAATCACTTATGAAGTAATAGCGACCTTAGAAAGGTTTTTTTTTTTTTTAATTGTGAAAATACAGAGGAGTTACAATTACATGGGCAAGGGGCTGGGAAGGTGGCTCAGCGGTACAGTGTTTGCCTTGCATGCATGAGGCCCTGGCTTCAATTCCTTAGCACCACATAAGCAGAAAAAGCTGGAAGTGGCATTATGGCTCAAGTGGTAGAGCACTAGCCTTGAGCTGAAGAGCTCAGGGACAGCTTCCAGCCCCATGACTGATAAAAAAAAAAATAAAAAATAAAACCACAATTACATGGGCAAGATAATGAGTACATTTCTTATCAAGCATTGTTGCCTCCTCCTTTGTTTCCCCTTTCTATCCCATCCCATCTCCCCCCTCATCCCTCCCATCTCCCTCCCCTTAGAAAGGATTTTTAAACATGATCTGGACTATGCCATTTGTAACATGCTAACTCTCAGAATTCTAAGAAAAATTCTGAAATGTGATGGATTTATATTTCATACTTGATAATAAGGAAATTATGTTCATCTACCACCTGTAAAAATTTAATCCACTCTTTTCTTTCTAATCTCAGAAAGTCCTTTTCTGCTATCAGTTGAAAGCAAATGGACATAACTGAGTCTACATGCAATGCAGTTGTTATATTACATGACACTGAGCTCATAAACATGCTCTCTGCTTCCTAGTTTGTTTTTAACTCTCAAAAGTTCTTGACAGAAAAGTAGGAAATATTTTGTTGAGTGTCTTTTTGTAAGACTTAAAACCTAGAGATGCACAAATATATGACGTTTTTTCTTCACAAATGGAAAAGTATTCCATGGTGCTCTCTAAATCTCTCTTTAGTCAACATGCAATAGAACAGAAGCAGCAATGAACTCTATGCTGCAGTCACCAACTAAATGGCATAACCTACCGCCACTAGCATCACCAAGTCAGCAGCTAGTACTCCTAACAAAGTACCAAGCTGTGTGGAAATATTTTTGTAACCTCATCTTCTATACCTTCAGAGAAGTGTTCTTAAAAATATACATCCTGTCATAAAATGTCAGTCTTTCTGAGAAATAGACAAAACATCTTACAAAAGGTGTGATTGAACACATCTTACCAAAGATGTGATGCTGTGATTGAGCACAATCATAATATGAAAACAAATAAACAAAAAACATTGCTGAAGGAGAACACTCTAAAGTGGTCTTGCATTACAGGAACAAAGACTTTCAAAGAAGAAGTTTTTCAGGGCAGAGAATAAAGCTTTGCAAACTTGATTTCCTGAAAGTAATTATCAAGCTCTATGGTTGCATGAAGTCCTATTGATCCAAATTTCTCTTTCTGTATGAACTTCACAGACTTGCATGACTTGGCATCCATAAAAGCTAATGATGATTCATGCTATTAGCTTCAGCAGCTCCCATCCTTAGGAACACAGCTTTGACCTTTTATTAGCACTTTTCTCCCAGGGCAAGAAAGATCATTCTCTAGGCACACTTCCTAATCATCCTAAAACACATGGAGAATTAGTTAAAAGCCAGACAGGGTGAGGGCTGGGATGCTAAAAGAAAGTAAAGATTTAGTATGAGAGTACATTTAACTGTATAATCTGACCAGAGAACTTGTATGCCATAGAGAATAAAATTACAAGCTAGAATAAGTTATGCAAAAATAAAAATGTATACGATTACAAGAATTGCATTGAAGGCTGTGTTGCTTTCATTTTTAAGCAACATTTCCTTCCTTCCCCCCAACAAACATGTGTAATATTATATGCTCACTTTTTCCTTGATGAAGTATTTATTGGGTATCAAGCCTATGGTAGGTGCTTAAATCAGATTGCTTTGGTTATTAAAATGTCATTATTTTTAATAAAATTATTTTGATAGCCAGGCATGAGTATTCAGGAGACTGAGATCTGAAGGTAAGTGTTGAAGCCAGCCCAGAAAAGATGGTCCAAGAGTCTCTTATCCACAATTAATCCACTGAGCCCTGCCAAAAAAAGCTGGAAATTGGAGCTGTGGTTCAAGTGGTAGAACATGAGCCTTGAGCAAACAAGAGCTCAGTGACAGTGCCCAGGCCCTGAGTTCAAACCCCAGGACAGGCACATACATACATACATACCTTCATGCAAACATACAAAAATGTGTATGTGCATACATAGATTATTTTGGTGTCCTTTGGTGTCCTTTTCTTTGTGTCTTGTGATACAATTGCTGATACATGAGACAATAAGGTGCTACACAAACCACTTGAATTCTTTTCTTTCTTACTTCTGCCAAATTCCAACTGCTTTTCATTCATTCCCTTTTCTCCAACTTTTTCTCTCTCTTTTTTCTCTCTCTCACACACATAATATACATGCACAAACACACAAGCATGAGAAAACTCACACAAAGACATACTTACACACTTCCTTTTCACATTTCTACTTTATAGTGGAGAAATTGTGATGTATGAATCTGCTCTTTAGTGATCAAAGCTTAAACAAAGAATGAAAAATAAACACCTTATTACAAAGACATTGAATTCTTTTACTCAAGGAAATAAACGAATTCTAAATTAGAAAATTTGAATGTAGGAGCTAATAAGGCAAAGGATTATCTTTTCATAATTTTGTATGGTTTGATTTCTATAAATTTATAAAGAAACACTAATTATAGGACTGCATTCATAACATAGACTGTCAATATTTTTCATTTCAATTTCTTCATATAGTACAGTCTTCTAAATAAATCATGACATGATTTGTGTTGTATATTAAACATAAAAATAATTTATTTTCAATGTTAAATATCTCACTCGTCTTTTGCTTGTTCTTTGTGGATCAAATGATTTTTAATCTAATACCTACCTCACTTCAAAAGAAACCAAAAGTCTGCTTACCAGATCTTAGGTTCTTTGATTCACCTTCTATGTCTTTGAATTTTGTATTTTTTCTTGGATTCTACAATACGTAATTTTCTTTTGGCTTTTTCCTAGATTACAACTTAACATCCCCATATACATATATGCAAATAAACTTCATTTTTCTTAATTTAATAGACTTCCAGGCTTGTTGTTTTGCTGTGCTCAGTCCTTCAATATCTTCTACATTCCTCTAGATTCTGTCCACCTCTATTTTAAATTCTTCAGTCTCAAGAAAAATGTGCTAAGCTCTTGATGAGTTTCTTTCAAAAGTTAGAATATGCTGACACAAGTCTTGCATTAGGAGTCTGAAGACCTGCCTGTTTGGTGTCATGTTTCTTTAAAATTTTGATGAGTGACTCTGCTTCCCTTCATATTAGTGTTTATGTGTGTTCATATAACCTGTCTTTGTACAGTACACTTTCAAGTAGCTATGATGTGCTCTGTAGAATTCAGTTCCACCTGTTTCTGTTTTAGTCTTGATTTTTGCCTCATTCATTCAATTCAAATTAATTTTATAGAAATCATTTTATGTGAACATAAGCAATAACCATTGTTACAGTTATTTTCCAGTTTTTGTTTGTTTTTGCCAGTACAAGGGTTTGAACTCAAGGCCTCATACTTACTTGACTCCTGGTAGTTAATTGGAAATGAAGTCTTGTGGACTTTCCTACCTGGGGTAGGTTTTGAACCACAATCCTACAGATCTCAACTCCCTGAGTAGCTAGTAGTGAGCCACTGGCACCTAGTTTATTTTCCAATTTGAAATAGTAGACTTTGAATGTTTGGACTTACCTAATGAGTTATATTATTTGCGGGAAAATATCTTTATTGTGTATGTTACTAACATAATTAATTGTCATGCATCATTATAACCTGTAAACCTTTATACTTGCACATTTAAATCATATTGCAATTGCATAGTGAAAGAAGCAAGAGATAAAATTCTAGTTGATCAATAATAACAACGAATACTTGTTAGCTAATTTATCATAAAATTGTAGAAAGAAACTTTTTGGAACTTAATATATTAATCTGTAAAAAAGATCCTATCCATCTGCCACCTCCCCCCACCCCATTCAAAAAAGATGGCGACTGTGAGAATTAAAGTAATTCACATTCCAGAGAGGGTACTATTATCTTTAAATTCCAGTTCTTCACCTTTTTCTATGGCTTTTATCTAAAAGCTCATTGTGGTTTGCAATTCTAATTATAAGTTAATCCTCACATCTGAGAAAGACAGCTGTAAATTTGATTTGGTTTTAATCTCTAGTTTATAGATAAGGAATGCTGGAAAATATTTAAATGACTGGTTCAAGATTACTAACCCAGACACAACCAAAGCTGGAATTCCCACTTCTTATTTAGTTTTCTGTCTGTAAAATGTAGCTTTCCTCATAAGTGACCCCAAATAAAATAGTTTCTATTCTTAATATTTTTCTATATTAACTAATGCAAAATTATTTGATATATTCTCCGCAGATTAGGCAAATAATTATTGACTTATATAGTGACTATGACAATTCCTTCTTCTACTAAAAGTGCAATGAACTCTATCAGTCTATATGGAAAAAAAAGCAGACATACCAAAAGAATAAGGGAAGGAAGATGAAACATTTAATTAAATGTATTTGGTTATTTAATTAAATATAAATGGTCATATAATAAATCAACATTGCATCCTCTGCTCAGTGAATTCCATGAAACTTATAGCAATGTATATAAACCTGGCATTGACATGTAATCTTTTCAACTACTTACCTTTTAAGGTATTTTTCCTTGATCTTTCCCCTTCATTGATTTTATTTTATTGATCTAATTTGTCAGTAGGTTGTTAATTGTGAAGATTTGTTTTGCTCAGAGCCATATGAGATTGTTGATATTCTTTAGCCTATTTTTGTCTTCTTTTTTATTGTTATTGTAAAGGTGATGTACGGAGGGTCCACCAGCTTCCTTCTGTAATTGTCAGAGTCAGTTTTGCCAAGCTGTCCAGATCTTAGTCCACGGAACCTGGGATAATATAACTGATTTGGTTATGTGATATAGAGGAACCCAAGGTGCAGATAGAACTAAGACTGATAATCAGTTGGTGCCAAGACTGGGAAACTCCTGGATAATATAGGTGAACTCAATGTGATTAGTCATCTTTGTCCTGAACACATTCTAAAATCAAGATTATCTTTTGATTGATGATTATTCTAAATTGACAATGCATATCTTAAACTGTCAGTATATTTCTAAATTAGTAATGATTTTTATTTTCTACATTTATGATTTAAATTTTAATGTGTGTGTATTTTGCAAATATCCACTCTTCCTCATGAATTTGGAAATATCATATTTTTTCTTTCTCTCCCAGGCTTAAATTTCATTCCTTCTTGATTTCCTCAAGTGAGTCTACAAAGATATTGATTTTATTTCAATGGACAATAAAAACAAATACATATAATTAATTTTAGAAAACTAGGCAAACCAAAGTCTTTTTGAGATTAAAAATATATTAAAGTGAAGCAGTCTTTCTTATTAATCTTTAAAAATGAATATATCATCTTTACTAACATAGTTCTTAAAAAAGAGATGGCTTGTAGATAGCTCAAACAATTGAAGGAGGGAAAGGTACCAAAAACAAATGACAACAACAACAAGAATCCTTGAAAGCACCATCTGACTGTAAAGTACTTTTGAGAATTACAAGTTATGGGAGTTTTAAAAGAAAAGAAGGTGAAGAAAGGGGTGATGATTGTGGAAAGAAATGAACTGCTTAAAAATGAATTTGGCCCTGGGTAAAGGTGGTTCACTCCTGTAATCTTAGCTATGAATTTCAGTCCCAAGCTAGCTCAGATAGGAAAGTCTATGAGACTCTTATCTCCAAATAACCGACAAAAAACTGAAAACGGGAGGGCGCTGGTGGCTCATAATCCTAGCTACTCAGGACGCTGAGATCTGAGGATCGCGGTTCAAAGCCAGCTCAGGCAGGAAAGGCTGTGAGACTCTTATCTCCCATTTACTACCAGAAAACCAAAGTGGCGTTGTGGCTGAAGTGGTAGAGCACTTGCCTTAACCTGAAGAGTTCAGGGACAGTACCCAGGCCCAGAGTTCAAGCCCCATAACTGACAAAACAAAACAAAAAGCAGAAAGCAGATCCTTCCCCAAAACCAGTGGGGTGGGCACGCACCCCTATGCCCCCCCTCCACCACCATGTAGTTTTCAATATGTTAGCACCATAGCAAGGGTATGTGGCTATTTAAATTCTTCTTTTTGGGGACCTAGGTGACAATTATGCGAAATGCACATTATTAATTCCATCAGAGAGAAGGTCACTTTGGGAAGGTTCCAGGAATATGGAAGCTTTTATGTAGAACTTACTCCATGCCCCAGAACATGAGGTATTGAGTTATTAGAACTCTAGATATGTTTTAGGTATCTAGATAGTTATTAGAACTCTAGATATGTTCTCAGATATGTTTAAACTGAACGCCCTTTAAATGCTCCGCAAGGAAATCTCATTGTAGTCACTTTAGTTTCCTTTTTTATAGCCAAATAGCATCACTTCCCAAGAGTCTGTCAAACATTCATATACATATACACTTAAGAAACAGCAATAACAATACACTCAAGAAGCTAATAATAATACACTTAAACAATAACATTAATAATGATAGTAATAATAACCTAATGTATCTATCTGACTTAATTAGCTAAATTAGGGAAGACAGCAGAACAGCAAAGGGAGAGGGAGACACCCCCCCCCCCCACACACACACACAGAGTGAGAGACAGAGGGAGGGAGACCTATAGACCAATTAAGTCTTAGCCTAAGTAAAATTAACTTTTTCCAGTTTTGCTTGGTTTGAAGGGATGGAGGTTGGGGAAGTACATTGGGAGGGAAGCTAAGACAGGAAAACTAAGATAAGTTTGGGAACGCCTCCCCAGAAGTCACCTTCCTAGCTTGGGGCACCTTTCTGGGCAGATTACAGAGTGAGGTTCAGAGTCTGACTTCCACTCTCCTCAGCTGCCAAAGGGAGAAGGACGGGGGCGCTGTCCTGTGGCTGCGAGCTGCCTCCAAGGCGGCCACCACCTCCTGGGATTCGCCCTCCAGCAGCTCCGGTGCCACCCAGGTCCCACGATCGCCGCGCAGCGATTCCACAACGTTAAAACCCCCTGGCCAGGACTCTGGGGACAGAGTCACCCCGGGGCTGTCCTATCCTGCCCAGAGGCGCGCCGCGGGCCATCGGAGCGCCCCGGGCCCAGCTGTGCAGGCCGGGCTTTCTCACCCCCACCTAAGGCCCCGGGGCCAAGAGCCCCCCGCCGCGCGCCCCCGCCGCGCCGCCCCCCATCCCACACCCCAGCAGCATCCCCGCTCCTCCCGGAAACCAGCCTGCCGAGCAAAGGCGGAGGAAAACCTCGGGCCTTCCGCTCTGATTGGTCTCCCCCCGCCGCGCGGGGCGAGGCAGCGATTGGCTGTTAGGCGTTGTCAGTCGCCCAGGCCAGAGCCCTCGCCGGGCAAGCGCAACCCAGCTCTGGTGCTCGGGCTACGGTCGCGGCTGCTCGGCTGGAGCCGCTGAGCCCCGCGCGGGCGCCACCGCCGCCTCGGCTGCCGCCCACCCCGCGCCACCTGCGCTGCGGGTTTTGCAGGAGGCCGCCGGGAGGGGCGGCCGAGAGAGCCGAGCACGAGGAGGCGGAGGCGGTGAAGAAGTGATGCTGGAGCCGGGGATCCGGGCAGCGGCAGCGGAGCGGCAGCATCTTCGGGACTCCGGCTGCAGCGTCCGAGTGGCCCGCCGGCCAGCGGATCGGCCAGTGACCGCGCGCCCCGCGGGTAAGGTGCGGCCCCCAGTGACCGCTTTGTGATCCTCGGGGGCTACGCTGTGCGCTGTGGCCCGGGCATCCAGGCAAGGGTGTTTGGGATCCGGACAGCGAGTCCTGACGCTGGGCTCGGCTGCTGCCAGGAGTGCCCGGGCGGCTCCAGCTCGGGCGTTCTCCCTTCCTCGTTGACAGACTTTGACAGCGCGTGGATGGCATTGTGTCTGTGTGAGTGTGTGCGCGCGCGTGCACACAGTCACACTCACACCGACACACACGCGCGCGCAGTTTGGGGCACTTTGCCGGGAGCTTAGTAAGGTCTCCTCTTTGTAAACCAATGCCCTTCAAGCATCCAGTCCGGATGGGGGTGGGGGGGTGGCGGGGTGGGATAGGCTGTTCCCGGCTCAGCCAGAGAAAAGAACACACTGAGCGCCCAGCAAAGTCAAGCGTGGTCCCTAACAGCTGGGCAAATTGAACTTTATTGCCTTAATGAAAAGGAGCTCTGGCTTTGGCGCGCCTGGGGAGAGGAGCGTTCGATGAGGTGCCCCAAAGTGCCACTTTGCGCTTTGGAGCGGAAAGGGGAAAGGAAAAGAGCGATCTGTCTTTCTCGCCTTCAAAAAAAACCAAAAAGGAGGAAACCGAAGTTCCGGCGGGGATGGGGGTGGCAAAATCTAGGCTTGGGGATGAGCCATTCTGAGGTATCGGAAGCCGGGTGTTGGGGGGGAGGGCGGGGGTCACTTCACTTTTTGGAGCAGAGCTTTAGAGGTGGAGAGAATCTCGATCTAAAGGACTTGACCTGAGGTGCCCTGGAGTGTCCTGGGGTGCAGGTGTCCATGATGGGACAGCTGGGTGGAGGCGGAGGCGGGCTCGCTTCCAGGATGTCTGGGCATCTAGGTGGAGATGCTTGTCTCGGGGTATCGTCCGATTGCCCTGCGAGGTCCTGCGTGCCCTCCTGGTGTGTTCCTAGCCAAATGTTAGGCGTCCAGCCTGATCATCTGAGAAAGTTCAAGTCCTCTGGGTTTTGAACAATTAAATCTGGAACAATTAACCACCCGCGATAACCTGGTTTGTGTACCTAGCTTCTGCCACAACCTACGTTGGCTTTCTTTTTTCTTTTCTTTCCTATCACATATTTTATGAAACCAATGAGAGTTCCATCTGTGCTGCAGCTTTCTGCAGAAGAGGTATTTATATGTTGCTGCAAAATGATGGTGCTGTCATAGCTCTCTGAAGTGGCTTCTCCATCCCTGTCCTGGACACACAAACTTCGGAGTCTTGGGCACTGTTTATGTCTGTGTAGACTTGTTTGGACATTTATGGTCAGAAACTTCTTGAAATAACTCAGTACTAAGACACTGAGCCCATCTTGGCACAGAGGGCAGAGGCTCTGGCTGGTGAGAGGCTTTGGAGTTTGGGGAATTAAAAGGCTCACCCGGCAGCTCTTGCCTGCCAGCGGTTAAGAATATGAAAATTGACTCAATACAGGGAGCTGAATCGTCAACCAGGACAGCACTTGCCCTATTATGTAGCTTCGTGCACTGGAAGATTCTTGTGTCCAAAAACAAAACAAATCAAAACATAGTAAAAACATCCAATGCAAAAACGCATCTTTAGTTCTTATTTCTGATTTTGTACAAGAGATAATGATCATAAGGAACCTAGTAAAAATGTTGTTAAAAAGATGGAAAGAAAGAAGGAAAGAGAGGAAGGAAGGAAGCAAGGAAGGAAGGAAGCAAGGAAAGAAGGAAGGAAGGAAGGAAGGAAGGAAAGGAAAGGAAGGGGGGAAAGGGAAGGGGGAGGGAAAGAAAGCCAATAGGGAGCTGTCCAAAATGTCAGGAATTTTCTACAGGATTTTGTCAATTTTTCTTAAGTGTAAAAATTCTGTCTTGAGTGAACAATTCATCCTAAAGCAGATGAGTAAGTTAAGGTTAACAATCAGTGATGTTCACTTTGTGTTGGGAGAGGCTGCATGTTTATTCATCTAATTGATGAGCAGGAAATAAGACTTTTTAGTGAAATTTTACTTGAACACTTACACATTGTGTTTGAATTAGTAGAAAACTGGTACAGCATATTTCTTAGTGTTCCTCACATCTGGCGAAGAGTCTAATGTTGTGATATAATTAAAAGACAGCATACAAATTTTTTATACTGAATTTACCTACTTTCAAGTGATTATTTTATTATGACAACATTTAATTACTATAACATTAAGGAGGTCATGAAGGTTACTAAGCACATTAAAGAGCTCATTTTTAGTTTATGTTTTATTTATGCAAAAATTCTTTGCTCCCCATTACAGGTTCAAATGTAGAGAATAAGATTAAAAGGTGTTAAACATTACTAATAAATCATTTAAAATAAGCTTACATCAAAACTAAACTACCAACCGGAGCCAACTCTAAAAATGGAACTTCTTGGGCAATTTCAAGAACTTGGCTAAAAAAAAATGCTTCTCATTTTGCTATCAAGTAACATAAATCCCTGGAATACTTAGCTGGGTAAGCCACACACCTTCGAATGGAATAAGAGTTGATATCCTCATTTTAAGGTGCTCTTTGAGAGAGGACTTTTACCTTGAGAAACTGTTTCTCACAGAATTATATTTTAAAAACTTCAAAGACACCTATAATGAAAGGAAGAAAAATGTGTTCATCAGTGGGCCCGAATATTAGTGTGAAACAAAAGGGGGAGTGTGTAAGTGTTTAAGTGTTTAAGCAATGATGATGCAAAGTTTGAGGGTGGAGAGGCAGAGTTTCAATGTTAGGGGTCTTAATGGGGTTGTGTGAACTACTTAGTGTGTACCTTCTGTTCCAGTTCTTACAGTTCTACACATTTACTTCAACTTTATCTTGTTTTGCTTTAGAGGAGTCCATGAGGTCAGACTGTCATATTTTCTTGATGCAATTAAAAGTAAATGTCAATTTCTCAAGATTCTGGGCCATTAAACTCATTTCTTGACTTTTATTGAATTTTAATTTCAGTAGTTATGTGTTACATTTTCTAAATAGATCGTTTACTATATGAGGAGCATTAGAATAGTAAAATTATCTCATGAAATGGAACGTGCTTGTAATAATTTCAGTGAGTGTTTGGACGTGGAAATATAAGAGTGAGGTTTATATTATTTTATAATAATTTGTATTAGTGCTGAACTCATGATGTAATAAAACTAACAATTTTAGAGAATTTCAGGCTTTAATTAGAAATAAAGTAGGCTTTTATTTTTATTGTCGCTATTTCCTTACCTTTCCTCTCTTATCCCACTCCTTCTCATCTCTTTTTCTCTTCTTTTCTCTCTTCCCTTCCCTTTCCTTTCCCTCTTCCCTTCTTTCCTCTCTTCCTTCTGATTACCCTCCTCCAGTACAGAAGATAACTAGAAAAAATATAACAATTATGAATTTGAAACACTTATAAATCCATTCTGAATGATGACTTGGTTACTAAGGGAATATTCTCATCATCTTTAGTAATACATTATTTAGCAATTAATTATGGGACAAGTTTATATAAGATTTAACAAATTATGCAGTTTTTTAAAAAGGTTTAAAAAGGCACTGTTCTAATTTTGGTTTCTGTCACTGAATAACGACAAGGATCACTGTACTTTAGAAATTGTCCCATTGTTTATATTTCTTGTAGTTCATTTTGATAAGCATCATTTATATGTTCATATACACATA